>NC_135573.1:24318928-24628571 GCF_965152235.1 Eretmochelys imbricata
GTTAGACACACACCTGTCAGGGATGGTCTAGATCAGAGGTGGGCAAACTATGGCCCGCGGGTCCCTCCTGCCCGGCCCCTGAGCTCCTGGCCTGGGAGGCTCCTCCCAGTCCCTCCCCCTGCTGTTCCCCCTGCCCTGCAGCCTCAGCTCACTGCGCCACGGGCGGCGGGGCTGTGAGCTCCTGGGGCAGTGCAGCTGCTGAGCCACAGCCTGACCCGGTGCTCTGTGTTGCGCAGTGGTGTGGTTGGCTCCAGCCAGGAGGCACGGCTGCCTGTCCTGGTGCTCTGGGCGGCATGACTGTAGCGCTGCCAGCCACCAGTTCTCCAGGCAGCGCGGTAAGGGGGCAGGGGGGTTGGGTAGAGGGCAGGGGAGTTCGGGATGGTGGTCAGGGGGCAGGGATGTGGATAGGGGTTGGGGTGGTCAGAGGGTGGGGAACAGGGAGGTTGAATGGGGGTAGGGGTCCTGGGGGGGCAGTCAAGGTTGGGGGGCCTGGGGGCGGTTAGGGAACAGGGAGGGGTGGATGGGGCAGGGGTCCTGGGGGGGCATCAGGGGGGGTGAGAAGCAGCCTCCCCTAACTGGCCCCCCATACAATTTTGGAAACCCAATGTGGCCCTCAAGCCAAAAAGTTTGCCCACCCCTGGTCTAAATAATACTTAGACCTGCTATGCGTGCAGGGGACTACACTAGATGACCTCTCGAGGTCCCTTCCAGTCCTACGATTCTGTGATTCTATCTTTGTTGCTCAAGTTGCATCCATTTTTCAGGGATGTGCAGTCCTTAGCTATCACTCTCTCCAAGGTGGCAATTGGTAGTTTGCTGAAATAAGGAGAAAGCAGATGGTCGGTAATTGAAAAAGAGAGAATGTGATTCTGGAGACAGAGTGCCTGAGAATGAGAGAGACAGTTGGAAGAAAAGTCCAAAATGGGGCTTATGCGAAGAGTAATTCTCATTAGCCTTGTGTATATAGACTTTTTGAAAATCTCCCACCATTGCACTACCCCTGCTGCTGCTCCACCAATGGGAACATTCTGAGAGGTGTGTAGACACCATGACAGTAATAATGCCACTATGAGGCTTAGACTAGCACCCCCGCCACTGCTACCACTGGTTGAGCAGTTCTGGTGCTAGTGGAAAGGTGGGAGATTTCCCTAAGAATGCTAATATAGACACTGTTCCTGGAGAGCCTAACCTAAGTGATCGAGGAGTCATGGGGGCAAATCATATATAAACTTTGGAGAGTGTGAAGGACATAGAACTGATATGTAAGGGGCAGAAGGTATAACCACCAGTGTCATTATCCTTTCCTTCAGCATGTAATAGCTGGGGAAATAGTTGTGTTTAAAATAAATAAAACAAGATAGCTGGGGACCAAAGCATGAGCTGAACATGATACAAGACCTGAGAGTTGGTTAAAGGTGGATCTAGGTCACTTTTCTACACATTCCACCCCAATCCTGGTACAATGAAGCCTCAATCTTAACTAAGGCCTTTTTGCCACTAATGCAACATCAATAATGCAGAATATATAACAGCTAAAATCTTATACACATTCTGCATAAGTGACCACAGAATGGGCCCCCAGAGAAAATATATTGAGACATGCAGTTCTATCTTAGAACAGATCACATACACTAATCACTATTCGTATACTTAGGGTGACTCTGAATATTTTTCTCTTCTTCTAGATTTTAGTCATGTTCTGTTTTAAACCAAACAGAGGAAACAAAAGCACCAGAAATTAAGTGGTTTGGGGGGCGGATGCGGGGGTGGTAGTGTGCAGTGTTCTGCCACAAGAGCCCTGGCCAGATCTAGAGCAGGTATAATTTGGCAGGATAGTTTTGTTGACTTCATTAGAGCTACACCCATTTATATCATCTGAGAATAAGGCCCTCTAACTTCAAGACCGTTGTGGACCTTGTTTTGGAGGCTTTTTCGCTTTAAGGGCAACTGTTAAAACATGACTTTATCTTCCTCCCCTCTGTGAGGAGGGTGGTATGAGCCTTCACAGTGCTCCTTTAATTGTCACGTTCCCTTAATTATTAAAATAATGCACAAAAACTAATAGGGCCAAACTTCCAAGCTGTCTCAAACTGATATTTGTACACCCTAAGCTTGGGGGTTTACAGTTTTGGGTTTTGAAACCTCACCTGTGCATAGAAAATTAAGTGCCTTGTGCATGAAAGATCGTTGTAGAACTTGCATCTGGGGCTTGATCCTGCTAGATGCCGAGCACACACAACTTCCAGTCATTGGTGAGCTGAGGGCACTTAAAGAAAAGGAGGACTTGTGGCACCTTAGAGACTAACCAATTTATTGGAGCATAAGCTTTCATGAGCTACAGCTCACTTCATCGGATGCATTCAGTGGAAAATACAGTGAGGAGATTTATATAAATATAAATATAAATTTATAAATCTCCTCACTGTATTTTCCACTGAATGCATCCGATGAAGTGAGCTGAAGCTCCCGAAAGCTTATGCTCAAATAAATTGGTTAGTCTCTAAGGTGACACAAGTCCTCCTTTTCTTTTTGCGAATACAGACTAACACGGCTGCTGCTCTGAAACCTGAGGGCACTTAGTGCCTTCTCAGAGCACTGATCTCAGTGGAGGGGCTAGCGCTTTGAAGGCTTCAGTCCTTAGTGATCCCAAGGTGTGAACTTCTGCATGCAACACAAATTTACATTTTGCTTTTGAGAATTTGGTCAGGAAAGCGTTGTGTATTCTTTGACCTCACAATTAAGTATGTACAGCCAGAGAACAAGAAGTTTTTAATAGGAGGATGAATAAATATGCATATGTGTGCATACACTTTTTAAAACGTTCCTTGCATTAAGTCTATGGCATTACCTCTAAAAGCAAATAGACATTTCCAAATCTTTTCTCAGATGCTATTTAGACGACTGTGTATCTTGGGTTCTCATATGGTAACCTAGGCTACTGGCAGGAAACACCTGTTTTTTAATCACCAGGCTCCAACAGCTATGCACTTTGGCCACACTTGAACATTCCTGAAGCTGTGTGAACATATTGTGTGTTGTGGGTTTTTTCCCTTATTTATAGGTTCCTGCTGAACAAGTTGTACTATGCAAGTGTCTGTTTACTGATCTCTTACTAAAAATAATTGTACATTTTAGAATGCTGATGTACATTTTTGATATAGCTTCTTGTTCGGTTTATATTAGCAACATCAATGACATTTGTGGGGAAAAAATCTAATTAAAAAAAGGAATGTTGAGAAGAAAGCTTATGGAAGGAAAAGCTTGTGCACTTATTTATGTAAATATATATATTATGTGGGTGAAGTGAGAACACAGAGCAAGATATCTATATACTCATGCAGCTTCTCTTGTCCCCCCTCATCTAACCAGAAAGGCCCACTATCTCAAGAGAAGCAGTCCTCTCAGAAGATTTCCCACTTCATCCCTCCAGCTGCATATGTCCCTTCCGTCTCCAAGCTGATCTTCCTTTGTGACATTTCTGCTGATCAGTGTAAAACGCTATATACTTTGATTCTTCCCCTCACTCTCATTTCTGACTCCTCTCGATACAGACCTTTGAGTTAGGGTTAAATCCACTTCCACCCAAGTTTAATCAAAGATCAGCTGATAAGGTCTGCTGGCGAGATGAGAGGGTGAAGCCCCTCCAGTCCTGTGGACCATCCATCTTTCCATTGGCTGCTACTACAGTAGTACCTCAGAGTTACAAACACCAGCGTTACGAACTGATCAGTCAACCACATGCCTCATTTGGAACCAGAAGTACACAATCAGGCAGCAGCAGAGATGGGTTAAAAAAGCAAATATAGTACAGTAGTGTGTTAAACGTAAATTACTAAAAAAATAAAAGGAAAGTTTAAAAAAATTGACAAGGGAAGGAAACTGTTTCTGTGCTTGTTTCATTTAAATTAAGATGGATAAAAGCAGCATTTTTCTTCTGCACAGTGAAGTTTCAAAGCTGTATTAAGTCAATGTTCAGTTGCAAACTTTTGAAACAGTAACCATAACATTTTGTTCAGAGTTACAAACAACCTCCATTCCTGAGGTGTTTGTAACTCTGAGGTTGTACTGTGCTTATAAAGTACTACACAGCAGTTCTCTTTTCCTCGGTCACTCGTCTCGGGCAACTTATCTGTAGTTATGTTTAGTTTTGAATACAGGCATGCCAGATTGGGAACCTGATTTTCAGCTCATTCACACAATTAGTAATAGAATTATGTTAATTAATTGCAAAAAGAACACTGATAGCTTCTTCTTTTTTCAAATACTTAATAGTTTCCCTAACCATACGGAAAGTATAAAGGCCAATAGGAGAAATCACATTTAAAAAACTGCTTTGTGACTACACAGGCAATGTGGCATGCAGTCCTGTTCCCTAGTAGTTTAAAAAGGACTATATAAAAAAACTGGAGACTACAAAGAGGGCAACAAATTAACACAATAATTGGAGAACAAGATATATGAGGAAGTGGTATGTGTTGTTTCTGATTCTCTTTTCACATAGTTTTATGCTGGTATAATTCAGTGGAGTTATTCCTGATTTACACCATTGTATGTGAGAAGAGACTCAGGCCCATAAAGTCTATAAAAGAGAGAACTCATATTTACCTTCATAGTAAGAGTATAATTGGAGGAAAGGAATAATTCTTAGTCTCGGAAGATAGGAGGCTATAGAGCAATGGTTCTAAGGGAAGGAAAGAAAGTTTATGTATTAGGAGAAAGATCTGAGCAATTGAAAACAGTGACACAAACTAATCAAGAGAGGTGGTTGTGGCACCATCACAACAAATAGCTAAGAACAGGCTAAATAAGACATCATTGGAACTACATTTTCCGGGACCATGGACTGTATTGGATAGGGATGATCACACTGGATAGCACAAATGGCCTTTTATGGTTTTATTATCTCTGGACCAAATCCTGCAGTCTTTACTCTGAATTTCCTTTGACTTCAATAGGAGCTTTATCTGAATAAAGAATGCAGAATTTATGATAACTCTCTACATATAGCTCTATGTTGTCTTTCACTTTTATGTGGCTTGAATGGTGACCTTTGAGCTACATTTGTTTTAACTGTTAGAATCAGCTTCAGTATTCACGGGATTCCCTTTCTGAATGTACCTGGCATTTGCTATGTACTATGATTTATTAACTCACAATAGGAAAGTTTCCTTTATTGATTAAACCAACTTGATTAAAAGATATGCATCTCACACATTTTTTGTTTAGAGATGTGGTGAATTTGCAAAGAGAAACAGAAGAGATTATATCATTACCAGGAAACTGTTACGGTTACTAAATTATATACTCTTAAAAGTAAGTGTGAAAGCTTAGCCCCATGACATCTGCTTCTTTATTTTATTCCTCTAAAACATTTCTACCAGAGAGATGATCGGTGCTGAGTAGGAATGTCCTTTCTGGAAATTAAATGCTATGGTCACATAGTGAAAGTGTTAAAAATATAGCTTAAAAGCATCAACTTTCAAAATTGCATTGCTCATACCATGTAATTTGTTGATATTCATAGAACTTAAGTCTGAAGATTGACAGCCCTCATGGTCTATAATTTAATAATCTTTATGAAATAACATAGCATTGCACTAAATCCATTAGTACCATATGTGGCTAATTTAAAACTCAGCATAGATAACTACCAAGTAGAAGATTCATTATAATCATACTGCTAATTCACCTATGTTGAATATTCATAGTTCCTGTTAAATGTAGCAAGCTTTTGGGGGTGGATGTTTTATCACAGATAACTGATTAGTTAAAAGATTGGTGCCACAGCACTGTCGGCTGTGATCTTGTCATATCTCATAAGCTAAGCAGCATCAGGCCTGGTCAGTGATACCCCACAAAGAACCAAGGTGCTCCAGAAAGGAGCAATGTTAATTCAGTAGATGGTATACGTCTAACTGAATGCGTACTCAACAGGTGCCCAACAATGATGTTAGATATATTATCTCATTTGAATGAGGTGTGAAAACAGAGACCCTGATTTATAGTCCAGTTTTGCCAACTCTCATGAGTTTATCACAAGTGTACTTCTAATTGCCACTGTTCTGGAAATCAAGAGTGCATGAAAATCTCTGCTTTCATTTAAAAAAAAAAAAAAGAGGGAAAAATAAGGTAAGATTCTCGCTTTTGTGTTTGCAGAAAAAAAGGTTGAAAATGTAAAGCAAATGCAACCTAAAGGCTCAGAAGACTAACAAAAAAGAACCCTAATATTTTTGGGGTGGTTTTTGGTTTTTTTTTTCAGAAAAGTCATACATTCATAGCCAGTCTCATGGGTTTTTGGGACTGGCTTGTGATTTCTGACTGCTTAAGGTTGGCAGTACTGATTAGTCATTAAAGATCCTCTAGCATTTTTTACAAGAGGATGGTTGTGTGTGTATATACAATATATATGGTGATGATATCCACATAATAAATTACAGAATTCAGTGATAACAGGCATTTATCATGCACCTTCTGCACTCTACCCCCTAACCCGTTTCCCTGTGATACATAGTTCTTCTGACATTCGAAACCTCTGAGCTGCTTATAACAGCTGCATCTTTTAAAAAAATTATCTTGTTACAAGGATGTTTCCTTCTTTCTCATCAAATGTGGAATCCCCACCCTCGCAGCTCCCCAAAATTACAATGGCCCAAGGCCCAGCATTGGCAGTTCTCAGTTCTGAACAACTGACAGGTTTAAGATCTGATATTGTATGACCCTGCATAGCTAGAAATGGGAGTTTTATACCACAGGAAAGAGGAGAACGCCAGCTTTCCAGTAGGACAGACACACTTATTTCTAGCCCCAAAAGGCCTTCCTCACCTCTGTCCCTCCAGGAAAAAAAACATCAAAATAAAACCTATCCCAACGAGAGCTCCCATCACCAGCGAAGGGAAAGACACAGGAGTCTCTATGAAGTCCTTTAGGGACTTAGCTTTGCCAGTTTAATTATGTGGATAAGAGCTTATTAATTGCAATCATGCATGCAGAACAAAAAATGGGAGCTGGGTGGAGAATGGTAGTTTTATTTTCCATTCAAGATTTCAAAATCTGGTTTCATTCTAATTCAGGATGTAAACCAAAAGTCTTGAAATTCTCTGCCAAAGGGAGTTACCATTCTCTGCCTAGCTCCGCGGTACTCTGCCTGTGTGTCCTGGGGCTAGAGATCATGGAAGTCTGGGCTGTGAAAGAGGCAAGAGCTTGGGAGCTGGGACTCCCGGGCTCCCTGTTCCACATCAGCCCCCTCAGGCAGGCTGCTGAGGAACTAGGCTGGTGAGTTGGCAGGAAAGCAGGTAGGGTTGCGATAGAAACCTCTGCTATTCTGTGGCTTGCAAGAGGTGCTAGGAGGGAGGGAGGGAGGAAGTGAGGGGGAGGAGTTGATCGGCAGGGGCCACCGGCAGGTGGGAGTGGTGGGGAGAGAGGGGAGCTTGGCTGCCGGTGTGTGCTAAGCAGTCCTGGAGCACCCACGGAGTTGGCCTATGATTGTTGGGGATGTTAATTTTAATGGAAGATATGTTTAAATCCCTAGATGGCTTAGAAGATCTCAACCAGGTAACCAAGGACTCTATACACGTAGCAGTGATGTGAGACTAGGAGACTAAAGTTAAGCTTCTAAATCCTAAATTCTAGATGTGGCCATCAAAATAAATGGTTTTAGTTTCCAGTGTGCTGGGCACCTAACAGCTTTCACTGAAGTTGATGGGAATTGTTGGGTGCTCAGAATTATTCAGAATTAGGCCACTTATTTAGGAGTATAACTTTAGACTCCTCTTTTTTAAAAAAAAATCTTAGCTCTAAAACGTGTCTATGTTTCTGTAAAGTATGTGTCCTACTCAAAAGACCAGTTGGTGTAGTATGGTATTGTAAGGCGGACTCACCTCTTGAGTGCCTCCAAACAGCTGGGGGTGATACCATAGTCCTTTTCTCACCCCTGTTGCCCCCTGCAAGCTGCTGACTGACCTGGGCAGGTTTTAAGTTGTTTTTTGCATCCAGCCAAGTCACAAAGGCCAAATGAACCCCTTCCGGGGTTTTAAAGAGTCCAATAACTCAACCTCTATTTGCCCTTGCCTAGGGTCTTCAGCTCTGTGTCCTTTAAATTCAGTCCTTTCTTGGGCTCCCAAATAAGGTATATCCCCTTTTCCAGTGTATGCCACTTTTCCTGTGGCTGGTAGGGAGCCCAAGGCCATCCACGACTCGGGGTTCCAACATACAGACTCTTTAAATGTCAGCCACATACTGCTCAATTCAATACGTTGCTGTTTCTTCCCTGGGCCTATTCTTACCTGGCCCCTTTAGTTTCACCCTTATCTCAGGGTTATGGTTCTTAGGTCCTCTCCCTCAGTGCAAACCCAGCTTAGCAAAATGCAGTCAGAAAATAAACTCCAACTCTCCCTCAAGTTCCTTTGGCCAGAGAGGCAAACCCTTCCTAGCCCCTCTGGTCCCAGCCAGAAACTGAACTCTTTGGTCCTGCAGCTCCTTTCCATCTGAGCCCGCTGGGCTCTCTTGGCTGTGACAAGCCCTTCTAACCCTTGACAACTGGGTCTCTTGAGCTTCCAAGGTGGCTGCTTTAGTGAGGCCTCTCTGTGCTGGACTGGAGGACCTACCTTTGCTTCTCTTGTTCTCCCATCTTGCCGCTTCCTGGGGTGGAGTGTAGCAGAGCAATGGGGCCTGTAGCAGTGGCCACAAAGCCCTGATATGTCCAATCGCAGGTGCAAAGATTTTTTCAGCACTCTGGCAGTAATTAATTTGTGTACACCAGAATTATAGTGAATTCACTGTGGGTTGTTTGGTGCTTTTAACTGGATTACAGTCCATTGGATGCTAAGCTGAAACTACTCAAATCAGTAAAAAGAAAAGGAGTACTTGTGGCACCTTAGAGACTAACCGATTTATTTGAGCATAAGCTTTCGTGAGCTTTATGCTCAAATAAATTGGCTAGTCTCTAAGGTGCCACAAGTACTCCTTTTCTTTTTGCGAATACAGACTAACACGACTGCTACTCTGAAACCTACTCAAATCAGTGTGTTCCAGACTGTAGTCCTTGAGACATTGTAATAACAAAGACAAAGAAACAACTCATTCCTACTGTGTTTCATTCCAGCGGTTGTGGCTCTAGAGTATAACAGTCAAATCTCTTGGTCTGAAGAGGAGCAAGTTGTGATGGGCTGTCCTTTCTGAGACTGACTATTAGAAAAGCCATTATGAAACAGAAAGACACATGCAGTTCCTGAGACAAATTTCGGCCACTAAGGCCTGGTCTACACTGGGTAGGGGGGGAAGAGTCAATCTAAGTTACGCAACTTCAGCTATGTGAATAACATAGCTGAAGTCGATGTACTTAGATCTACTTACCGTGGTGTCTTCACTGCAGTAGGCCGACTGCTGATGTTCCCCCATTGACTCCACCTACGCTTCTCACTCTGGTGGAGTACCGGAGTTGATGGGAGAGTGCTTGGCGGTCGATTTACTGTGTCTTCTGTGGTGACCTAGAATCCTATTTTTGACGTCTCTGACTCAAGGAATATTTCCAGCACACCTCTGAACAACATAGTAACCCACAGAGACCTTCCTACCAATGCTACAAAAAGAAGGATTCTGGGTGGACTCCTCCTGAAGGTCGAAACAACAGACTGGACTTCTACATAGAGTGCTTCCGCCGACATGCATGGGCTGAAATTGTGGAAAAGCAGCATCACTTGCCCCACAACCTCAGCTGTGCGGAACACAATGTCATCCACAGCCTCAGAAACAACTCTGACATCATAATCGAAAAGGCTGACAAAGGAGGTGCTGTTGTCATCATGAATAGGTCAGAATATGAACAAGAGGCTGCTAGGTGGCTCTCCAACACAACTTTCTACAAGCCATTACCCCCTGATCCCACTGAGGGTTACCAAAGAAACTACACTATCTGCTCAAGAAAATCCCTGAAAAAGCACAAGAACAAATCCGCACAGACACACCCCCTAGAAAACCAGGGTATTCTATCTGCTACCCAAGATCCATAAACCTGGAAATCCTGGACGCCTCATCATCTCAAGCATTGGCACCCTGACAGCAGGACTGTCTGGCTATGTAGACTCCCTCCTCAGGCCCTAGGTTACCTGCACTCCCAGCTATCTTCGAGACACCACTGACTTCCTGAGGAAACTACAATCCATCGGTGATCTTCCTGAAAACACCATCCTCGCCACTATGGATGTAGAAGCCCGCTACACCAACATTCCACACAAAGATGGACTACAAGCTGTCAGGAAAAGTATCCCCGATAATGTCATGGCAAACCTGGTGGCTGAACTTTGTGTCTTTGTCCTCACCCATAACTATTTCACATTTGGGGACAATGTATATCTTCAAATCAGCGGCACTGCTATGGGTACGTTCATGGCTCCACAGTATGCCAACATTTTTATGGCTGACTTAGAACAATGCTTCCTCAGCTCTCGTCCCCTAATGCCCCTACTCTACTTGCGCTACATTGATGACATCTTCATCATCTGGACCCATGGAAAAGAAGCCCTTGAGGAATTCCACCATGATTTCAACAATTTCCATCCCACCATCAACCTCAGCCTGGACCAGTCCACACAAGATATCCACTTCCTGGACACTACAGTGCTAATAAGCGATGGTCACATAAACACCACCCTATACCGGAAACCTAATGTCCGCTATACTTACCTACCTACCTTATCCAGACCACACCACATGATCCATTGTCTACAGCCAAGCTCTACGATACAACCACATTTGCTCCAACCCCTCAGACAGAGACAAACACCTACAAGATCTCTATCAAGCAATACCCACCTGCAGAAGTGAAGAAACAGATTGACAGAGCCAGAAGTACCCAGAAGTTACCTACCACAGGACAGGCCCAACAAAGAAAATAACAGAACGCCAATAGCCATCACCTTCAGCCCCCAACTAAAACCTCTCCAGCGCATCATCAAGGATCTACAACCTATCCTGAAGGATGACCCATCACTCTCACAGATCTTGGGAGACAGGCCAGTCCTTGCTTACAGACAGCCCCCCAACCTGAAGCAAATACTCCACCAGCAACCACACACCACACAACAGAACCACTAACCCAGGAACCTATCCTTGCAACAAAGCCCATTGCCAACTGTCTCCACATATCTATTCAGAGGACACCATCCTAGGGTCTGATCACACCAGCCACACTATCAGAGGCTTGTTCACCTGCACATCTACCAATGTGATATATGCCATCATGTGCCAGCAATGCCCCTCTGCCATGTACATTGGCCGAACAGGACAGTCTCTATGTAAAAGAATAAATGGACACAAATCAGATGTCAAGAATTATAACATTCAAAAACCAGTCGGAGAACACTTCAATCTCTTTGGTCACTCGATTACAGACCTAAAAGTGGCAATTCTTCAACAAAAAAACTTCAAAAACAGACTCTAACGAGAGATGGCTGAATTGGAATTAATTTGCAAACTGGATACAATTAACTTAGGCTTGAATAAAGACTGGGAGTGGATGTGTCATTGCACAAGGTAAAACTATTTCCCCTTGTTTATTTCCCCTCCTACTGTTCTTGTAATGTGCTGGAAATGGCCCACCTTGATTATCACTACAAAAGGTGTTCCCTGCCCCCCACCCCCCCCCCCGTGCCCTGCTGGTAATAGCTCCCCTTTCCTGATCACTCTTGTTACAGTCTGTATGGTAACACCCATTGTTTCATGTTCTCTGTGTATATAAAATCTCCCCACTGTATTTTCCAGCGCATGCATCCGATGAAGTGAGCTGTAGCTCATGAAAGCTTATGCTCTAATAAATTTGTTAGTCTCTAAGGTGCCACAAGTACTCCTTTTCTTTTTGCAGATACAGACTAACACGGCTGCTACTCTGAAAAGAGAATCTGACTTCTATTTTGGGGAATAGATATTGGCTTCAGTCTTAATCCAGTTAACCCGCTTTATCAGTTGAGTTTACATTGAAATCTCGGTAAGTGGCTCTTAGATAGGATGGATTTGAAATCTTGGTCTGTCTTGACTTAGATCCTATTCCTATGTAATTACCATTATTTTAGTCCTCACTCTTGAGTAGGTATATGAAAGTGAGGGGCTTCGGGGTAGCATACAAGCCCCCCCCCCCGATTTTTACTGGGGGCTATGCAGCAGTTCAGCTACCCCGTAGATTGTGCCTGTAGGGCACAGCCTTGTGTATCTCACTATGAGCAAGATAGGGTGGGATTTTTCAGTGTGCCCTGTGTTGGCCTAATTCTGTTCCCATTGCAGTCACTGGGAATTTTAACATGGAGTTTAATGAGGACAGAGCCCTCCCTCCATCCCCACCCTTTGTACTCCCTGCATAAGAGCCACAGATGATTGCAATCCCTGGTCATTCCATGTGTCCCCAAGGCCATGACCCCACCATCCATTCCACTACACCATGCCACAGAAAAGGCTGTGCACAGTGAGAGGAAGCAACCAGTGTCTGCAGCCCCCTTACACACTGGAGAGTTTGAGGCACAATCCCTCCTTCAACTCCCCTTAGGGTTACTGTGGCTCCTGTCTGCCTTTTACTTTTATCAGCAACGGCCTTAACTCTGACCTGCAACACACACTTACTAATAACATATGGCATCCATTGTGTACAATGAACTATGTATATACTGAAAGAGTTTGTGTGTTGTAGGTCAGAGTTAAGGTTGTTAATGAAATGAGTAAGGTGAAATTTTACATATCCGCACTGTATATCTCATTCTCCGCTGAGGCAACCACCACCACTACTAAAACACCAGAATTCCTAGAGGATATTAGCTCCTGGGTGAAGAGCACTGGTTTACACAGAACTATGGCAAGACTGACATGATGCTGGTTGGAAAGGGGAAACGGAGAACCTCCTGTAGAGGCCAGGAAGGGGATTTTTCTCCTCAACATATTCTTTTTTGTCTCCTTCCTCTGAAGCATCAGAGAGGGCCATAAGGGCCATAACTGGAAATGGGAGAAGGACAGGATGAGACGGAGTTCTGAGATGCTATTAAGCATTCTCTTTCTCGGGTGTGGGGCTGGTGGCTCTTGCTTTCATACTTAGTGTCCAACTGATGGCCATATGTGGGGTCGAGAAGGAATTTTTCTTCAGGTCATATTGGCAGTGACCTTTGGTTTTGTCTTCCTCTGTAGTATGCGGTGTGGGATCACTTGCTAGGATCACCTGGGTATATTTCACTTACTCCGTTTCCGGTTGTGGCAAGATTCTCAGGCATTGGTGCACCTTTGGTCCCTCCTGTTCTCTAGCCTGTGGCTGTTGGCTAGGAAGACCAGGTAGCATCAGAATCTAAAACTGCCTTCTTTCACCAACGGCTGGCTAGAAAACGTGATGCCTTTCTCTCGTATTAGGACCTGCCCACACTGATCCATATGCTTGTCACCTCCAGGCTGGATTATTGTAACTCATTGTATCTGAAGCTGAATGTGAGGATGATGCACAGGCTCCAGTTTATACAGACAGTGGCTGCCTACCTACTCCATAGCTTAGACCTCCTGTTCTCAAGTCCCGCCACCAGCTCCCAGCCAACTTCCAGTGCCAGTTTAAGGCTTTGATCATAATGTTTGAACAATTACAGGATTAAGCCCCAGCTACATAAAGATCAAAATTCAATCTATGAACCACTGCAACAGAGTGGACAATGCAGATCACAGAGCCCAAGAGGAGGCACTTGAGAGTTAGGGACAAAACATTTGTGGTTGAGGAGATCAGGCTATGGAATGAACTTTCAGAAGACAAATCCAGAGTCTGACCATCTTTGGGAAATTCTGCAAAATCTTCCTCTTCTAAAAGACCTTTCTACCATAGGCATGATACTCACAACATGCACAACTCTTTCTACCGCAAATTCTCAACCTACCTTAAGAAAAAAAAATTACCACCAAACAAATCAACCTAAACAAAAAAACACATACATTAATACAATCTAAAACAAAAAAAACATAAAGAAAAACCCTACCCCAAGAAGAGTATTGACTTCAAAAAGGCAGAAGTGGCAGACTACATAAAGTCCACTAGGGACTTCACAATTGATATTATTGTACATGGAAGGTGCTCAGATACTGCAGTGATGGGTGGCAATAAAACCCCTTAAAATTGATAGATTAACTAAATGTATGAACTCTAAGGGTAAAGCAGTGTTTCATAAAGTACCTTAACTGTCATTTCTGTACTTTTTACTATTTAAGGCTTTTAATTGGAATTTGCTGTTGTGTAGTTGTATAAGAGTTTTATTAATCACTAGAGAAACCTTAGATATAAGTTAACAAAGGTGGGTGTTGGGTTTTTTTTGGTAGTAAATAAAAAGCTTCCATTTTGAGGGCTGTCACCCCAGCACCTTTCACAACCGTTAACATTTACTCAAACAAAATAACAGAACAATATCTTTTTTAAAAAGTAGTGCATGTTCTTTTTGCAGTGTTTAATTAGACAAAGGTGAGGGTTCTTGCTTTTTGTGGTGTGAACCCATTGATGTATGCCTTTCAAACTTATCACCTATTCCATAGGCATATGTATTTGTGTCATATGCTGTGTTCTTCAATCATCCTTTACAGTAAAGACTTCAGTGTGCTATTTATACAGACGACCTTTGGCAAAATCTCATGAAAAGTATGTGTGTCAAAACGATTGTTTCCGTGTGCCCAAATATGGCTTTTCTTTTACACAAAGAAATTTCTCTTTAAAAAAATTATCAGTTATGGCTTTGTGAAAAATGTCATACTTGGAATGAAACTTTCACTTATTACTGGAGACAGTTTGGCCATTCTCACTGTAAAGAAAAGCAGTTTTTCCTGAGGGATATTTGGCTCTTTGCTTTTACTCTATAAACGTATGTCACAGCACCATACTAATTCTAGGTAAAAAAAAGTTAAACTGGGTCAATTTGTAAGTGGTTCAGGAGAAGACACTCTGCCTTCCTGTAATTATGCCTAGAACTAGCAGATTTTGAGCACTACTGGGGCAATGTGGTGCAAGTAATAAGCCACTGGACTGGAAGTCAGGAAATTTGAGTTCTCTTGCTCGCTTGTCTCTGACTTGCTATGTGGACTTCTATATGCCTTGGTATCTCTATCTGTAAAATGGGGCTAATGATACTTGCCTTTCTTTCAAAGGCACTTTGAGATCTTTGGTTGAATAAAAAGCAGAGCATGAGCTATATCAATTGCTGTAATTCTGCAGGTTTAGGAAACAACTCCTTAGGTCCAAATTGCATTGAGATTTGCAGTTAAAGCAGATCTCAAATCCCCTTGTTTCACATTTTGTGATTGCATTTAAGTCTCCAAATTTGGCACAATAAAACTTCAGAGGATAGCGTTTAGTATGCTGGAGTGCATTCCTGGATTTACGAGCTGTACCCTGCACATACACCTGGTGATCCAAGGAGATAGACTAAATAGTGTAGGGTATGGTGGTGGGACTGGGGGAGAGAGATGGAGCCTAAATGAATCTAGCTTTCTGATGAGTAACCAACATTCAGCCTTAAATGTGCCATAAAAGCAGTATACCATTGCAGATTTTAATTCTCTAATAGCTCCATAAAAATGAATAGCAAATTTACAATAATTCCTAACAATATGTCACCTATTCACGTGAGTTTTCCTAAACATTGCAGAAAACCATATCTTGCAGGCATCATGTGCAATCTGATACCATAACTTGCTCACTTACACAGATGAAACGTCCATACAGAACTCTATACGATGTCATTTACAAAATCCATCCCAACCCTGTAGTAATCATCAAAACCCATGAACATGCAATGGATAAACATGGTCAAGGGCCCCGATGTGCAAGATGAGGGTGGAGATACCCCAGCTCTGTGTGTTGGAATTTTTGGGAAGAGAGGTGGTTGAAGTTGAGGAGGGGAGGTGACAGAGTGGAATGTAGATGATGATGGACTATGCAGCTAAGCAGCTCTGAGAGTAGGTCTACATCAGTCGGAGATGTGATTGGAGCTTGGATAGGCACAGTTAGCGGTAGCTTTAATCTAACTAGTCTGATTAAAAATAGCAGTGAAGATGCAGCAGCCTCTGTGAGCTGCACTCGCAGCTTCAGCTGCAGTGTAGACATATTGTAAGGCCCTGTTTATACTGGGATTCTTTTGCACCAATGTAGCTACACTGGTACAAATCCCAATGGTGATGTATTGCACAACTGTGAGAAAGGGCTTCCACTGGTGTGATAGACCCTGGTCTTGCACCAGAGCTCTGAATGTGCCTTAGAAGGTTGCACCAGTGTAACAGATGGAGTGCAAATTTTGCTAGCCTGAACAAGCCTGATGTTAATGAGTGAATATATTATATTAGAAATGTAAACAGTACTGCAGTTCATGCCCCCTGCCAGCACAGAATTGTTCACAGACACACTGGCCTTGAAGGTCAGAGTTAAAATACAACTGGCCTTTTCACTGTCTCTGGATCAGCCTTCTGTTTCCAGGGTTGGCTGGTCTTCGTCTGGCCTTTGTGAGTGAGCCCCTTTCTCACCCTTTGTCTCTTCTTTTGTACTTTAATAGTCAGGCCACTCCCCTCTGCCACTGCTGTTGATGGTTGGGGTTTTCTTTTTCCCCCAATTTCTAAGGAAGAGAGAGAATGCAAAGCAGAAGCACTCCAGCATGCCCTGCAGAAGATATCCAGCACAGCGGGGCATTAGTTTGAGGTTGGACTATAACTATTTACAGAACCTTGTAATCTTACCACTTTTAAACTTCAGATATTATTAGTCTTGTGGCTTGGAAAAGCTGCGTTAAAGAAAGAGATCTTGTTAACCAGAAAGCATCAGAGACTTCCTTATTGTACATTAAAGAGCCTCCGCCCAGCTACAGCCTCTTTATGCTGCTCTGGCTGGCACAAAGGGACTATAAAGCCAGCTTATTGGTGCTCCTGATGATTTCCTTAGCATAGTAGGAATCCCTGAGTTGCATAGGGCTGGCCACATAGCAGCTCTGCACTACCCCTTTCCTGGCCACTAGGATAGGGGTTGTGTCTGGAACACCTCTCCAGCTGCTGAAATGGTCCCCTGAGGCGGCATGGGCAGCCAGGGGCAATTTAGACCAGTGGTGTGTAAACTGGGCGTGCACTCCCTCGGAGGTGGTAGTGGTGGTGGTGATGGGGGTTGCAAGAAGTTCTCTGGGCAGGTGTGAAGAAACGTCAGCCTTTCACCCATTTTAAAAACAAACGTATAAATAAAAGGACAGCCTGGCTTATTTTCAACGATTTAGTAAGTTTCATAACCATAGCACACCTACTATCCCTTTAAAATTAATTTTGATTCTCATGAATTTTAATGATTAATAATGTATAGTAAAAGACATAAACCGGCAATATGTATAATAATAGTTGAGAGCTCAGGACCTCTTGAGTGAGTCAGATGCACTAACACTAATCCGAATGAATAGTCTCATATCTGTGTTTCCCCTCCACCTTCCGGCATAAAAAACAGTTTCAGATTACAAGTAATGCCAAAAAA
This sequence comes from Eretmochelys imbricata, assembly GCF_965152235.1. Lineage (NCBI taxonomy): Eukaryota > Metazoa > Chordata > Testudines > Cheloniidae > Eretmochelys > Eretmochelys imbricata. The sequence continues at coordinate 24,336,420 of NC_135573.1, forward strand.
CCCCGAGTTTCAAATTACAAGTAATGGCGGGGAGGGGGGCGACAAATCCTGTGAATGGTAAGGGGGACGTGACTGGAAAAGTTTTTGCACCACTGATTTAAGCATCCTGCTGTAAATTGAACTGAGAGCGGAACTAATCCACAGCCAGCCCCAGGTTTGAGGAACAGCGGCAGTAGAGGTAATAGCTCTTGTGGATGGCAAATGTCCCCCCCGCTTCTTCCCACCCCTTTTCTGCCCTTGCTCCGGCCCCTCTTCATCCCCATTCTACCCCTTCCGCCAAGCCTCCGCTCCGCCTCTTTCTGTCTTCCGCCCCCTCCCCTGTGTGAAGCCGGGAGCCTGCAGGGCAGAGCGGGGCAGGCTGGGTCTGAGTCGCTCGCTGCTGCTGGCACCAGGCCCCCCGCTAGCCTGCCAGGCTGCCCTGGACCCCGTGTCCTCCTAAGTCCAAACATTGGTAGAGCCAGGCCCACATTCCTAAATACTGATGGAGCACAGGCACCATGGGCCCATATAACTCGCCACCTATGATACCCGGTCCCATCTATAGTCACTGTGGCAACAACCGTTGCTTCCTACCACTTTTCCTGCGCTCCAGCCCTGCACGTACTCCAGGCCCACTTATAAGGAACCAAATCTGAGGTATCTGCCTGGGTGCAAACACTGCTGATATTTGTGACACCTGGAACATTTGCATAGATGCCCATCCCTGCTGTCTTCATCTCACAGTTCACACTCTCAGCACCACAGCTGAGCATATGTAATCATCTTTTCTTTACATCACTTTTTGACAATAAAATCCAGAGTGCAATATTTATTGTGTGACTCACTGGAACAGAGGAAAGATTGCTTGAAGAGAAGGACGGCATATGTGTGAAGATCCATCATCAGTTCCTGTTTTGTGTTAAATTCCTAGACCTGTTCAAATATTAGAATTTCTGCCCCATGGAAAATCACAATACACCAAAATTTGTTAATGTCAATATTTTTTGTGAGATGGAAAGTTCAAAAAATTATTATTCAGAACAGTCAAAACATTTAATTTCAACATATTTGATCTAGGGCTGTCAAGTGATTAAAAAATTAATCACGATTAATCATGCGATAAAAAATTAATTGTGATTAATCATGTGATTAATTGCACTGTTAAACAATAATAGAATACCATTTATTTAAAAATTTTTGGATGTTTTCTTGGACATTGTAAATAAGAAGCAGGCAGCATTATCTCCTGTAAATGGAAACAAACTTGTTTGTCTTAGCAATTAGCTGAACAAGAAGTAGGACTGAGTAGACTTGTAGGCTCTCAAGTTTTATATTGTTTTGTTTTTGAGTGCAGTTTTGTAACAAAAAAATCTACATTTGTAAATTGCACTTTCACGACAAAGAGATTTCACTACAGTACTTATATAAGGTGAATTTAAAAATACTGTTTTTTTATAATTTTTGCAGTGCAAATATTTGTAATAAAAATAATATACATTTTTATTTCAATTACAACACAGAATACAATATACACCTCTACCCCGATATAACGCTGTCCTCAGGAGCCAAAAAATCTTTCCACGTTATAGGTGAAACCATGTTATATTGAACTTGCTTTGACCCACCGGAGCGTGCAATCCCGCCCCCCCGGAGCGCTTCTTTACTGCGTTATATCTGAATTTGTGTTATATCGGGTCACGTTATATCGGGGTAGAGGTGTATATGAAAAGGTAGAAAAATATCCAAAATATTTAATACACTTCAATTGGTATTCTACTCAAATAAATTGGTTAGTCTCTAAGGTGCCACAAGTACTCCTTTTCTTATTGTTTAACAGTGTAATTAAAACGGCGATTAATCGCAATTAATTTTTTTAGTTAACCGCATGAATTAACTAATTGACAGCCCTACTTGTTATTGTTAGATAGTTGCAGGATGAAATATTATGTCCTTTGGGAAATTTTGTGTACGGTGACTAAAATCCAAATCTGATAAAGGTGCAAGCCTTTATTATGTTGTTCATTGGATCAGAGAGAGAAAGAAGAGTGAAAATAGACACGTTTTCTCTTTAATCAATCTTCATATTATTTCCTGTTTAAAACTGCAAAGTTCAGAAGTAAAACACACTGCATCTTCATGTTGCGTGGGAGGTGTTGACATCCCTTGCCTGTGGCTGTATGTTCCACCCACCCTTGCACTGAAAATTACCTTGAATCAAATGAGCACCTACGAATACGAACATCATTTGGCATCATCAACCTTACTTGGTATATTTTTGTGTTGAGACTGTTTTGCTTCGGCCAGTGAAATACTGTTCAGGCAGAGTCATTGTTTTCAGAAATTAACAAGCAGCTTTCTGTAAGTGAATCAAATGTACTATGAATGTGGACATACCCAATTCATCAAAGACAAAGGGGAGAAATACACAGGCAAACATACCCCAGCATGTGTCAAAGCTATTTATTTTTTCTTTAACACAGAAGAGCATTTAAAGGGTGGGGAACCTAGTAAGGATGAAGTTTTCAAAGGTTCTTTTGTTGTTGTTGTACTTTGCGTTCCTGATAATGCAACACCACAATATCTGAGGTTTTTAAACCACTTTTTTTGAAGCATAAACCACCATAACAGAGCAGTTTTCTTAAAGGCCATATTTGGATACTTCCTGAAATGAAGTCTGCTAGTAATAGATAATTTGTTTACTAAACAGGGAATGTCATTGAAATGGCTCTTTTGAGTTAATGAAAATATAAACTCGCTCTCCAAAATAAACCAAGGACTCTAATTTAATTATCTGTGGGACTCACAAATTGAAAGTACTCTTTCATCCATTCCTGAAAGTCTGAAATGGACAAAGAACTGAAGTTTAAAATAAAAACGTATAAAAAAGAAACCTAAGGCAGATGAAAGAATCAGGGGCCAGGTCCTCAGCTGGAATAAATGGGTCAGCCCTAGAACTCAGTGGAGCTACATCCATTTATACCAGCTGACTCTAAGGCTCAAAGTATATAAGTAAAAATATGAAAGGTGTCATAAAACTGGGATGTCTTTCAAGGGAGGTTTTTTTTTCCAAGCTGGGGGAAAAAAGACCCTGCTTTCCTTTGAAATATGTATGGGTTTATGTTTGTCGTGTATCAGAGGGATTGCACTTTTAGGCCCTGATCTTGCAAAGAATGGTGCCTATGCATGTGAGTAGCCTTCGGGAAGACAATTGGACTATTAATATCAATAAAATTGCACATGTGCTTAAGTGTTTCAGGGTCAGGTCCTTAGGGCTAAGGCATGGCATTAAGCCACAGCCCTCAAAAAGGGGAGGGATGATGTGGAGGCATCACAATAGCAGGCACTTGCTCTTCTTGCAGCATGGAGCCAATTCTGCTAGATGATGTGAGGTGATGGCGGGTGGCCCATGCCTCTGTACCTCTCTGAGGAGACTAGCACTGGCAATGGTGCTGGCCAGGCGATGTCCTGCTGCTCAAGGTGGTAGAAGAACTGATATTGTGGCCAGCCATTGCAAATGCATCTAAGGGTAGGGAAGGCTCAAACTTGTTCTGCTATATCCTAAATCCATTTTATTTTCATGTGTTATTCTCGATAAATTAATAGGATGCTCTCTAAATTTAAACACGGGTTTTCTGCCATGTCCACCTCACATTTCCTCTCCAAGTGCCTCCCCCAGGTGAAGACAGAATGCTAACTCGATGACACTGTAATCATGGATGGGCTGTAGATTGTTGACAATGCATAGTGGTTATCCTTAGAAATATTTCAGCTGCCGTAACTAAATGCAACATTATTTGTAAAACAGCAGCACCTAGGGGCCCCAAGTGAGATCAGGGAGCCATTGTACTAGGCAGTGTATACACACAGAATAAGTGACAGTCCCTGCCCCGAAGAGTTTACAGTCTAAATTGACACGCCAAAGAAAAGGTGTGTGTGGGGGGGGAAGAAATCGTGTTATCCCTGTTTTACAGATGAGGAAATGAGGCACAAAGGGATTACGCAAGTTTACCCAGGAAGTTTGTGGCAGAGTGAGATTTGAACACAGATTTCCTGTGTTCCAGTTCTGGGCCGAGGAATTCCCTGTACTAAACACAGGAAAATTAAAAAGTGCTCCACGTACCACAGTATTGTTACCTAGTTTTGTAAAGACAAAACTGAAAAGCGTTTACAGGCAGTCTCTGTAAAACCAGGATTTTAACTACACTGCTGGATGAGGTAGGTCAATAAACTGGGTTGCTAACAGCACAAAGAATACTTGTTCTGGGCATTTCTTCTTGTTAGAGTATTCTCTTCTTTTTCAAGTTTGCTTGTACATTAAACCTATAAATGGTGCAGATTGTCTAGAGTGGTCAAAGACCCTTTACTTGGTAGACCACCTCAGATTCTTTCTAATTTCAGTAAATTCATATTTACTACAGGTACAAACAGGTGCAACTCCATTGACTTCAGTGGAATTCTAGCTGCTTATGCAAGTGTTGAATTTGGCTAGGCGGCTTTGGGATGAGCAGCTAGGTACTAATTTGCTTTTGGGTGCTACTTTAATAGCCACATGCAGAAGGCAACCATGTTAACTGGTTTGTAAGAGTTGCACTCCATATTACTGACATGGGATGAAGATTTCTGAACCCAAATGTAATTTGAAAGGTATTTATATAGCTTTTATCTGGATACATTCAGCTTTAAACTAATCCAATGTTTTGGCTTTGAAGAAGGTCTCCGGCTGAAGTGCTTGATCGGATGGTGATTTTACATGTCTGAAAGATGAATAATGGCACTTTGGATGATATGTGAATATGATGCTTGTTAATAGTAATGGGAGTGAAGGGATTACACTGTGAGTGCCTGAATTTTTAAAAGGCCACTGACTAAAAACCAGCACCCAAAATATTATCACAAAACATCACTTTACATATCTAAAATAATACTGAAATTTATACTTGGAAGCGTCTTTAATGCTATCTTTAAGACACGTCAGATATTTACAGTAACTTTGAACACATTGTTTACGAAGCTAACAGACAACCCCGGGCTGAAGGGCACATTTTGAGCAATTGGATATGGGAAATTAACCTGGACCAAGCCGGCCCAAAGTCCTATCCACATGTTTCTGGTTTTGGAGGTCACTCCCCTGGGAAAACTCCACATCCTGTTCTCTGTTTACAGGTAGAATCATTATTACGTCCTATAGTTTAGGGGAGGCTGGACTGTACAAAGTACAATACCTAACAATAGTAATAACAAAAACATACATCATTATATGCACATATAAATTGTCATAATATTGTTTGCAGTGTTGTTCTAGCCGTGTTGGTCCCAGCATATTAGAAAGAAAGGTGAGTGAGGCAGTATCTTTCATTGGAACAACTTCGAGTTAACCTTTTTCGACTGAAAGTAATTTGAATAGTATAGGAACATATCAGCAAACATGCCAGCATTCTGCACCAATGAGGCAATAGAGCTGGTTGAAATTTTTAAAGGTTTGATTTTTTCTCAGTGAAATAGTTTGTCAGTATTTTGATGAAGGGAAAGAAATTTGCAAAAACTGACAACATTTGTACAGCTTATTCTTTTTTTCTCCCTTTTCCCATTTTCTGACCAGCTGGTTCAATGGGGACTGAGAGTCAGGAGACATTGGTGCTATTCCCGTCTCTGTCATTGGCTTCCTATGTGACCACGGGCAAGTTGCATAACCTTTCCGTGTCTCCGTTTCATCATCTGTAAAATGGAGACAGTACACTACAACTCACTATATTGCTGCCTATTATTTTGCCAACTCAAGAAGTCAATTTCTTTTTTTAGATTTAATTGTTCTTTGGTGTTTACATATTAATATCTAACAAATAATAATTGTAGATGGACTTGGTAGCAAAGCCTGCAGTTAAAGTTGCGGATCACTTACCATTTTAAGCCCCAGCTTTGCCAAACTTTAACCATTTGAGCTGAAATTTTCCATGCTTGTCCTGTTCTTTGTGTTTTTAAATTGCAGTAAAAACAACTCAGCCATTTCCAGGAGTAAGGCTAGGAGAGAATAGGTGACTTTGTCAATATTAAAAATGTTTCCCAACGTTCTTTTGTTTTTTAGGAATTCTAGCACTTCCATGGTTTGGAGCAGAAATTTGACATTTGGCAAGGTGGGGGCAAGGGTCACTTTGGAATTAGAAAGCATCTTTTGCTAACCCCATAAAAATCCATCCAAATTTGGCTAAAAGTTGCCATTTGCAAATACTGATAGCTTTTCAGAAGCTTGCTGCTAAAATCTCTGAAGATTCCATCTTCACTTAACATGCTTCCTGGCCCCACAGAACTTGAGCTCCAGGAAGAGAAAAGCATCAGAAGCTACCACTTTGGTGTATGGAGAGAAGTGCTGAGCTGGGAGGCAGGAAGAGACTACAAGTTCTAGACTCAGGTCTTAAATACTTACGTGCACTTCACTATCCTTCTTAATGATCAAGGCTTCAACTCAGAGGCCTGGCAAGTATAATCCCCCATTTTACTGATTGGGTAGGTGAGAGGCTGCACAAATTCACTTTGGGCAGAGCTGGGAGAATACAACCGTTTCTCCATTGTGGTCGAGCCACATCTCCTCCATAGTCAAATTGCCTGTTAGAATGAATGTGCCAGATCTGTGTGTGTGACTGTATTGTTTCTAACCACAAGACCCATTCCCAGCCAGGAATCCTTACTCCCAACATTGCATTGCTGTCAAGTGTATCATGTCCTGCTCTAGTGGCTGGTCCATACAAAAAATAACAGACTATTACTGCTCTTGGTTACTCCTTTAACTCAAGTAGTAGCAATCTGTGCTATGGGTCTGAAGGACCTACCTTCAAACTGCTGATGACCACATGATGGAATTTATATTTTCTAGTTTTCTTTTTTTAAACCTAGAAAATTAAAAAAAACTGCATTTAAGGAAACAACGAGGAGTCCGGTGGCACCTTAAAGACTAATAGATTTATTTGAGCATAAGCTTTCGTGGGTAAAAAAAACCCACTGCTTTTTCCCAAATAAATCTGCTAGTTTTTAAGGTGCCACCAGACTCCTCATTGTTTTTGTGGATACAGACTAACACGGCTACCCCTCTGATACATTTAAGGAACACTCCCATGCAAAGTCCAGCACTCAGAAGTTAGGAAATGACAGAATTAAGGTTCCCCCTTAATTTTTCCTTGATAACTGTGGTATCTGTGTTGTTAGTTGCTTGATATGTTTTTGGTGACTGGCATATTTGTGATTAGCACTTGTCTATTAATACTTTGGGTTTTCTCTGCTTGCTTGACTGTTTGATGGATTAATTGTATGGCTGCTCTCCCCTGGGAACCACATGAAAATGAGATGTTGCAGCAAGAAAAATTGTAAATAAATATATGGATGTTCATCAAAACAAACTGATGAACCTTTAATCGGTTTAGGCTGTTTTTTTCCTTGTAATTAAAACAGAGGCATTAATAACCATGGAGAAACCATCTACCTACTTACAAAGGAGTGTGATTATTGAAAGACTTAATTCACATGGGAAATACCTCTGGTATTTTAGAGTGGGTCTAAGCAACACTTGAGTTTGAAATGCAAACTTATGCAGAGTTCGAGAGATTTGGGGCCTGGTGTTCTGGTTTGGAGCCATCTTAGAAGTAGACTTAGAAAACCTGTCTTATGAAAGGAGACTCAAAGAGCTTGGCTTGTTTAGCCTAACCAAAAGAAGGCTGAGAGGAGATATGATTGCTATCTATAAATATATCAGAGGGATAAATACCATGGAGGGAGAAGACTTATTTAAGCTCAGTACCAATGGGGACACAAGAACAAATGGATATAAACTGGCTATCAGGAAGTTTAGACTTGAAATTAGACAAAGGTTTCTAACCATCAGAGGAATGGAGTTCTGGAACAGCCTTCCAAGGGAAGCAGTGGGGGCAAAAGACATCTGGCTTCAAGACTAAGCTTGATAAGTTTATGGAGGGGATGGTATGATGGGATAGCCTAATTTTGGCAATTAATTGATCTTTGACTATTAGCTGTAAGTATGCCCAATGGCCTATGATGATATGTTAGATGGGGTGGGATCTGAGTTACTACAGCAAATTCTTTCCTGGGTGTCTGGCTGGTGAGTCTTGCCCACATGCTCAGGGTTGAGCTGATCGCCATATTTGGGGTCAGGAAGGAATTTTCCTCCAGGGCAGATTAGCAGAGGCCCTGGGGGTTTTCCACCTTCCTCTGCAGCGTGGGGCATGGGTCACTTGCTGGAGGATTCTCTGCACCTTGAAATCTTTAAACCATGATTTGAGGACTTCAGTAACTCAGACATAGGTCAGGGGTTTGTTACAGGAGTGGGTGGGTGAGATTCTGTGGCCTGCGTTGTGCAGGAGGTCAGACTAAACGATCATAATGGTCTCTTCTGACCTTAAAGTCTATGATTCTATGACTTGAACTTCCCTAAAACTTGAGGATGTTTAATTGGGTCCTGTTTAGTCTATAAAGATACTCAGGTTTAAACTTGGTTCTGAATCTGATTCCCCTTCCCATGCTGTGAGGACACGAACACAGCTGCTCATTGCATGTCCTCTCCATTGTTACAGCCCATGTGTTTGTACAGTACCTGGCACAGTGGGATACTGGTCCATGACTACAAGTCCTATGCACTATGGTAATACAAATAATAATAATAGGAATGAGACTCAGGCCCCATATTTTAACCCTAGTAGATTTAATTATGTAACCTAGTACGTGGTTCTTTAATCAAGCTACAGAGATGTTCCCAAGTTTCAAAATTTGGTTTCAGATTTTTCTACCATTCAAGTGGTTTTGGTTTCTGATGTTTCAATTCATATCCATCGTATACAAACTTTAGAACTGCATCCGAACTTCCTCTCACTTGGAGGCAGTTCGGATCAATGTTCTGGTTCAAGCCCATATCTGGTTCTGATTCTGTTTGTTTAAACTGATGATTGTGAAAATGTTTTGAAGCCAGGACTGCACAAATAGAGAGAGAACAGTCCTCAGGGGACACAGAACGCATCGGCTGCTGAAGTAAAATGCAAAACGTGCTCCAGAATCACAGATCACTACCACTTGGACTAAAGGAGAAGTTCTATTAGCAATACTAATATTGTTTCTTTTTAGGTGCTTTTTGGGGGGGAGTGGGAACCACAAGGGACAACAATTACCAACATCAGATCAGACACCACCAAGGAGAAGTACACGTACATGACCCTACATTACAGGCTGTGAATTTCAGGGGGAGATCTTTTAAGACATGTAGCTGTGTTTTGAAGAGAATTGCCTCTAAAATTGCAACACACAAAATGATGAACTGTTCTTCTCCAAAGTGAATTATTTTAAAAATATTTTCATGTAGAATCTATGTTCACGTAGGTGTGTGTTTGGGTAGGTGGTAACAGGTAGCTATGCCATAACTGTCCATGCTGTTGGCAGCAGAAAAGAGGAAAATTATTAAATGGAAAGTTGGAGGAAGAAGGAGGTGAATTTACTGCCACTTTGGGGTGGGTAATAGTTAAGGCTTTGTTTTAGTCACAGGTATTTTTAGTAAAAGTCATGGACAGGTCACGGGCAGTAAACAAAAGTTCACGGTCTGTGACCTGTCCATGACTTCTACTATACACCCCAGACCAAATCCTGGGAGGAAGCGTGGCCCAGGGGCACCGCAGGTGCTCAGGTGGGAGCACTGCAGTTGCTGGGGGCGGGGGGGGTGGGAGAGCAGTGGCCTGGAGCGCGTGGGCCAGGACCCCTCCTACTGCTGGGAGGGTGGGGGGTGGGCAGCAGCGGGCAGCCCAGGACCCCCAGTGGCTCCGCACCTCCCCGGGAGTGGTGACATCCCCCTCGCTCAGCTCCTAGGCAGAGGCGTGGCTAGTGGCCCAAGACTGCCCCAGCAGCAGCTGGTGCAACTGGTGCAGGGGCTGCCTGATCTGCTCCCAGGCCAGGTGCACCGGCCACTGCAGAAGTGACTGAGGTCATGGAAAACCACAGAATCCGTGACTTCCATGACAAACTCACAGCCTTAGTAATAGTCACTCTTTTTGTCCAATTTGAACAAAACATGAAATCAAATTCACTGTTTTTGAGAGATTTTTTTCTCAATGTAAAACCAAAACATGTTTTTGTTCATGTTGTTTCAGGAAGAATGATAGACATGTAGGGTTTGAAGGGACCTTTAAGAGGTCATCTAGTCCTGACCCCTGCACTGAAGCAGGATGAAGTAAACCTAGACCATCCATGACAGGTGTTTGTCTAACCTGTTCTTAAAAACCTCCAATGATGCTGATTCTGCAGCCTCCCTAGGTAACCCATTCCAGCGGCACAGAATTCTCCCAGGAGTATAACCTGAGAAGTAACCTACTACTACAATGAGTGCATGATAGTAAGTACAACACCAGAGATGAAATTCTAGCTCCATCGAAGTCAATGGACTTTTTTGCCATTGATTTCAATAGAGCCGGGATTTCAGCCCAGTGGTAAGTTGAGTGCAGGATCATACCAAGAATCATTAATCATAGAAATTAGAGAGAGATCATCAGGTTTTCCCTCTCCCCCACCACCCCATGTCACTATTTTAGAGTTGTTTCTGGGTAGCGGCCTGGGTGTATGCTTTGCATTGATTCTCGTTGCTTATTCAAGGACAACGGACCTCATAGGTTCTTAAAGATCAAATATAAATAACAGAGCTGGCTCTGTCTCAGTTTTCTCCTGCTTATTTCACATATGTAACAGCCCATAGTGAGCAAAGGATACAGCAGGTTTGGAAGTTTTAGTACTAATGACAATGACAGATGTTCATCAATCTGCTTGTGCTTTAATCCATTTTTGTTGCTTCTAGTCATAAATTTAGGATATTATTCAGGAGGCAGAATCGTTCCAGAGACCTGTAGTAGTAAAACTTGTTTCTTCATTAATTTTTTCAGTCCAAATCCTGCTTGCTCACATTGACAGGCTCTGTAGTTGCAGGCTGCTAGCCTGTCCCCCTTCTCTTCCTCACTCATTATTTCATTGAAACTGTGTTCTTTTCCAGGTGCCAGGAGAGAATGAGAAGCACTGGAAGCCAGCACTGGTTGTACTGACGGAGAAGGACCTTTTAATATATGACAGCATGCCACGAATGAAAGAAGCTTGGTTCAGCCCTCTACATACTTACCCTCTGCTAGCCACCAGGTAGTTTTATATTTTATTGCAGGCACTTCAGTCGTTATTTGGAGTGGGTAAACCTGGTAAGAAAAGAGATACTCACGTACATCACACATAAAATGTCATGTTTTTAGAACCAAACTTTTTGATAAGGTCTTGAAATACTCAGTTTATGTGTCCTTCTCTCCCCCACTTCCAAATTCTGTCCAAGACTGGAAATGCCAAAATATCACAAGAAAGATTATTTCTGCTATACTGTGAGCCAAGAATTGAAACAGAAATTCTGGAAATCTCATGGCAGAGCCTGTTTCCATGAGATTTCCAATCAAATTTGCAGACCCAAGGGCTTGAAATAAGCATCTGCGCTTCTGAATGCTTATCCATGCTAAACCTACCAGGAAGTCAATGTAGTACATTACTACTATCAGGGTTGGAACCATGACACCCAGTAGTGTTTCTACAGCTGAGCTTTTTGGAAGCTCACCTATCACCAGGAGTCATGCACATTTTTGGAATGTTTTACTTTCAGCATTGTTAGCGTTTCTGTTCTAAGTGGCTTATTTACAGCTTTTCCTAATTCAGTGAACTCTTTGTTCTCATAATCTAATCTATCTATCTTTCTATCTAAGGTATGTCTAGGGTTCCCATCACCATAGTATTTCAACACCAGATACCATACCTGCCCATCTCTAGTAATACCCAAGCTCTGTCCAAAAGAGATGGGTAGGTACTGAAATGCTTTAACTGGTGGAGTGTGTTGGAGTGCCAGAATGCTCCCCATAACTAATCAAGTCAAACAAATGAATAACACTGGTTGGACTCCATGCTTAAATATTGATTTAACAAAATGCTTTTATGTGGCCATTATTGAGATAGACAAACTGGGCAAGACTTTTCAATAGTGACTAGTGATTTTGGGTGCCCAATGTGATGCAATTTAACAGGACCTGATTTTCTGAAACTGCTGAGCATCTGCCCTCTGAAAATCAGGCCCATTTGATATGTGTCAAGTTGGATCCCCAATTACTGAGTCACCCAAAATCACAAATTTTTTGTCCCAGGAGTATGTACATCAAGGTAATCCATTGGAAGGTATTGAAATGTTCCCAGACTCACCTGTGTGAGTGAAAATGCTTTGCAAATAATGCTGTAGTACCATTTTCCATTCTTTTTAATAATGAATCAAATAACCCACCTGACAGATCCAAAATAATGTGAGTAGGTCTGTTTTTCCTGGAGAAACTGACGCTTAGACCTGGAGAGGCGTGTGGTCTCCTTACCATCCTCTGTGTGTCTGTGTCCATAACGTGGAGAAAGAAACGCAACAGAAAAGCAAAGACTACAGCATATTTCTTAACCAAACTAGTGTCCTTGTAATGATCTACAGTATATTTACTTTAGACAAAAACTAAAGTGCAGTGCCACCCCAAAAATATTTTCACTCATAGGCATCATATGCGAAATCATTGCCAAGCAAACGTGTAGAGCACAGGAAGTGCACGCATCATACCCTCATGTTTTTCCTACAGAGTCCAGTTAAAGTATTTTCCAACTGTGTTATGGACTTCCTGCTTCTCTCATGGATCTGACTCCCAGTAGACCCCAGAGAGAAATACTGGCTTGGGTCAGTATAGTGCAATTAAATCCTGAGTTGACACCGTCAGACATACAGCTGTCAGACACACTGACTTCATTTTTATTTACGAGCATGTGTGCGGGATCCTGCGCTATGGAAAGATCTGCCCACATTTGTTCCTTACACTGAGAGTCATCTATGGCTTTTGATGCTAATTCTAATCGTATTTGTCTGCTAGAACAGTCTCAGGGCTTGAGAAGGAGTTGCTGTTCTCATTTCCCTGGTCTGACTCCAAGTCAGATTATTTCCCAGTGCCATTCCATTCAGTGGGACTGGTGCCAAGTAGCCACAAGTGGTATCACTCACGGCAAGCTCACTAGTTCCTTTTAGCTCTCACTCGTTTGCTTTACTCAACTGAGTTTTGTTGCCTAACGATCTAAGATTTTGTTGTTGAATAATTCACTGAAAAATAAATCAAAATTTAATCAAAAGGCCAAGGATACTAGAAGTTATTTCACCCCAAAGTATCTAGATCCTTGGGAACTTTCAAACATAGTAAAAGAGAAGTAACTTATTCATTCCTGTTCACACAGTGTTGTTGTAAAGTAAGGTGACCACACTGTGCTTTACAACATACTGACAAGCTTATTGTGTGCCTCCAGCAAATCCAATAAGAGGACAACAGCTCACGTTCAAGAATCCCTATTTAAAGCTAGGTAGGATGTTGCAGCAGAAGGGTGTGTCAGAACTGCGGGACGTGCTGACATTCCATCACCAGACTCTGATACCGTGTATACTCCGCGACTGGTAGTGCATCCCGGGGCTGTAACATTGTATCAGGGTAGCTGGGCCCATGCCAGGATGATGGATCATCTCGTCCCATTGCAACAGCTTTCTGTGCTGAGGAGGTGGCAGAATGTTGTGACCCAGTGGGGGATGAGTCCTGGAATGGGCAAGTGCTAACCCGAGGAAGCTTTAAATGGGGGCGGGAGAAGAAATTAATCTGTACCCATGTTCCTTGATAGAACTTTCTGAAAACATACACAATGAGGGATAAAGGAGCTTGCATTAAATGAAATAACACTAATAACGACTTGTACTGCAGATGGGGTTTTAAAAAACTCAAGCAATACAAAACACATACTGGATAGAGAGTCTCTCTCTCTCTCTCTTCTTTGTCTGGGGGATACATATTGTACCAACATGTAGGTGTTACAGTAGCGTGTTGTGCAGGATACACAGAGTGCGAAATCCTTGCCCTGGGAGCAGAGACCGGAGACACGGTTGTGTAAGTGTTGCTGCTTTGCGATGTTATGTGCTGTGAGCTACACAGACCACATTGTTCAGATAAATCAAGAAGGGCAGCCAGAACAGTCCACCTAGCTAGGGAGTAAGATTAACCACAGGCGCCTGGAGGCGTGTTGGCAGGACAGTGAAGGGACACATTCGCTGCTGCTGCCCATGCCATGCCTGCAGAGGGAATAAAAGAAACACATTAGTCTCTTGGACTCTCAATTCAGTACCTCGCACACAACACTGATTTCACCCCTAAAGACAGATTAAATGGCAAGATAGTATTTGCCATATTTCTTTAGTACTTCCCCACGCATCTCTTATTTTTCTTCTAACCTTCAGGCTTTTGAGGGAGAAGTTGGCCTTTTTTGCACCCTCTTTGGCCCCAAAACAAACAAACTAAAGCTCTTCAGTGGCCACATCCATCCCCCAGTGAAGTCAATGGGAATCTTTCTACTGATTTAAGTGGGGAGTTGGATTGGACCCTAAATCAGTGGTTCTCAAACTTTTGTACTGGTGACCACTTCCGCACAGCAAGTCTCTGAGTGTGACCCCTTTTTAAATTAAAAACACTTTTTTATATATTGAACACCACTATAAATGCTGGAGGCAAAGTGGGGCTTGGGGTGAAAGCTGACAGCTCGTGACCCCCCCCCATGTAATAAGCTCGTGATCCCCTGAGGGGTTCTGACCCCCCAGTTTGAGAACCCCTGCCCTAAATGCTTGGACAATAAGTGCACTTGGAATAATGTTTTAAAGAACTCGGATTGGGTGAAAATTTCAAATGAACCGAAGTCCCATTTTCAGTATTGACGTAGGCACATAGGAGCTTTGGTTCCATACACTTTCATTGAGACTTAGGGCTTGTTAACCTGTACTATTAGACTGCAGCAAGTTGGGGTGTGAATCTACCCCGCCCTAGTCTGCTGTGGTTAACGGTTTCTGTGCACTCTGACACATGTTAACAGTTCATTAACTCACTTTGAGCTAGTGCCATTTCAAAGAAGACTAAATCAGGCTACTGTAAAGAGCCATTAAAGGACATTAGCAGGATGCACGCAGACCAGAGACGGCTGGTGCAGGTTAGATTCCCACCCCACTTTGCTGCGGTTAAAGTAGACAAACCCATAGGCTCCAAGGGCCCAGATCTTCAAAGTATTTAGGCACCTAAATCCCACTTATTTTAATGGGAGAGGTAGCCTGGATGCCTCTGGCTACGTCTACACTACAGCCTATGTCGGTATAACGTACATCACATAAGTTACACCAACATAAGCGCTGGTGTGTACAGCTTCTCCAGCCTGCATAGCTACCACCGCTTGCAGGGGTGGTTTTGTTATGCCGATGGAAGAGCTCTGTCCTGTTGGCATAGAGAGTCTTCACCAGATGCACAGCAGCCGTACTGCCGTATGTGCAGATGTGCACTAAGTCTCCTATTGAAAATGGGATTTAGGGCCCTAAGTCACTTGGGCACTTTGGAAAATGTTAGCTCAGATCTTTTAAAGTGTGTGTGTGCATTGTAATTCTATCCCTCTCCGCATTTACAGTATTGCCTGTGTGTCAGGGACAAATGAAAGTGACTGTGACTGTGCTGGGACATAGGCTATGTCTACACTTACCGTGGATCCCCATGCTGCTGCGATTGATGCATCGGGGGTCGAATTAGTGGGTCTAGTGAAGACCTCCTAAATCTATGGCAGAGCGCTCTCCTGTCGACTCTGGTACTCCACCGAGAATGAGAGGCGTAAGTAAGTTGATGAGAGAGCATTTCCTGTCGACCCAGTGCGGTGTAGATACCACAGTAAATTGATCTAAGTTACATCGATTCCAGCTACATTATTCATGACAGAAGCAGCGGCTTCTAGGCTTATGAGAAACCTTTAGCTGGTAGTAAGGAGGTGCAAATGGGTATTTAAAGAGGAATACAGGGCCTGATGTTCCTGGTGAGACCATTGTAGATCATCTTCAGTATCCTGCCTACTGTAGTGTCCTATTCCTGATGCTTAAGAAAATGAAGACAGGAAAAATCAATGACACAATGCACCTAGACACTTGTGCAATGACACAGTGAAACTGGGCAAAAAAAAAATCCTTCAGAACCCATGTGATTTCACTTTCTGAAGCCCTGAATGTGAGCAGATTATGCCTGGAAGCACACATTTTGCTGATCTGTTTGTGGGTAGGAGGGTTTTCACAGTTTGGATGTCCTATGTATTTTTGAACCAATTAACCCTGTCTACTACTGACTGTGGTGTCTTTTTTTTTAAACATCCTGTTACTTTTGTATTTTGTTCAAAGCCCAGTGGGACTCCTAATTTGATTATCTGCCATACAGAGTGTGTGCGGGGGGGGGGGGAGGAGGGGGCTTGGTGTTTTTTTTAAAGCATGCAGTTTACTACTGATGTTGACTACTACTTTCAGACATTTGTTAGTGATTAGCCTGCCCACTGGCACATTCTCTAATACCCTTCTGTGAATTGACTGATGCAATTTATAACTTTTCACCTGGAAAGTTTGCAGACAGCAAGTTGTAATCTTGGCTGTTCCCATCTTTCTGCTTTTTTATGAGTCCTTGGGAAAATGTTTTTGCTAAGCTAAAGCAGATTTGAAATGCTGCTGAACACTGAAGAAGTTCAGTAGAAGATACTATTGTACAGAGTCCTGTTCAATCTACCTTAGGCAATGAGCAGAGGAAGTTGGAGGTAGGATAAGGGGTACAGTATTTCTACTGCACTGTAGTAGCAGAATTGCAGCCTGTCCTTGTTTGCTTGTCAGTTTGCCACCAGTAGGTTTACATGGATCTGTCTTTTTTTTTCTTTTTCTTATTTAACATTTGATTTTTTTTTCAATATTTCAACATATAAATGTTAGGCATCCATATAAGTCCTAAAGAACAACATCAGTCTGTACTTCCAGCTTTGTGTGGAATATGGCTTATATATAATAGAGATAAGTTTAAATGATACACTTGGGAGGCATTGTACTCTGGGACTACAAGAGGAGATTGGGAGTTAGGGCTCCTGCATTTTGGTGCTGAGTCTGAGACATTTTTGCCATAATATGTGTGTTTCAGTTTGCTCTCATTTGTCCAACAGGGATAACAATACTTACCCATAGCACAGGAGTGTGTGCAGCTTAAAAAATTCAATGTTAAATGTGTGTAAAGTGCTGTAGAAGTTAAAAGAAACAACCACCCTACAATAAAACTGCATTACATATCATAGTAGACATGAACAAAATGCTAAGTCCCAGATTCTGATTTAATATTAACCATCTACACATTATGATGCCAAAAAACTAATGCAAAGCTACATCCTGGGTCCTAAATGGTGTTAACTTGGTTAGTAGTTAATGCGTTTGTCTGGAAACATTCTTGATGCTTTGGAACACAAATCATCAAATAGCTTTTGTTGTTAATTAATCATAGAATCATAGAATATCAGGGTTGGAAGGGACCTCAGGAGGTCATCTAGTCCAGTGGTTCTCAAAGCTGGTCCGCCGCTTGTTCAGGGAAAGCCCCTGGAGCGGCGAACCGTGGCCAGTGGGAGCCGCAATCGGCTGAACCTGCGGACGCGGCAGGTAAACAAACTGGTCTGGCGTGCCAGGGGCTTTCCTTGAATAAGCGGCAGACCGGCTTTGAGAACCACTGATCTAGTCCAACCTCCTGCTTGAAGTAGGACCAATCCCCAATTTTTGCCCCAGATCCCTAAATGACCCCCTCAAGGATTGAACTCAGAACCCTGGGTTTAGCAGGCCAATGCTGAAACCACTGAGCTATCCCTGCCCCAGCTTAGACATTTGATGATCACAATTACTGTGTGTTATGTTTAATTTATCTAGGTATTTCTAACGTTCCCCCCCACACTGTTATCTGAGCGCCAAGCTGTTTTGAGTACTCCCCAGTTTCACAAACACTATTTCTGCAACATGACTAGAAAAACCTTCAACCAACCCAAAATGAGGAGAGCTCTTTCAAACTTTTATTGCTTTCTCCCTTTAGGAGGGTCGGAAAGCTTAGTATTATCTTGTCTTGAGTCTTCCAGTGATGTTACATTAGGGACAAAACTAGGATGAGTGAGCAGGGAGGGACAGATTTCCAAAGGGCATAGCTGTTCAAGATCAGGTCTCATGGGGGAAGTCAAACTGGGGATTGTCTTGTGGAGAAAAGAAGTAATGTTACATGATTAGTTTTTTCAAAGCTTTCTGCTAGACTGAGCTGCTTGATGACTGCACTTGATGAAGAACTTAAATCAATGCCTACTGACATAAACCTAAGCTGAGCAGTTGAATACCTGCTTTGAAAATACTCCCCAGGGTGTCAATGAGAATTTCACTGTCATTTGTGAAGATTTTTCTGTGCTGCAACAAATGCCTGAGATTCTTTTCATATCATTAAAGTAAAATGCAGACCACAGAGTCCCACCCAGCACCAACACCTTGGTTTGTATTCCTCATCTCATGCTACTGTGCATACCTAAAGAACTGAAAAATGGAGAAGGTAGACAGAATACAAATAGAAGAGGGAGCAATCAGATAAACTGAAAAACTAATCTGTGTTTACAGCTCTCTACAGAATGTAAAGAGGGGCATTTTACAGTAACTGTCTATTCCTAATACACCCTATATCAACCTATTCCTGAGCAGACTGGTTTATAATTACTAACATTCTTATGCCCTCTGGCGGCTGCTCTGAGTTCTGGTGAAAAAGCTCTAGAAGCTCTCAGTGCTTCTTAGACATATACTATATCTCAGGGGTTCTCAACCTTTTCCTTTTTGGGGCCCCCCCCAGCATGCCATAAAAACTCCACGGCTCACCAGAGCCACAATAACTGTTTTTCTGCATATAAAAGCCAGGGCCGGCATTAATGCATAGCAAGCAGGACAGTTGCCCAGGCCCCACGCCACAGGACCCCCCCCAAAGCTACGTTGCTCAGGATTCAACTTCAAGCCCCGGGTGGCAGGGCTCTGGGCTTCAGCCCCATGCAGTGAGGCTTTGGCTTTCTGCCCTGGGCCCCAGCGAGTCTAATGCTGCCCTGCTTGGCGGACCCCCTGAAACCTGCTCATGGCCCCCCAGGGGGCCTTGGACCCCTGGTTGAGAACCACTGGGTGGATCTTATATCTTGGAAAGTCTGTCCTGTTGAGTAACCTTCAGGTGACTGCACTGGCTGAAAGTTGAAGGTTATGCTAATGACTAGCTTCCAGGCTATCTCTGGAGTTCTTTGTAGTGTCCACCATTGAATAACCATCAGCTGACCTCTTTTTAATATGAATAGCGAAAGATGTGCATGCTAGTAAATATTCTGACATTCCGTAATGTTATTAGGACTGTTGGCAAGCTCTCAAAGTGGTTTTGCATATCTCCTCAAATGAAGAACTGATTTTTACGTCAATCAGCCAGTTTGAGCAGCTAAATAACATGCTCTTTGGTTTCGCAAAAAGAACTGGTTTAGCTGGCTTTCTTTAATGGCTGTCAGGTTTTTCAGTAGCCTGATGTTGCCAATATTTCATATGAACAGCAATAGTATTGGCCAAAAGGAGACTTGGAAGTCCTTTGTCTCAGACTTAAAGACCTAAGTAATGATATCCCATAATATTAACTCCCTGCTGAATACCTGTCTAGTTCATGTCTTACTGCTGGACTTTGAAAAGCCTGATCTCTAACTGGATGTACAATTGATGCCATCCATGATGAGCAGAATTTTAAATAATGTACCTAAAGTTCTAGTAAGTAAGAAGTAAGAGTAAGTCAGAAGGTAGTGGTGTGGATAAGGAAGTAGGGAATAAATATGGTTCATACTGTATGTGACACTATGGTACTAGGTAGGTCCAACATGCTGCTCGTGTCTGTCAACATATTGTAGGACCAGTAATGTTAGCCCTGCTGTATTACTGATGTTATCGATAACATGTGATGCTATTTTCCTGTAGAAGTGAACTAGTTTTAGGCACTTACTATCTCGGAGTATGTGGTTTCCAAATTGAGTGGCATAGTGTGTGACAAGTGCTGGGAAATACTTAGCAGAGCAGTTAATGAACTCTGTCCACAGCAGAAAGGATGTGACAGAGGACTTTGAAATAGTTTCCTAGTGTACAATTTCTCATGGGCAATAATGTTAAGTCTGTACTTTGTGACTTACTGTTTTATAACAACAGGTTGATATTGTAAAACATCCTCTATCTACGGCTCTCAAACCTCTTTACTAAAAATGGCTTGTCACTGGGGCAGTGTGAAAGTGATTACTATACCCATTGTGTGTATTGGGGAACTGAGGCCCAGACATGCTGTATGAAGTGTTGTTGTGAAGAGCTCTGTATAAGCTCGAAAGCTTATCTCTCACCAACAGAAGTTGTTCCAACAAAAGATATTGTCTCACCCATCTTGTTACCCACGCATGCTGTCATTTCCCCAAGGAAGTTAGAAGCAGAACCAGGAGTATACCCAGGAGTACTGACTCCAGTCCTCCACTCTGATAGTCAAAGGCCCGATGGCCCTTGCAGAGTTTTCACCATATTGTCCAACTGGGAGTGGGGGTGAGAGCCCTGCAGAACAAACTGGGGACTCAGGAGGCCTTCACACAAGCTCTGATTCTTCCTCTTCCTCCATCGAGTCACATGGCTGCCAGGGAGGTGTGCTATCAGCTGTCATCAGAATCTCCCGCAAAAGATGGGAGGGTGCCAAAGCTCGGAAAGGGGCTGTGGCAGTTAATGCCTCAAGCCATGCCTGCCTTGCAGGATGGAAGTGGGGTACTGTGATCACATACAGCTCTGTGGAAGAGGCACATTTCCCCAGCCACATGGTCAGAAGCAGATCTGCACACAGTAACCTGGCCCTGCTTTAATTTCGCATGGTTTGTCTTTTTTAAATCAAGGAAATTGATCAGAAGCTACAAATACATGGACGGTTTCTATCAAGTCAAAGATGGACAAACCTAGAAAACTTTATCCCGGCAGGAAAGAAATTGCACTTCTGGAGGAGTGGGCCAGATCCTCAGCTCGTATAAATTGGCCTACCTCTGTTGTTTATACCAGCTGAGGATCTGGCCCATTATGTCTTTCAAAAATCTCCCTGCTCTAGGCATAATGTCTTTGCCTTTGTGATTTTATCTATTCAGATGAGCTTTTGTGTACAGTACTCTCTAAGGGGCAGTGTTTCAGAATGGAGGCATCTGATTCTCCAATGCCAAAGTCCTGTTGCTTCACTTCCTTTTTATTTTATAAAACACTGTCTTCATTAAACAGTACCATTCTGTGATGTCAGGCACAAGGAATCTTTTTTTAAGGTGTGCAAAATAAATCGTTAGCTGGGAATTAATATTTAAATGTAGGGATTATCTTACATTGCAGGTATTGGAGCAGTGGCCTTTTGTTATATATTGTCTCTGTGTATAACGTTTATCATTAACATATGGTGAGATTAAAAAAAAGACACATTTATATTCCTGTTTTCTTCAGGTGTCAGTTTTATAAGAATCTTCCTGGTTTCAGTTTATCAGTCTCTCCGAGATTTATTGTTTAACCCTTAAATGGTAAAATGTTTCTCTGCATTCATCATTACAATTGAACTGTTGCAATGTCCTTGAATTACTTCTCTAACTTCCTGCACATACACAGACCCCTTAAAAATATGGATAATCTCAAGGAGAAAAGAGATATTTGGATGTCAATTTTATCTTAAAATAGCTTTTTCTGAAATTTAGCTTTTGGGCTAGATGACTCTTTGCCACTCTGAATATCAGCTGGTTGTCCTGGAGTAAAGGTAGCTTCAATTTTTCTTTATGTTCTACAAATATAAGAGAAAAGTTCAAGGTTACAGTTAGCTGGTGCATTTGAAATTATTTGCGCTTTAGTTGTTGAAGGAAAAATATATACAAGATGGTACTAGGTGTCTGCCCTTAGTTGATGTTTTATAGGAGCCTGTTACCTTGTTATCTAACATCATTTATTGTGAAGGTAGGCTGCAGATTTTTAGGTTTTTATCAGGGATACATTTTGCCACTGGAAGGAAGAGGTTTCTCTCTATATAATGTTATCTGAATTAGCACTCATCTCTCTGAAGCAAAGCATACAGTTTAGGGCTTAAGCATTACGGCCAGAATCAGGTGCATAATTGTGTAGCTAATTTTTATGCACAATTGCCACAATCCCTGCAAATTAAATGTTTTGTACACCCAGATGAATATTTAGACACCCTGTCAACCGTTTAAACATCGTGTTGCTCCTTTGTATGTGAAGTTGCTTTAATTGTGAGGCAGACTTTGTGCTTGCTGCCCTGTGCTTTCAATGTTTTGAAAATCGGGCTCAGCAAGTATCATTTCTAGTCCAAATGAGAGAGAACTAGGATAATATACAACCCCAAACCCAGGATTTTGGCGCTGCTTGGTTGTGTTGTGTCCAGTTCCTGGAAGATGTGTCCACATCACAAAAACCATCCCCCACAACTAACACTATTTGCCACTCTTGTTGGCAGCCTCAGCAGGGACGTCAAGCTCTGAGTTGGCTTGGAAACTGAGTTACTCTTTCTCCCATATGCAGGTCCATGTTAAGGCCTCTTGCCCTGTTTCTGCCCATTCTGTACCTGTTGTGTGGATAAACAGAAGCCTTCAGTCTCCAAGGCTATTACTCTCAAACCTTTCGCCAGCACTAAATTCACTCCATTGCGTATAGCTGTGCGACATGAAACTCCGAGCAGTCTGAGCAGCGTCAAGCAATGCAAGCATTTTATTTTGTTTTTAAATCCAATTTCAGGTTGGTCCATTCAGGTCCTGGTAAGGGATCCCCACAATCTGGGGTGGATTTATCTTTTGCAACGCGCACCGGTACAAGGCAAGGGATTGAAACCCATCTCTTCAGGACAGAGACTAGCAGAGACCTCTCACTGTGGACAAGGAACATAGTGCAGGGCTGCCACAATTCAGCTGAGCTGATCACGGAAATCACAACCTGTGAGTAACACTTGGAAGTTCTTCTTTACGTTGAGTCACTTTGGCATTTGCCCATAGCCTGTTTCTCAGTGCGAGAATCAAAATGCTGGATCTGTGATCGTTAGTCCGGGATCAATGCTTGGAGAAGTTTGTTGGTTTCTCCAAGTTATTTCCACTGGAGCTGATTGAAACTTCAGAATGTAGATGAAATGTTACTGTGAAAAGTTCATTGCTGCTTTTGCAGCCAGCTCTTAACTTCTATAGTAACCGTGGCAAATTGTGTGTTTTCAGGCCCCCTATGGTGTCATTCTGACTTCCATTTTGCTCTTTTCGTCCTCATTCTGATACGAGTCTAGCAGCCAATAATGCATGAAGTGCTAGAGTCAGAGATGGGGACCTCATGCCTTTGGGAAGTGATTGTCATGATGAGAAAGGAAGGGCTCCTGCTGCTGCTATGCTTCTGTTTCAAAGGCCCACAGCTCTGTGACCCCGGAAGGAACATCCTCGTGGAGTAAGAGGAGATATTGAGGGGGAGGGAGTAAAGATTACTGGTGATCTGGTTGGGGCACCTGTCTGAAAAGAAGAGTGGGTAAGGTAGGAGCCATAAATGTCCAAAATTCACAAATAGATATTGGCCATTTACCCACCTTGACCTGCTTTTTTTAAAATAAAAAAAGGGAGGGAAGTCTAATAACAATGGGTGCAAACCACCTCCCCCTTTAAGACAACCTACCTTCCTTCTAAGATGCAGTCAAGATTGAGTGACTGAGCACGGCAGTCTCTCTTCTTAGGGCTTGTCTACATGGGGAAAATGGCATAGCTATTCTGGATTATCTCCCTGTCTGGATGCTCTCATTCTGGAATAAAAGTGTCCACAAGCAGAGTTATTCCAGAATAGCAATAGGGCTTCAAATTCACACCTCACCTTTTTTCAGATGAACTTCCCTTGCGGACAAGCCCATATTTTGGTCAACTGAACTTAAATGCCTGGCTGAGCACCCTTCACCCTGCCGTTCCTATTTGTTGGTTTGCCTTCTTACTTGTTCAAAGGGGTGCAGTTCTCGCTGTTCAAGACCCATCCCCAAAACCTGTAAAATCCTTGTTTTGTGATC
Source organism: Eretmochelys imbricata (assembly GCF_965152235.1). Classification (NCBI taxonomy): domain Eukaryota; kingdom Metazoa; phylum Chordata; order Testudines; family Cheloniidae; genus Eretmochelys; species Eretmochelys imbricata. The sequence goes on from NC_135573.1 coordinate 24,360,437, forward strand.
TCTTTGTCACCCACTCTTTCCTTTCATCAATGCTCGTAAAATTGGGTACCCCATCAATTTTACTTGAAGGTCTAAGACTCACCTGGCACTCAGTCCCCGAGCTAACCTAAAGGTTAAATCAGCCATGCTGCAGAATTCCTGCTGCAATAGATGCTGGTTACAATTATCAGGGTCTTTTTTCAATTACAAGGAAACTAATTAGTACTCAAAAGTGTCTTCATCTTTGTTGAAATTCTTCAGTGATTCCCTTTGCAGCTTTTAATTTTCGATGCTCATTTGGTGCTTGAAAAGAGAGGCTGACTCTCTGAATGTCTGTTTTGGAAGCAGGGGTGCTACCTGAATCTTAAGGTTAATGAGATTTTCTTTTGTATCTTGGCATTCAGAGATGCACACAAACATGAAGGGTGAGACAAACTACAACACCCAACAAATTAATTTAACTATATATATTTGGGTGTTGTAAAGCAGAATGAATTTCAGTAGTCTTTCACAGGCTGGAGGCGTAGAACAAGGTCATGATTAATTTACTGTAGGTCTATACCAAATGTGAAGTTTCACCAGGTATCAGTCAGTTCTCAGAGTTCTGCTTTTCATAGTCCTTCTCCACAGCTCTTCAGTCCAGCCTTTAAAAATAACACTTTTGTTTTAGTGCTAAGTGGTATAAACTGTTCTAATTTTAGGGCATGTCTGCACAGCTCTGATTTTGTGGCCAATGACAGGCAGTTATCTTAACTGCTTACAAGTAACACAGCTCAGTTTACATCATCCACTCACCTGCCTTTCTTCCGTCTACACCCGACACTTATCTGCCTAGCTCCGTCCTGACAAAGACATTCATGTCAGTTGATCCACTGTGCCTCTGTAAGGAGTAGTGTCCTGAGGAGGTGCCCATGAAGCCAGATCAGCTGCTCACGGGGCAATGCATTTGGAAGTGTCCTGGTGCAGAGAGGCAGCCTCTTGGGAGAAAGGAGGACCAACCAGAGTAGTTACTCAGACCAGGAGTAGCAAAAGCTTCCTACAAGTGTGTGTGTGGGGGCCACCAGCACCCAAACCATGGCCACACCACCCCTTCCCACCAAGCCCCCACCCTGCCCCTTCTCCCTAGTCCCCACCCCATGCCGGCTCTTCCCGCCAAGATTCCAGTCCTCACTCGCTCCTCTCCCCACACACCCGTCCCTTGCCCTGATAGCTGGTAAAAAGTGGGAGGGCCAGCCCCCCCATTCCGGCACCCCTGACTCAGACACAATTTGGGGTTCTGTCGGTACTGCATAAAACAAACCCATTTGAAACACTTATGGAGAGGATTGCAGAGAGGACTTCAAACTAGAACATGTAGCTATCTTTGAATAGTTAGGAACAGAGTATGGAGCAACTGATCTCATATTGGAGGTCAGGGGAAGGCATAGTACCCTACAGGTACATGAGAGGCTTATTTCCAAGTAGAACTCCAGGCAGATGAAGGTAAAGACTGCACTCCTCTTGAGCAAGGAGTCAATCATTCAGGTAAGTATACCTATAAACAGTCAATGAGTGGCATTGTGGAGGTAACCAATAGCCTTGCCCTGCTGAGCACAAGAACAGCAGTAAACAGATCAGAAGGAACAACTAATTTCACCCACTCTCTATCCCTGAGCAAGAGCAAAGGATGAGGAAGGGCTTTACATATGCCTGATGGAAATTCAGTTGAAAGTTAACTGGTTCCAGTTGGCAATCAAATTTTGGAACAGAGCCAGGGCAACTCATCCTTTTGTAGACATCACAGACCAGCAGAAACCAAGAGAATCCTGTGAAAGGACTCTAGTGAAACCTACTAGAATTTCCATGGGAATTGGTACTATGTGTGTGTGTGTCTATTATGTATAAAACACACACAACTATATATGTTAAAGGAAACTCAGTGAAAGCCAATTAAGGAATAGTGCCTCTGGAATACAGAATAAAAACACATAAAATCCGACATTCAAATCCACACCGTCTAGTTCTTTAGCTACTCATCTCCAATCACCAATCTCATACCCACACTACTTTAACTCTGTTTCAGAAAAGTGGCTTGAGTTTCTGTCTATAAAAGAATGTTGGTTTCTTTTTAGTTAAATAGAATTTGGAAGAGGTTTAAAGCAGGTCAAAATGTGGACGTAGACAGGGTGACTCTGTTTCCTTTAAAAGGTAGTTTCCTTGTTAATGTTGTAAGTAGAGTGGATAATAAGTCACCATAGATGTGAATGGTATTTTACAAATATAAGCTTCTTAAGGGCAGGGGTTTCATAATCTCAATTTTGTTTTTCATATTCAGCTTGCACCTACAAAAACCAGGAGTGCCGTTTGACCATCCATTATGAACATGGATTCTCTCTCACAGCTGAACCACAAGATGGTGCCTTGTCCAAAACAATTGCACAGTGTCCCTATGAAAAACTAAAAATGTCTTCAGATGATGGCATTAGGATGCTTTATTTAGACTTCGGAGGCAAAGATGGAGAATTTGTAAGTACTGCATTTAGCTATGGGAATGCAGGTGACCATTTATGCATGCAACTATTACAAGCAATTATTCTTTGCATGATTAGCATGACAGTATGCTCAATGGAGCTGCCTGTCCTTGAGTTCGTGGTTTGGGGCAGGCACTTACAAGCCAGCTAACATAGGTTAAATATACACGTATGGGTGCCATGATTTCTTGGTACATGGTAAATTGTTCCGTGCACTGTTGAACTCCTAAAGTAATAATGACTGATAGCTATTAAAATTTATAAGGAAATTGGCTTTATCACGATTACATGGACCTGTCCTTAGAAAGAGTCAATAAAATAAAAATGGGGTAGGGATAAAATGGTAAAACCATGCAAGGAGGGAAGAATGATTTCCTGTATTTAGGGACAAATTGGGTTCCATGGTGGTCAGACACTCCAGAGTTTTTGCATTTGTATGCATCAATCTGTAAACACTTATGAAAAATGCAAACACTTGTTAACTAAAGGACTGATTTTCAAACATGCTCAGCACCCACAGTGACACTTATGGCCAGATTTTCAAAAAAACCTCAGCCACCAATCTGTTGTGCACTTTTGAAAACCTGGCCACTTATTTTGGTGCCTAAATGGACTTTAAGCACTTATGAAGATCTGGCCACAACTGTGGTGCTAAGTTCTTTTGAAAATTCTGTCCTATGTCTCCAGTCTTGCTAGGTGCTTGCTACTCCTAGTTAAGTTACTGTAAATTGAAGGTGCTGAGTACCTAAAAGGATCAGGCTATGATGTTGCACTTTAACGCCATTGACCTGCAGCAGTGGGAGAGAATGGTTTGGAAAGTCATTTTCTGTAGAAACACACTGTTCCCATTATTTGAATGTAGAACAAAGAGTGGAAATAAATGGCCATTAAAATATAGTGCCACTATTCCTGGCTTTATGAAATCCTTACATCAGACGCAAAGAACCATATCAGCTTCAAGAAAGTGCAGAACAAAACATAGTCTCATTTCAAGGATAGAGACTGTGGGCTAGATCCACAAAAAGGACTTTGGCTCAGCACTGTAGCACCTAACCCTTAGATACCCTTCCACCTAGTGGAATCCACAGCCCTGAGTTAGGTGCCCAGGCTCTGTATGTAAGACATATGGAGAGTTAGCTGCCCAGGAATGGGATTCACAAAAGCCAGCAGGCTGAGCAGGGAGCTGCCTCAGCTAGCTAACAGGAAATACTGAAGAGAGGGGTAGGGCTTAGGCAGGGTTCATGGTTCTTCATTCAAGGTTCACAGCCATGAACTCTCTCCTGGCGTTGGGAACCTAAGCCAGGTCAGCTCTTTCTCACAAAAAAAACAAGAGAACCCCCACTTCTGTCCCCACCCCTGCCAGGAGCCCAGCTGTTAGCACAATTGCCAGGATGTGGAAGATCCAAGTTCCAATCCCTGTTTCCTATACAAATTGGGATAGTTTCAAAAGGAGAGACTGAGACAGTCCTACCCCAAATACCCCATAGCCCAGTGGTTAGGGCACTCTGCTGAGAGCTGGGAGACCCAAGTTCACATTCATGCTCCAAATCAGACAGAGGGAACAAATGACCCCAGGGCTCCTGGGGGAGCAGCCTAACCACCGGGCTAAAGGTTTCATATAGACAGCGGTAATCCTACCACCATTGTGTGGGGGCTGATTGGTTAGTTAGCCTCTGAGCATGCTGACCTTAGCAGATCCCACAGTGAGTTAGCTGGGGGAAGACCTCATCTGAGGATCTTGACAGGTTATAGGCATGAGTTAGGTGCCGGGGCATCAGGACTGAGGTGATTGTGTACATGCCCAGCGGCAAATATTTAGGGGCTTAGAAGACTTTATTGGTGGAAATGTAGGTGTCTAGAGAGTTTAGGCACCTACAGGGTTAATGAGCAGCTACGTGAGGGTTTTGAGGTTCTAAATTTTGACTTCAGTTCCTGAAGTGGCAGTTAGGTGCCTAAATCCTTGTGTGGAGCTAGCCCTGTATTAACAGTGGGATTCTATAATAGAAGATTTGACTGTCATGCTCTTGCCTACTACCTGGTGATGACACCTTGTACTGTACATTAATTTATATGTTTATTCTATGTAGAATGAGGTCTAGCATCGAAAACAGAACAGCCATAGTTGCTATAGTGCGATCAATGGGATACAAAACATTCCCTCTGCTGTTGCAGGAGGCGAGGTGAAGAATCTATTTTCCTTCTGGAAACTGGCTTGACTGGCAGTTGTTGAGGCACTGGCCCTCTAGAACAGCCAGTTGCCATCTTTACCCCATTGGCTAGTTAAAAGATGGTGCATCTGGACTGGTCCATCTATAGCTGCTAGGATAAGAAGGTCTGTGATATAAATGCACAATGACAACGTGTGCAGTGAACAAGTATTTCAGAGACCCAGACTACTCATACTGGAGTTGAGTTCTGCTAATAGTGTCAAAAAGAGTAAGAACAAACCCTTAATGGAAAGTGACATACCTATCTGTCTATCGATGCCTCTTTTAGATGCATGTGACATTTAGAAATTATATTCTATATATAGTGAAATCCATTGTAGGCACCTACTTGTGGACCTGAAAAGGCAGCTGCCTGGAGCATGTTGGTGTTCGTATAAAGCTGAAGTCAAATTGTACACTGAATATTTGCAAATTGTTCTTAAGACAGTTTGTCTACGACAGGCAGCTTCTTGTTTTATTTTCACTGAGATGCTGAAACATCCTAATCTCTGAGCTGAATTATTCACTCGATCCCACCATTCTTACGGCTTCTAAACTCAGTCCAGAATTTTTTATTGCTCTATCACTCAGAATCGGTTTTGTGTGCACGCCTACATCAGGAAGTTCAAACAGAAGCATGGGGGAGATAGTTGAAATGTTCTGCAAATCTAGTCAGATACTTCCCTCAGAAAAGCCTGTAAACACGTTGCACCGTTTCTGCTGTTGCTCTGCCATCAGGCTCAGACGTGTGCCGATTTTATTTTTTGCACTTGCAAAGCAGAACACATTAAACAAAAGAAAATAGAATTAAGGCAGTTTTTCAAAAAAAAGAAAAATTCAGGTTATTTGCCGCCTTAATGTTGAAAGGCATTTTTGGATGTGCTGTGGGGAGTCAATTTCACTCAGTTCGCTAAAGCTGTGTAAAAGTATGCCATTTCAAACCGCTATCTCAAACTGAGTCTTGAGGCCATGGTTCAATGCATTAACCAGTCTCAGACAGTGTTCTCAGTTAGTGAACACAGACTGACTGCTTGAATTGCTCCAGCCTCCAAACCTCAGGCACTCAGCCTCTCTTTCACAATCCAAACTGTGCCCCCTAACCTTCCCCTCTCCTGTGTGAGGCTCCCTTTAACAGCTGGAACTTGAACCTGTTGGAAAATTTCAGGGGTTAAACTAATTCCACCCTCTAAACAGAAGTGTTAGGATTCCCTGAGACCTTTCTGCTGGGTTTATCCAGAACCCCTCATCCAGTTCTGGGAGGACACTTCATCCACTTCTCTGGGATCCAAAAAACTCAGTTCGACTCCAGCCTGTCACTCAGATTATTGTGTTAGACATGCAACAGCTCTTTGCCCGGGCTGGCCCGAGAACCGGTGATTTATTTACAGGGGGCAACCACAATTCCAATTCATGTTGTACACCATAAAGTTTGTATACATCTTCCCTAGCCCCTAGCATCTATACTTCTTGCATTAAAGACCAATTGCTTTTCAGATTGCGTAAGGCAAGCTTGGATGCAGTGTTGGCCCCAGGATATTAGAGAGACAAGGTGGGTGAGGTAATACCTTTTACTGGACCAACTTCTGTTGGTGAGAGAGACAAGCTTTCAGACTTACACAGAGCTCCTCTTCAGGTGTTTCCCAGAACCTGAAGAAGAACTCTGTGTAAGCTGGAAAACTTGTCTCTATCACCAACAGAAGTTGGTCCAGTAAAAGATATTACCTCACCCATCTTATCTCTCTAAAGCAAGCTTATCAGTTCAGGGATTTTCTGTATACTTTATCTATTCTAAACAGATCCACAATAGTTAGTTTAGTTAGTTTTTGCTTCTCTTATTTACAAAAATGTATTCACAATAGTTAGTAGTTTCAGCAATTACTTGTTCAGACACGTCTTATCTTAAGTTGGGCCTGCTCACATCAGCTAAGCCAGCCCTACAGGAACCTACCGTGTTCAGTTTCGAGACTCATCAGAAAGCAAACTCTGCAGCTCTAGGATTTTTTGGACAGTGGCAGGGTCATTGATTACTCTTAATGACCTGAGTAACAAGACAAACTGTAGAAAAATAAGATGCAGTGTGATGTACATGACAAAGTGCTGGTTTTTATCTGATTGCTTTAAAACTATTAGCAGATAATAGATCAAGTAAATAATCGGCAAATGACGGCTAGTTTTGTCAGTACTTTGTGACCTGAACCACCACTAACTCCATCTCTTTTCTAATTTCAGCAACTGGACCTTCATTCTTGTCCAAAGCCAATTGTGTTCATCATTCATTCCTTCCTTTCAGCTAAGATTACAAGACTTGGTTTGGTGGCATAAATTACATCGGTTTCCTAAAAGAAAAATGAAACTGTCATGCTAATCTGCAGTACAATCAATAGAAGACACCTGTAGCTGCTAGCAATGTACAAAAGATTGGAGTTCAATGCAAGGACTTCAGCTCTGGTGATTCTCCAAGGCCCAGCCTTCATTTTGATCAACGACAAAGGAGGCACACACCGAAAAAACCCAACAGATTTTAGACTCAGAACAGTCGTTTCAGTCACTGTCAGTTGCAGGAGACAATAACATAGCTCATTGTAAACAATGGCAAAAATGGAATTTTACAATGTTAGTCATTTAAAACCACATACTGTACAGTGGAAATGAGTATAGTACTGTATGTGTAAGCATTTCAAAATCATAAATCGTGCCTATTTCAAAGTATTTGTTTATATAGAGTAAGTAAGGGCTAAGCAGATGCAAGACTGGGCACTTATCAGTCGTGATTCAGAATAAGGCTTGATATTTGTTTCTCTTTTTTGATACTACGTGAAGTGGTGGCTTTACGAAGATTAAAAAAAAAATCAGTAAAATATTACTTTAATCCCAGTTGATGTGCTGTTTAAATATCTTGCTGTTCCATAAGAAGGAGTCATGAGAGGCAGCTGCTTTAACGCCCCGGCAGGTATGTTTTGTGTGTGCATGTACTCCAGTAGGGTACTCTAAAGCAGGAGTTCTCAATCTTTTTCTGTCTGAGGCTGTCCCCTTCCCCCCTACAACATGCTGTAACAACTCCCCAGCCCACCTGTGCCCCCAAAACCGTTTTTCTCATATGCGCTAGATTAAAAGCCACGGCCAGCATTAGAGGGTAGCAAGCAGGGCAATTGCCTGGTGCCCCACGCCACAAGGGGTCCCATGAAGCTAAGTTGCTCGGGTTCACTTTTTTGCCCTGGGCTCCACTGAGTCTGACACCAGCCCTGCTCTCTGGTTTATTTTGGCGTACCCCCAGTTGAGAACCTCTGCTCTAAAGCAACCAAGAGCTCCTTAGTGAACAGCCCAGCACCCAGTTCAGAGCATCCGGGGCATTTTCTAATGGTCCTTATGTAATGAACATATGTGCACATTCCTGTAAGGGGCACCAAAGCAGCAGTAATCATAGGACTTTTGTTGTATAGCCGGGTAACCACAAGAGAGCACAAAGGGGCCTGTTCAAGTGTCCTTAACTTATGAGCAAACAGGGTAAACTTTTTAAAAGAACTAACCTAACTTTAAGAGCCTAAGTCCCACTGAAGGTCAGGGGCACCCAGTCACTCTTCAAAATCGGACTGAAGAGCTTTGGAAATTTTACCCACAAGGCAAGTTATGGTGCCTCACTTAACATTGTGACCTAGTAGTATGCCCTGCTGCTAAATCAGTTAAATGGAAATAGATTTCATTAAGAAACATGTGTAGCTCTGTAATAATTCGTTTAAAAATGCATTTGAGATACAGAAAGTGGCCTGAGAATTTAGTAGGAGTGGAATGAAAAACTGTTGATCACGTAGAATTTATACCACATTTAAGCTGCAAACAGAATTAACTCTTTGAAATAGATATTCGTAATGTGTTGACACTAAAGCCACATTTTGAAAGCCAGGCTTTTAGAAACAAGCAGAAGTCATGAATGTGATTGCTTGCAGAAGTTCAGCTGTAGCATTGCAATGATTTGTATTGCTTTTTAAACTTTACAAGTAAGCTACGTTTTAATTTAGATGTCACTCAATTGGCAAAGAAAACAAATCACATTAATATAATAAATAATAAAACAGTGATTCCATTTTAATTGTTTTCAGTTGAGGTCTTGAGCCCAGTAAATAAGTCAGATCTGTTTCCACATACATAAAGGCTTGATTTATGGTGGTTTCCATACATGTGTTAATTAGTAATAGAAAAATACTCATTTTAAATTTCTAAAGAGCTGCTGGGCTGAATTCACAAACACTGCACTGTACTTGCAAAACGTTATACCCGAGAAAGAGGTAATTTTGGAACAGTACATAAATGTAGTTATCTTCAAAGTAATTTGCCTATCTAGTAACTTTCATTTCTACCTTAATGGCACTTAATTCCACTTACAATAGGGAATTAAAACTTATTTTATTCCCCCCCCCCCAAAAAAAAAACAAAAGTTAAATAATTTGCTATTATTTTCCATTCATGCAGTTATCTCTGGTAGATCTTTGATTTCTTCTGGTTTAGGTATGCATGATTTTAGACTGCATAGACTTTCAGGGGGGCAAGTATAGGGTTGGGCCTTTGATCATAGAATCATATTTCAGTAAAAGCCTATGCAAAATGTATCAAAAAGTAAATGCCAAGGTTTGTGAATTTAACACAGGAGGCATCTCCCCTGAAACCTTCTAGCTCACGCAATGCAAAGTGTTTTTTGTCCAAGTACAAAATGTTTATGTATTTGGACCTCTGTTCCTATAGAAATTTGAGAGATTCAAGCAGCAGCTTGTGTACTATGGATAAGAGTCAATACATATGTAAATTATACTGCACTATGTCTTTATTTCTTTAACACTTAAAGTCACTGGAATGTTATATAAACATGTATGTTCATTGTAAATAATCAGAATTCATATTAGTATCAATAATTAAATTACACAGTATGTAATCTGAGGTGCTCAGTACTATATGAAGTATAAGTGAATAACTAAATAGTTTGCAAAGAAAGTTCATATTATATATTTATAGACAAATTAAAAATTATGGTAATTACAAGTGTTATTTCTTCATCATTTACAGATTTTGGAGTGATTCATATTTGGATGGGGTTGACAAAAGATGGGCCTACTCCACATTTATATGAGTATAGTTTATATTTTAGAGGGAAAATATATTTAATAAAAGTCATTTATTTGATTTTTGTGAGGTGAGCTTAATTTGTACAATAGGCTATTGAGAATTCAGTATTTACACCATTTCTGGTCTCAGGGAACATTACACTTAATTCATAAAATGTAAGTAGGTGGAAAAACACTTCTTCGCTGGCTTAAAAGTGCATTATAGTTATAGTGAGGACAATGTTCTTTAGACATGATTTTAAATGGGAGAGAAAATACACCATTATTAATGGTGTCAGCAGTGCGTCTGGTGGCCTGTGAAGTGAGCTGAGGGTCTCAGTCCAGTTCCTAGTGGACAAATAACCACATCCTGATATGCATCTCTGTTGGCAGTCTCTCTGATCACCAAGGACAGAAAGGAAAAGGCAACTCTACTACCTGGGGGTCACTGAAGGCATGTATGCAGCTGAGTGGGGAAACCTGCCGTGCCTATGAGGTATCTTTCCAGCACCTTTTCCAAGCACTAAATTCACTTTGTTTTCCCCAACACAGTTCCTGAAGCGTGTATCTGCCTGGTGGTAACAGTAGTGTAGTGAGAGTAGACAAATCACTGCCTTTGAACACTTCATTTTTCATCAAAAAAGTGGCTGGGGAAAGAAGATTTGGTTTCCTCTCACTATTCAAATTCATAAATAATGCCTTAAATAAAAAAAACCAATGTATCTTGTCTATAAAGCCTGCTCATTTAACTAACTAGATTGTGGTTTCAGAGAGAAAGTGTTCAGTCTAGTTTAGAACAGGCTTCCCATGCAGACACTTAAAGAGAAGGAGGGGACTTTTATTAAAATATTATTTGTGAATAATTAACTTTAACTCTAAATAGAACATTCTTGAAATTGTAAAACCTGTATAGAAATATCACTAATATTAGCAAGAATAGAACATCTATACAGAAGATGTTACCAGAAAAGTACTACCATCTACATTGTATATCACAGAAAATAAAACTGATCTGATCTGTTAGGGAAACATACTGATTCTTTTATAAGACCTTCTGCTCCTTGGAAAACGCAGTATGTACACGAAGGAAGAACGTCAAGATCATGCAAATATCTAATAGTTCTCTCCTTGCAATCCCACAGAAAGAAATAAAAGTCAATTTTACTGTAGGAGGATGAATTGGCAGGAGCTGCTCACTTCAAAAGGTCTTTTGAATGTAGATGGATGCTTTGTACTTAAAAGTAACTAGTATTTTTTTTAAGTGGCCGCTGTTAAATCATGAAAAGCATTTTTATGGATTGCCAAGTAAACCACTGCCACACAACATTAGTCAACAAATGAAACTACTGCTTGCTCTCTCCACATGAAAGCAAATATTCCTATTTCTTGGAGGACATGGAGTTATGTTTGTTTTCACGACTTGTCATTTTTCTGGGCCTAGTTGCCTGATTTGGATGACAGGATCAGGCCCCTTGTACTATACTTTAAAATGATATCCATTCTGATGGCATTTCAATGGCTCAATCTTGCTCCCTTTTTAAAAAAAAAAAGAAAATCAATTGAAACTTTGCCATTGACTTCACCGAAAGCAGAATCAGCCCCTAAAGATGTACATGCCGCCACAATATTACCATCTTTTTGCTTAGAAGTCAGAAAAATAATGAACAGATAAGCTGTGCTTTCATATAAATGCCAGAGTGATGAAACAGCCCTGAGGCAGTATTTCGCCAGCAGGGGAAAAACAATCACATAAAAGGTAACCTGAAAATTGTATTCAGTATGGAAGTTCTTGAATTCAAAGGGAAATTTATGATCAACAGCATTATCCATGATAATGTCTAAGTTAACTGCTAAAAAATATCCGCAAGATTGACTTTTTAGAGTGCACCAGCTGATTACCCAGTGCAAAATCTTAAGATAACGAAATTGAACCGTGCAGCATGTTAGATACTTATAAAATAACAAGGATTACACCATTTCCTCAAAGTGGACGAGTTTTTCCACGTCAAAACTGAAAAGCCATAACTGTATTTTAGTCCAGTTACAAATCCTGTGTTTATGTACAATAAATATAGGTAAGGTAACTGAAAAACGACTGCCAGACCAGAACTGAATAGTTCCTGCCTCTGAGGCAATTTTTGCACAGGGTTAAAACATATTTAAGTGGGAAAACTGTGTTCCAGGTACTCAAGCACTGTAGGAAGTAAACTCTTTCCTCTGTGCACTCACACCATTGCTCCCCCCCCCTCCCATGCAGCATGAAGAGAGAGAGTGGGAAGGAACTGCACATTGGTAGAATAAGACTTGTACCACATCCTGACTTGCACAAGTAGGGAAGCAAGCAACGAAAGTTATAAACACACTGCTTCAAGGTAGGCACAAGACTAGTCACATATGACCCACTCCTCCCACTGACTTAAATGGGACAGGATCAGCTCTGTTTAGAAAAAGGATGATCTAGCAGTCTTAGCTTCCAAATTCAAAAACTGGGGATATCATAATTTGTTCCACAGAGTCATTTTGAGGCCATATTAATGCAAGTTTATAAAGTATGGAAGGCACTACTTTATATAAATGCATAATGTTGTTACAGCCTGAGTTAGTTTAATGGTGGAGCTAAATGGGACGAGTATACACTCTGGCACACCACCCCCCCATTTCAGACTGCTTGGATACCGTGGTGGTTATTAGCACAGTGTGTCTCTAACCAATGAGTTTCACTTGCTGAGAGTTATAAGTGAGTAGCCAGTTCCAGTACTGACTACGGACACACCACATGCAGAGAGAAGAGTGACTATTACACCTAATTTATACAAGCCCTCCTGCAACTAAGTACTGCATTCGTTTCATGCAGTATAAGGTTAGGAATCAGTTTCATTAATAAGGTTGTGCTTGCTCATTGTAGCAAGCCTCAGCCATTTTACAAAGTGTAGAAATTTGGCCCCACTACCTGCAGGTTAACTCCTGCATAATGAATCCAATTTTCTAATTTGCTATGTACAAAATGAGTTTACATTTTCAGCTATAAACAGTATCAGCAAGAAAACTTCTAGTATTAAGTAGGAAATGCAGCTTCCAAAAGCTACATTATAAAATTAAGGTTTGTTCAAGAGTAAGTGCAGTGTTAGTTTTCAAATTCAGATTGCTAATTTAAATTTAAACATAATGAAACTTCCAGATGCAAAATCTTTATACATTCATCAAACATTAAAAAAACATGCACATCTGCATTCAAGGGTTCTTTAGCGTATAAAGAAATAACTAACTTGATAGATCACAGTAGCACAAAGTACTTATACTCTTAAAATTGGACTGTTAATTTAAGCAAGTCTCATTAAAGTATACCTAGAAACTTTATTTCTGTTTTATAGCCGACATCGTAACAGGGTAAAAACAGAAAAGTAAAATGTGAATAGGGTAGTAGAATAAATAAGCCATATGGTCACAAATATAACTCAGCAGTTCTGTACATGCATTTTTTAATTTAAATGAACAGACACAGTGTTACATTTTAAGACTTTAGCATTCCCAGTTCAGAATAAGAATCACTAAAACCTTTCAGGCCACTAACCCAAATGTTATGTTTATAGTTTTATTTCATTATAACCCTACGAGTGTAAGTGAAGACCTACCTTCTTATGGGAGGTTAACATCCTGTTCCCATCAAGATTTTTGCTAAAAAACTTATTGGGTATTTGAGGAGAGAATGTCAGGTTAAATTTGGCCTACGATTTAATTTCAGCTCATAGAATAGAAATTTTATGAAAGTTGGAAACAGTAAAAATATTTCCATGTAATGTTTAAAAGAAAAAAATGAAAAATGTTTAAACAGCGTTTGAAACTCAAAATTGTAGCGTTGTGTTAACACATCAGAACCTGACAGTGAAATTAACCCGAAGATGTAACAAAGGTGAAATTGACTAGTTTATTTCTGTTGTCTACACTGAAAAGTAGTATTACCATTTTTACTGTAAAAAGAACAGGACTTGTGGGACCTCAGAGACTAACCAATTTATTTGAGCATAAGCTTTAGTGAGCTACAGCTCACTTCATCGGATGTAGCTCACGAAAGCTTATGCTCAAATAAATTGGTTAGTCTCTAAGGTGCCACAAGTACTCCTTTTCTTTTTGCGGATACAGACTAACACGGCTGCTACTCTGAAACCCATTATTACTGCGTACATCATGGTAGCACCTAAAGACCCATGATAGCAGGCACTGTACAAACAACCCCCCCCACTCCCTTCTTCAGCTCAGAGTTTGCCATCTACTTTAAATGATTTAAGCCTGGGTTTTCAAAAGGAGCCTACCGGAATTAAACCCCTCAGTGCCAACTGGATACCAACTCCTTAGAGCTTGTCTACACAGAGAAATTGTGCTGCTTTTCTACCAGTATAGTTAAGGCAGTACAAAGACCCTACAGTGGGTACACTCTATATGGTATGGATGTACCTAGACCAGTGTAGCTTTTTGCTGGAAAGCCTGCTCTACAGGTTTTGTACCAATACAACTATTCCCATTAGGGGAGTGATCTGAATTCCAAAATAGTTACAAGTGCCACATCCCCTACTGTGGATTCAGTTTTATCAGTGTAAAGATACCTAGGACTGATAGCACCCATTCCCCTTCCCTACACGAATAACTATACTGGTGTAAGGAACTTTTAATTTAAAGGTGTTTGTAACATAGGTCAGGATTTTCTTTTCTTTTATTTGTAAATCAGACAGTGCCACTTTAAAGCAGCCCTGGTCAGTCTCCTCCATTTTCAGATAAAATGGTTCTTGTTCTGTTTAGGAAGCCACTGCTCTCAATTTCACAGCTCTCTTTAGATCAATGGTACTTTAGGACTCGTTTTTTTACAGTGTGAAAATGCATCTCATCAAAGGGATTCTAGGAATAGGTTTAAAATATCAAATTGTTACAAGAGAACCATATGAAATGAGAACTGATACTGGAAACCCATGAGATTAAAAGACATAATCCAGATTAAGGGTGCTTGTACTAAGATTTTACAAGCCATTTTACTGAAGGTTCCTTTTTTTTATTATTGCTTTGCAGGGCAAATTCTATGGAAAGCTGTGTCTGCTTTAAAAAATAAATAAATAAATAAAAATCAAAACCATAAAAAAACTGCTGTAAATGGCATGTTTGGTTTTGGGTTCATTCAAAACCAACATCCTTTATGTTTTACCTTAAGAGTGGAGAGGTTACTGTGCCTTCAACCCTAACCATAATTATATTAATCTGTAGAACAATAAGGAATTATAGCTAGTTAAATTATAAAATGTGAAAGGAGTTTTATTGCATTGTAAACCTTTCCAGTTAACTTATATGAAGAACAAAAAAGTAGTCATATATGGAACAACTGTCTTTTCTTAAAGACTGTGAAAAAAGAAGAAATAAAATAGTCTTGTTAC
This sequence comes from Eretmochelys imbricata, assembly GCF_965152235.1. Taxonomy (NCBI): domain Eukaryota; kingdom Metazoa; phylum Chordata; order Testudines; family Cheloniidae; genus Eretmochelys; species Eretmochelys imbricata. Next base: position 24,375,643 of record NC_135573.1, read on the forward strand.
TACAATCAAATTTGGATTTTTTTATTACATCTAAAATAAAATCTGTACAACACATATAAAAATGTTTCTGAAAATCTAAGTCATAGTCCTTTAGATAATTAAATAGGCATATAGTATAAAATGCAATGTTCATTACAGATTTTTTTTTAATAAAAACTCAATATAAAATATCTAAAGGCCACAATACAGTATTGGATTTGGGAATTAAGCCTATGAACCAAGTTTTAAGTTCTTTTTTTTTTTGTTCCCATTACCTGGCTTTATACTTTTGTTGTAATGCACTGTGCTTTCTCTATGAAGTTGGAGAAGAGGGTGTAAACTCCATTCATATGTAATGATTCATCATCATTACTTGTTAGCCTTTTCCAAAACCCATTCAATCACCTATACAAATAAAGGAGAAATCAGATTTTCAAAGTTGGTTTAATTTCAAGAACAAAAACCAAACTTCTGCAATATTAGAGATTGAGCAAGTATAACCAAAAAGTTTACTGTGACAGAAGTTTTAATAGGCAATGTTTTCACCAAAAAGAAGTCAATGTGTTCAGTATATGAAGCAGATACAGTCATTAACATACAACTGTTTGAATTTTTCACTCCTAAATAATTTCTTGCATTTAAAAAGGTCACTTTTTTAGGCTCAAAAGTTGACATACTATACTCCAATCTCTCCGTGCACTGGTAACAAAGTACACCCTCAATTCTAAATATCCAGTGTTATCCTTTTGAATAATTTCCTGCTTTATAAACTGAAGAACAAATGTTTTGTTTCATTGCTGGACCTGCATCTGTAGCGGTTGCTATTCCTCAAACTGGGTGGCTGAGCATAAGTCCATACTGGTCTATTAGAGAGATTCTGGCCCACTAAAAGGCCCTGTAAATTGTTGTTGCAGAGCAGGAAAGACAGCATGGTCTAGCAGACAGAAAATCCTGAATTCTAATGCCTGGTTCCATCATTGTCTTACAATGAGATCTATTTCCCAGTCTGGGAAAATGGAGAGAATACCTCCCCTTTTCCTCACAGATGAGTTTAGGAGCATTAGCGTGTAGACTACTGCTAGAAGTCAGAGCTGGTATGGAGGTGCAGGAGTACTATGCATGAGTATCCCTGGCTTACCACCTATCCTTTACAATCTGTGTGCTTGGGGGTGGATTTATCCTAGAGGACGATAGGGTGGGGCAAACACTGCGCTCGTAGAATAATCATGGAGAAACTCCATGGTGAGATCTTGCAGTTTTCCACTCAGTTAGCCCCTCCTTCAGCACGGGTTTTGCTATGGGAATGAACCAACCAAATCCTTACATTTTATTTTACAGTATAGAGAGCAAAAATGGCAAAATTCCACAGTGCTGATCATCATTACAAAGTTTATTTAATGAGGTATCCAGGATCTGACTCAATGCACTGATACATTTCTGGATAGGAGTATTTTTTCTCCAAGTACTTTCCCCATCTTAAAATTCACATGAATCTTCCTACAAAGAACGAGGACTACTTGTGGCACCTTAAAGACTAACAAATTCCTGACACCCAAATGAGCACAGTCACCATTCTCTCAGATTTCTATTTATAATTATTCCCAGAGCTTGGATTTACCATTTCTATAATTCTTCCTTTAGAACAACTGTATTTCCTTTTATAACATAATGGTCCCCCTAATAATCCATTAGTGCAGAGAGTCCTCTGAGAAACAGAAGCTCATGTACACATTTTTCTCACTAATGTGAAAGAGAGTTTTGAGTCTTTTCCCTTATTTCAAATTTCTCTCTTTGACAGTGGCCACCCTTATTAAAACAATTTTCATAGCAAGTCAACATCTTCAACTGGAATTTTGCACTGAGGGAACTAACCTCAAAAGAACTCTCACAATACAAACTAGAGAACATAGAGAACACAACAGATGGTCTCCTCTGTTCACCCATTAAAGCCATGTACCAACCCACATTCCAAGACGCAACGGCAGTAGATTTCCCACAGCAGCATTTGAGGAACACATTTCCAGAACATACAGGAATAGGGTTACCTGTTTAGCATTACTGTTTGCTGTTTTCTTCATTTCATCAAACAGTCCCCTGGAAGTTTTCAGATCCTAAACAGAGAACACATCATTTGATAGAATTGCTGCCAGACAGACTTGAACATACATATACCTCCGCTGGAGCTGATGCTAACATTAAAGTTACCTGTAGGGACTTTCCCTGATTGAGGATCTCCTAGGGCTCCCTAATTGGAAAACTTGATTACATATTTCTTTTCTGAGACTACCCTCTCTCCTAATCCATTAACAATGGGTTGTGCCTCACTCTGCAGTTACCAAAGGCCATCTAAATTTGTCACTCAAGTTTTGGGATTTAGCCTGTCCCCTGAACGCTTTCAAAGCTACAGAGATGCTCTATATGCTGTTCAAAATTCTTACAGGCCCTGACTGAACATATAACTATAACGAGGCACTTTTACTGCACTCTTGTAACAAAGGGCAGAGCTCCAAAATAAATATGACCAGAGGAGGTGAAATTGTGAGAGAGATCAGTCCCGGAAAGGAAAACCACCACCTTTTCTATTTTGGAGTCTGACCCCTCCCAGATGGCATGTAGCAAGCAGGTAGGAATGTAGTAGAAAGGGGAAAAGAGAACTACACTTGTACATTTCCTACACCCTTTAAGGGGAGAATATGGCCTCACCCCCAGTGGCAAACACACAATGCCACAGCACTCGTGTGGCTCTACTGCAGATGTGGGGAAGAATTCAGCGGACCCAAGCACGTTTCACAAGTGAAACATAACTCTCTGCATTCAAATGGGCTTTTTAAGGGGTAAGGCCATCAGATTTACAATTACATAGGTCCAGCAGCTACTCCTCCCTTCAGTGTCCTGTGTGAAAAGGAGAGGACCCTATACCCCATCCATCACCTCTCCACAGTCTACAGCCCGCCACCTCTCCATAGTCTATAGTCCAACAGTCCATAGTCCAACAGTCATCCAGGCTGTTGGTTAAGGATAGAATTTGCCCCTTACTACTCTGTTCCCTAAACCTCTAGGGTAACATTTTCAAAAGTGCCTATGTAATCTAGGAGCCTAAACCACACTGACTTTGAAAGTCACTTAGGCACTTTTGAAAATTTTATCCCAATTACTTCTGAAAACTGAGGGTAACTGAAAACAGAAGGCTGCCTGGTGAAAAGTGTTGGATTGCCGTGGAGTTCTACAGAAAGTTCACAGGCACTTTGCTGAGCAATGCCATGGAATCTACAGTTCCAGCTACTCGCACAAATTCTCTTCCTTTTCAGCCAATAGCTTTGGAACGGTTGAGAAAGGAAGGACATTACAGCAAGAAGTGAAGATTACAGACTCAGCATGAAGTTTATTGACATCTCCCTCTTCACCTTGTAATCAATGGGCTTTGTCCAGAACAATGAATGTGCTCTTCATTGTCACAAGTGAAACATAATGGTCTCCTAAAGCTTTGTATAAGTGAGGGCAAGTTTTTGAAACCTCTGCAATCAGTGTTTAGATTAGATTCTAAAAAGGGAAAGAAAAATACATAAAGTGCTAGAGACAGACTGATTATTACTGCAAGTCAAGTCAAGAGAGGGCTTCTGATGATAAAACAGCATCTTTACTTGTCTCCAGACTGATGATCGGCCCTGTTATCCATTGAGGGAATCCAAATATAAAGTACAAAATAACTGCAGCGCAATATAAGGCATTGATAAGACTACTTTTGAAGGTACGGGCATGTTCAACAGGTATAAATAGCAGTGCATTTACACATCAGATTGATGTAAGTTGGTAGGGTAATCTGCATCCATTAAATGCCCAAACAGGTGTGCAAAGCATGTGCAATGTATACATAGAGGTGACAGAAGGGGTCCTACATCATCTTCTTGGTTGTTTTTCTTGCTCTATCTCATTGTTCTGTCTCCTCAAGATATGTTACTCCTACACAACATTAACTCAGTACAAGTTACTCTACTTTACCACAGGCACCCAATTACACACTGGGAAAATGGGCCTAATTTACATCACTGAAATTTCCATATCTTAGAACAGGTCAATATTTGGCCCAGTTCACTTGTCTTGTTGGAGAGGGCAGATGAATTACGAAGAGCAAGCCTTGCTAACCTTTCTTGTGTAGAATAGAAACAACAGATGGTCATGGGTGATTGTGATTTACAACCAGTGGCTGTGATTTACAACAGTAACTCCAGCTCTGTTGATTTACACTTGTTGACAGCTAACATTTTATTTTCTCAACACAGTCACTAGGAAATAGGGATACTGTGAAGTCTGGACCTCAGAGAATCAGATTTACCAGTTACATGCAGGGTGATCGGATTCTTGTTCAGTTTTATAATTTTGCTTGCCCTGCATCTTGGAAGCACAAAACATGCATTCATGTGTCCAACAACAGACAAACTTAGCTCTGGATCCTCCATCACATGGTCGTGTAGAGCAATTTCCCTTTTATAAGTTTTCAGCAAACAGGATGCAAATAGAGCTAAAAATATATTTTTCAAAAAGTATAATATTTGGAGCTGTCGATCTCAATCATCATATCCCTTTAAACGTGTTAATCCTGGATATAGTTTTGGTGGAGTAACTATGTACAATTGTGGGAGCAAGAGGGGGAAAAAAAAAAAAGTACCTTTAAATAGAACTTGGATATCTCAAACAGACGCTGGCTGCATGATGCAAAGCATTTGTGGTTCTCTGCAATGCCGTGTTTCTTAAGTGTTTTAGCAACCACTTCTGTCAGCATCTTGGAGACAACACAGGCACACTTAGGAATTAGGATCAATTATCACCATGACAAGCTTTCCAATAGCCCACTTTTAAAGAATAAACCCATACATAACTTCTTGCCCTTCTGCCCCAAAGATTAATTTTAGGGAGGCAGCTTGGTGACTTGAACTGAGTATGGGACGGGGAGACTGGAAATCTTCAGTTCTAGCCTTGACTCTGCCACTAGTTCATTTTGCAGCTTAGGGCAAAGTTATTTAACAGTTTCCATTTCCTTCATCTGAAAAATGAAGAGAATACCTACTTCACCTGAGTGCTGAGGATTAATTAACATTTACATAGTGCTTTGAAGATGGAACACTATGTATAGCTGCTAGGCATTATTTAAAATAAAGTGATATATATTGTATTTTCCTGCTTCACATATCCATGAGGGTAATGGAAAATCCTCATTTTCATATTTTTCACAGATTCATAGGGTTTAAGGCCAGAAGGGACTATTAAATCTTCTAGTCTCACCCCCTGTACATCACAGGCCATTAAGTTTCACACAGTTACCCCTGTGTGGAGCCCAACAACTTGTGTTTCAGAAAGGCATCCAGTCTTGACAACAAGATATGAAGAATCCACCACTTCCCATTAGTTTGTTCCAATAACTGACCACCCTCACTGTTGAACATCTGTGTCTTATTTCTAATTTGAATCGGACTGGCTTCAGTTTCCATCCACTGGTTCTTGCCTTTCTCTGCCAGATTAAAAAGCCCTTTAGTAGCCAATATTTTCTCTTCATGACAATACTTACGTGCTGTAATCAGGTCTTTCAGTCTGCTTTTTGACAAGCTAGACATATTGACCTCTTTAAGTTTCTCAATGTATGTCATTTTCTCCAGCTCTCAAATAATTTTCTTGGCTCTTTTTGGCCTCTTCCCCACTTTTTCAACACGTTTCTTAAAACGGGGACACCAGACCTGTACACAGTATTCTAGTATCTATCTCACCAATCCCAAGATAAAATCACCTTCCTACTCCTATTTGCTACTCCCCTGTTCATACATCCAAGGACAGCATTAGCTCTTTTGACACAACATCACACTGGGAGTTCAGGTTTCAGAGTAGCAGCCGTGTTAGTCTGTATCTGCAAAAAGAACAGGAGTACTTGTGGCACCTTAAGAGATTAACATTTATTTGAGCATAAGCCTGTCCACTATGACACTCAGATCCTTTTTGGAGTCACTGATGTATAGGATATGGTCCCCTATTCCATAGGCCTGCATTCCTTGTTTGTAGATGCAGAACTTTGCATTTGGTTGTATTAAAACACATTTTGATTGAATGGGCCCAGTTTACTAAGCAAATTTTAACAGCATTGATTTTATATATAGTTTCAAGTCATTAATGCAAAAGCTGAGTAATGTTGAGACTTAGACTAATCCCTGTGAAACCCACTGGAGACAGACACCCCCATTTGATGAGGTTTCCCCACTGATGACTACTGTGAGCTCCTTCAGTTAGCTTGTTCTTAATGCATTTAATGTGGGCTCTATTCATATTGTATAGTGTTCATTTTTAAATTAGAATGTTGAGTGGTAGTAAGTGAAACACCTTACAGAAGTCCAAGTATATTACACTGTTATTACCTTTATCAACTAACCTTGCAATTTCATCAAAGAATGAAATCTGGTTTGTCCATTAAGACCTATTTTCCCTAAAACCATGCTGACTGGCCTTAATAATACCCCCATCCTTTATTTTTTATGTATTGAATTCCATACCAGGTTTTCCATTTACTTGCCTTGGATTGACTTCAAGCTAACCAGCCTATAGTTATCCAGGTCATCCATTGCTGATTTTGAATACTGGTACATTAGCACTCTTTCAGCACCTCAGTACTTTGCCTGCCCAGCTTCCCTTCTGGCAAACAGATTTGAGGGAGGCAAGGAGGCTGAGCGCCCCAGCTCTCTTCCTGCCCCACATCCTTGGCAGCCTAGTTATCTCTCTGGCAACTAAGAGGTAGGGAAAGCGATGGAAAAATGGGGTGCTCACCCTTCAGCAGTCAGCTGGGAAGGCTTGTCAATTTCATTTTCTGCAGGCAGAAAGCCAAAAGGCTACATTTTGGTTCTTCCAAGATGGAATTTTCCTGGAAATCCCTTTCTATGAAAAATTCCATGTTTTTAACTTTTCATTGCCATTTGGGATGAAAAAAAATTTTTTTTCCAGAGTAAAATTTTTTCACAGGAACAGCTTTCCATTTCCAGATGGCTTTAGATACAAGCACATCATCCTGCTTCTTTCCAAATACAGAACAGAAATATTTATTGAACACTTCTTCCTTTTCTCCATCTTTAACAGTAACACCATCTCCTTCTAGTAACTGGCCTATATCATTGCTAGGATTTTTGTTCCTGATATTCCCCACCCCAAAATCTTGTTATTGTTCTTAACTCTGCCAACCATGGACCCTTCCCCGATATCTGGCTTCCCTTATCAAGTTTCTATATTTCATAACTTCTAATTTATATTCATTTCTATTTCCCCTTTTTCACATCTGTTATCTATTGCTGTTTGTCTCTTTCTCTTTCTTTGTTTCTTGGGCACTCTACTGTGTGTACTAAGTTCTTTTCTGACAGTCCTGCAAGCCTTACTTATGCAAAACTTCTCTTGATTTCTACAAATTTCCCTTGAGCAGAACTAAATAATAAAGATTTGGGGACTGGTCCCATGTTTTGAAACAGGCTAAAAATGGGGAATCTTATCTTTTGGGAAGGGGCAGGTATCAGGGGGGCAGGGGGAGACAAATATAAATATATAGATATATTTACCCGTATATGTTTCTGAGATCTTGATTCCTTAACTGGCTTTGAAGTTTCTGACTCTTGCACACATCTCTGACTTGCTGGGCCAGCCTCTGCAGTTACTTTGTTGGTCTGACCACTAGGCTGCTTAACAGACGCAGATTTTAGAGACAATGATCTGCCTGGCTGTTGTCTTATGACACCTATTGAATGGTGACCCACACTACTTCCGCTTGCCTGAGACAGGAGAGAATCTGTGCTTTCAGTTTTTATTAGTCTGGAGGAAAAAAATTTAAAAAATCAGATAAGTGTTTATCGTCTTGCTGGTTTTGTCTCAACTATAAATGGCTACTATAACTGCTTAAAATATTAAAGATATGCAGTACATTCAAACAAATGGAGGCTGAAAATGGTGAGCAGTGACAAACTATTAACAGAATTTCTTTCCCCTACTAAGTGAGGAAGACTCTCTTCCCTTACCTACTAATGATTTGTTCTCCAACAGTTAAACCAGAACAGAGTGAAGGAGTCTTTTGTATAGCAGATGCTACAGAAAAACCAGAGTTTGGAACAAATTACAGAGGAGGACAGAGGAGACGCATGCAAATTAAAGGTGGACACAAAAACTGCAGGAATTTCTTCCCTCTGCCCCCATCCCAATTGAAAAAACATCCTTGTTTGACACATTCTCCCATGTGGAGCCTCTCCCTGTTAAGCCAGTAAAAATGAAGACGAATAGGCCTGCCAAGTCACCAAGTCCAGTGTTTTATTCTTCTCATGAATCTAGACCAAGACAGGGTCAAGAAGAGAATGCTTGAAACTCCTAAGGTACGGGCTCAATCCAGTGAAATGGAGAACAACCACAATTCCACTTCTTACTATTTATACAGAACACCAGAATCTGGCAGCGTCTGTGCTGAGGAAGTATATTAAAATCCCCACTGGACACAATCCCTGCTTGAAGAGCAGGTGTGCGACAACAAGAGTGTAACTAACAATTGGGAAGACAGGATGGGAAGAATTACAGTAATAAGATCACACAATTGTTCAGCTGCGGCATATGCACTCGCTGATGATTTTACATTGATGCAAATGATATAAAAATGCTTCTTGTGGGGCATTCTAAAAAACAGGGTTTTTAAAGGATTTGAATGAGGAGAGGGTCAGGGCTGGGTGAACTGGAACTTCAGTGGGTCTTCTCTACTTAAACTGTGAACTCTATTGGCCGTGGTCTGTATTATTCCAGGTTTGTACAGTCACCAGCACAATGTGCACAATGTGCTCAGTGCTATTTCAAAACAAATAACAATTTCAGTGGCTACTAAGCGCATTTTGGCACCTCTCAAGAGGCACTCAGCACCTTGCAGGATGCAGCCCTCAATTTCTTAAATTAAAATGCCTTAGGTTTATGGTTTTAATGCATCTAATATAGTCAATGGGAGGTCACACTTGAGAAATAGCAAATTGATAGAAGAGGGATTAAACATTTAAATAGATAGATGCTTTAAAAGAAATCTTAATTTTTTAAATTTTACTTAGTGCATTACCTCTTGTTGGAATGAAAGCAATCAAAGTCTTTTGATCTGCGTTTTAGCCTTGATGCTTCTGTTCTGAGTTCACTTTGTAAAGATTCCCCATCTGGGACACTTCCAGGCTCTGACAAAACTGCAGGAGATGGAAGAGGGCTCAAGACACATGGTACAGGACAGCACTCTTTAGTACACGTAGTCTGCGTTTCATAGCGAATTAGACGAGTCTGAAGTTCAGCAAATTTCACATCTCTCTCTAAAGCTTTTCTGTTATCTAGACAGTATCTAAAATTGAAATAGGAAAAAAAAAAAAAAAACACAAAACCAGTGACCATTGTAACAGAGCTGGGGAATTTTTTCCCATTAGAAAAACTGAATAACCATGCTTAAGTTTAACTATGGAAATGTCTGCAGTGCCTCTTTACTTGAACTGCTAGGTTGCCCTTGACAACTGCGTTGAATGACCTAACAAACTAGCTTACATGAGAGACACTCTCATGGATTCTGCTACATTCAAGTCAACAAGATGAAGTTGGGTTACATATTTAATAGGGGCCAAATCCCACTATCCTTACTCGGTTCTCTCTAAGGTAAAATTTCCGTTCAAGTCAACAGAAAGTTTACTTGAATTACTGAATGCAGGATTTGGCATTATGGAAGTCTTGTTTCTCCCTCTAGCACATACTGGGATGTTGACAATAGAGCGTGTTTCTCTTATAAATATGATCAGGCTCTTGTTAAATATTTAAAGTTATCAATCCCTTTGCTTTATATTTTATTGAAAGCTTCCTGCCACGTGACAGACATTTGCATTCTAGTAATGCATTAGGCTACGTGACTTTCAGATACAAGAAGGATTGTATTAGAATCTATATAGTATAGATCTCATAGAGAAACCATCTTCACCCACATCAGGTACTCTTTTTCAGAGTGCAAGGATTAAGATTAGGGGCAAGAAAAATCATGTTCAAGCAAAATTGGCAACACAACCTGAGCAGTATACTTCAGTTCCTTTCCTCAAACCCTTTTTACTCACCTCCTCCAAAACTACAGTATTTTAAGTGAGCTTTCAGACTTTTATGAAAGTCTATTTCTATCTACTCTATCTCAGGAATGTCTAGGGAGCCCATCACTCTGTTAACTAGGTCCACGTTATTCTTTCTCCTCCTCTCACCCACACCTCAAGTGCTCTTCTTGAAGACATCCATAAAGTGCCTATACGAGTGATAAAATTATACCACATAAATCTATAGTGCTAAATCACTGAAATTTGTCATCAGATTAGGATGCAAAACTGATGGTTTATTGCTCAGCCCTTTCCTGTATTTTAGGATGTTTATTCTTCCTAAGAGATGTATAAAGTCACATGTGTAAAAAAACAAAAAAACAAAAAAACAAAAAATGGGGTTTTGTGCTGAGATGCAGGGCTGTGTGTGTTTGGAGTCATTGTGTGTGCAGTTTGTTTTGTTGTGTGGGTGGTTGTGTTGACTTGTGTGTGAAATTTTTGCATGCAAATAATCTGTAGAGGAAGGGTGATGTGTTCTCATAGCTAATTCAACCAAATTGCCAAGAACACTTGGCATGGCACAGATCCTTACTGTAGCTGTACACCACACAGGTGTAATCTGTAAAGTCAACATGGCTGAGAATTTAAAATTGGACAGTAACAGACTGTGATGATTCAACCTGGTAATGTTCTGAACAAGAAGAGCTTTCAACCATGCTTGCAGCTGTTTCTGTCGTTTCATACTGATTCAACAGACATGCTAAACTTCAGAGTGACACACACACTGACATTCCTGGAATATTATATAGATACATACAGCAATCTTTACCACAAATTTCATTTACATTAAAAATATTGTTATAAACATATCTCATGACTATTCAGCTGAAAATATCTATGATTTGATCTGAAGTAAAACCATATTTTAATTTAGACATTTAACTATGCAAATGAAGCATCTCCCTCAGAAGCTACAGGCCTGAATATAGATGCAGTAAAGTTAAAGCAGTACAACTTGTGTGTGTATAGACAATGCCAAAGTCACATTCTTCATGATCATCAAGGAGACAGGAGTATAGCACTTGATACCAGTCCAGAAAGTGAGGGTAAAGAAAACAGAAGAGGTTGTGGGTTTCTGGTTTTTTTGGGGTGGGGTGTGGAGGGAACCAAAAACATGTTATGTTCAGGACTAAAACCATTTAGTAAATGTCCGAAACATATTTGTAAATCTACTTCTCTATAAATAGTATCCAGGTTGCATAAAGTGGGTCCCACCTATAACTTGGGTTTTATGCTAGATGACAGTGTTGAGAAAACAATCACATCAAGCAGTGCAAGGAAACTTACTCAAGCCCATGATAATGGCACCCAGCTGCTTTTTCAAAAGACAGACCTCCCAGCTTCAGTGGAGTAAGCTCTGGTGTCAGAAGAAAAGCATTTTCACTAAAAGAAAAGAGTATGTATTTTAAATTAGATCTATACGTTAGTATCTAAATTGCCATTTGGTTTAGTGAGCACTTTGATTGAAGCCCAATACGAAGCTGTGTATTGCGATCTCACTGTAACTGACCTGTGCGTAAGAGTCACTAAATTAAAAAGCTATTTCAAAAGTTAGTACTGAAAGCACAGGCAACTACAAATTAAAACCTTCTTCTGGGCAGACTAGATGCTACACTGTACATACAAAAGCTTACAAATGGAAAAGAATTACGTTAGGAATTCATGTACATTTATATCTACCTTCTAATGCAGTACAAACTCTGGACAGGCAACCTACTGCTACCAATGCACAACCTTCAAGTATGAAACTCATCTGCTGGTATGCAAATATCAATTGAAAATACAGGAAACTATTATAATGACTTGTGAGATACTTCCTCATTAAGAATATGCAATGTGAAAACATTTCACATTAGTATATTGCAAAATGTTGATATTTTCCATTTTTGCCTCAGACTAAATAGCTTCAGCATTTCTGAAAAAATATGTTTGACCACGCAAAACCAATACAAATATCTTTTAATATGTTGTCATTTTGTAGCTTTGACCAATCACCACCATATTAAGGTGCTGAAATTAACTTAAACGGTAAAAACTAGTCAGAGTCATGTTGCAGCTCATCATAACTGATGCAGAATCCATGATAGTGTACTATATCAACTGAACTGTGAGCCCCAAACTCATGGTGCAGCTCTGCAGCAAGGCTTATGTGCAACGGTGTGATAATTTTGGAACTGTTAAATACTACGCACTCTGCAATTGAGAGGCACCTTCTTTGAATGTCTTCTGAAGGATGACATTATTGCTGGCTGAATTATATTTCTCTGTACTTGTCAACCAAAGGACAAACTCGTGTATCAACTGGAGCACAAAAGTAGCTGACCTCTGTATACTACAATCACCGGGCTTTGGATAATATTCTGAGGATTTCACTGTGGCTATTTCTGACCGAAGGACTGAAGTGGCATTATACAAAACCACATGTTCATCAGGCTCAGTCACCAGAGCAACATCCACAAATCATATGGATGACTTAAGTTCCTTCTTCAGATTACCCCTGTCAGAGGACCCTCATAAGCCATCTCCTGAGTGAATATCCAAAGCTATGAAAGAAAGAAGTGGACTAGCAAGAAGTACTGAAGACAAAATCCACAAGCCAATCCTTGCCTCTGCAATGAAGAGGGATGAATGTTACAGTTCTTACCAAGCATGTCATCAACAACATGAAAAACCCATTTGATTCTGAATCACATCCAGAGGGGCTTATCAACTTATCTACGGGACTGCATGTAACATCAGATGTACAAGAGTCTCTACTGAAAATAGTAGATGTTGGTGAAGAACAAGCAGAGTGATTTCTGAGCAACGCAAATGATTCTGATGGGACATGTAACTTCTTCAGCCCAGTCAAGAAAACTGGAATCAAAACATTTGCTGACATGGCCAAAAATATAAATTTAGCAAGGGAGGGACAATCACAGCTATCAGTCCAGAAACTGTTTTCCACACAGCCCTATCCTTAGCAAGATTCAGAGATGATGTTTCAATGGCAACTGTTCTTAGTCTCCCACAGGACCTGTGCTTAAGTCCCTCTTCCATGCCAAAGGAACAATGAGAAGAACAAATGAAGCTGAATTAGGGCATCAGCTGGAAGCTCAAGCTGAAAGAATCCATGAGCTAAAAAGGCACAACAAAGAAACCACAGTGTACATCAGAGATGCCACGACTGACATACCTGGAACATTTCCGAAGGCAGCACAAAAAGTTATTGATTGTTCTGGAGACCAGATACAAAACCTTTTAGGTTATGTGAGCAGCTGAAAAGACAGCTGCTAGAAGTCCTTATCAAGAGGTCAGACACCTGGTGGGCGAAGGCAGAAGGTAAGAATGAGGTGGAATGCAAACCAGAGACATGGTTCCCTCTCTTTCTCCCTAGCACAGCTGAATATGGTTAGCATTGAGAGAAGTGACCGTGTTACAGTGAGTTCTTTGCCCTGTGGCTCCCATTTAGGAGATAGTCTTCTGTCTGTGAGACTTGGCATTTACTCCCCATATACCCCCAAGGATTTCCCCCAAACCAGAGAAGAAATGGGGTTGTGAGGACAGTAAAAGAGCATAAACTTGGGGTGGGCAGGATAATGGATAGGGGAAAGGGAGCTTATACTGGAGGGAATAGATGTGATACTTAAAATATGGGTCCCTCTAATATTTACTCCACTCTACTCTGGTGTGTTTAAACCCCTCTCCTCTAGTATGCAAGACTACAGTGGGATAGCCCTGCTATTACCAGCAGGAGAGTGAGTTTGTGTGTGTGGTTTTTGGAAAAAAAAAAAAGGGGGGGGGGGTGAGAAAACCTGGATTTGTGCTGGAAATGGCCCAACTTGATTATCATACACGTTGTAAGGAGAGTGATCACTTTAGATAAGCTATTACCAGGAGGAGAGTGGGGTGGGAGGAGGTATTGTTTCATGGTCTCTGTGTATATAATGTCTTCTGCAGTTTCCACAGTATGCATCCGATGAAGTGAGCTGTAGCTCACGAAAGCTTATGCTCAAATAAATTGGCTAGTCTCTAAGGTGCCACAAGTACTCTTTTTCTTTTAGTGGGATAGCCCATCTCTCAAAACATTAAAATTAAATCATTGCAAGCTGAGGCAGACGGGAAGAAAGTCTGATAACATTAATCAATGTGAAATTTTAAATCACTTTCCAAGAAGCACTGTCTAGCTTTTTATGTATCTGTTTTGCACAGCAGAACACATATTTAGTTCATGGTACATCAAACTATCAAACCTATGAACATTCTAGTATCTGATACTTGTGTACATGAGAACATAATTAGATACCCAATTCGTGTATGTTTACTATAGTACAATCGTTTTCTATGCAGTCAGTTATAATGCTATATGACAAACATTTGTAATATGTTTCAGTAAATTAGTATTCCAAGTAGAGCATGCTACTATAATAACAGAGGTCATTATCAAATAAACAGGAATGTAGATTAATGCTAAGATTCCAAGTTTATATCCAAGACAGCTTAGTAATTAATTTTTTTAGAAGAAAAATAGTTCAGAGAATATTTTAGCCAATAGCTAACCTCTACATAAACTGTTTGACAACTTAATATAACAACACTGCATGGAAATTTTAGATTGTAAGATCTTTAAGGCACAACCCACTTGTTCCTATGTATCTGTACACTGTTCAGCACAATGATCCCATTCCTAATTGGATCCTCTGAGTGCTATGGTAAAATAAATATTAAAACAACAGTGAGGGGTTTAAACATTGTAGAAATATTGGTAAGCCTACACCTGATTCTGTATATATAATCAGGATACAGATCACCAAGTCATCACAGTGAAGAGAGCTTTCTAGACGACATGAAACCTCCACGCGCCTTGTGAGATTCATTACTTTTAATCTTAAGAGCTGCTTTATGGGCAACACAATTTTCTATAACTATTTATAGTTTTATTCACACAATATAGAGGGATGTAGTTATAAAATTCAATGGACTGAACAAATGTTTATTCCTCTTAAGAGAGGTACATAAATGTACATTAATATGAGAGTTTCAGTAGATGTTTAGATCTAAACTATTTGTATATTCTAACAGCAAGTGACTAGAATCACAATGCCCCCGGTATCACAGAGCCAACTCTATGCATTAAGAGTACTCTCCTGTAATATGCTAAGATAGCAAAGATAATTAGGAGGGGAAGACCATCAGGGAACAAGGGGAAGAGGTATACCGGAGAGGTGACTGGGAGAAACAAAGCAGGCTGGTGAACAGGAAGAGAGTAGGATGCAGCCATGGACCAGTAGAAGACCAGATGTAGAGGCAACATTTCTGTATGACATTACTTTTGTATGCTGCTATTACGGTGCTGTTCTGTGCATGTACCCTTCATCTCTATGCTGTTCCATATCTTCTAGAGGGGAACAGTGCTACACTTTACATTCAAAAGTAGGGAGTTTAAAATAAAAAGTATGATAGAATGATTCAAGTTTATAGGAAAACATCTCTGTTAAATTTTAATGAAGTAGCTTGTGGTTTTTACTGGTTATTGGAAACCTATCAGTTTTTAAAAGAGCAAGCAAAACCTAAAAGAACAGGAATCCTATTTATTTTTAAAGGGAGTTTCAAAGTGCTCTTTTATGCTAACGTAGTTAAAATAAATACTCTGTTTACCACAGAGGACCTCTGCTGCTTCTTTGTGTTTGTGTTTCATGAGAGTTTAATCAGCAACAGCTCCATGGGGCACTGTCTCTATGTACTAGTAGCATGGACTGCTGGAGCTCCTGTGCCATGATAATGTTTAGTGAGGACTAGTGATGCACCAACACAGTTAAGGCTGCTACTCCCTCCTCCCCCCTTTTTTTAATTAACAAAAGCAAACCAATTAAATTGTATTTTAATAGCAGTGGGGGAAATGTGCAGGCTGAAGAGTGCCAAACATAAATAAAAAGTATGCTCTTGCTGTCCTTATGGGGGCATGACTCCCATTGAATTCAATGGAGGTTGAGAGTGCTCTTGTTCAGGACAATTATGATTCATATAAAAAAGGCAAAGAGTTATATGCTGCCTAACGAAAATGTAAAATATGCGCATCATTCCTGTTCTTGCATTCTTATTCTTCTTCAATACATACAGCAAGATTAACCCAAATTTAAACTGGAAAAGAATAGAGCAATTGTTTACATTTAAAAGCAAATATGGGAAGTCTTTGGGCCAATTTTGAAAATTTGGCAACTTCAGCCAGGTACCTAAATGAGAGCTGAGCTTCTTTCTTGGCGGCAGTTCGGCAGCGACGCTTCTTGCCGCTGCCACGTCTCAACGGTGGGGTGTCTGGCGCCCGCCACACTCTTCTGGGAATAGGAATATGCTATTCCCACAGATAGGTTGGGGGCCACTGGGCTAGTGATTTTTTTGAAAGCTGCGTTTATATGTTAATTTATCACCTCTACTGCAAACGCACTATAGAAATCAGTAATGTTTCAGAATGATCATAGTTTGTCTGTAATAAGAAACAGACAGCTATGACAAAGATTCATCCCC
This sequence comes from Eretmochelys imbricata, assembly GCF_965152235.1. Lineage (NCBI taxonomy): Eukaryota > Metazoa > Chordata > Testudines > Cheloniidae > Eretmochelys > Eretmochelys imbricata. Next base: position 24,392,274 of record NC_135573.1, read on the forward strand.
GCAGTATCTTAAAAGAAAAGAAAGTTATGCACTGGAAAGAAAAGGCTGCCCTGGCCATACTGTAGTTCTCTCACCTACTTTCATATATGGGGAACCTACACTTTTTTAAAACGGGAAAGGTAATTAGCCATTATACATAAATAATTTTTTCCTGATATTCTCCTTTGTCAGTGTAAACGCTCCTATAAGTTTCTCTTCTTTTCAGTATCTCCCATGCCTCTATGAACTCGCTATCACTTCTTCAAGGTTACTTTCAATCTGAGCAAAGATCTTCCAGTAATTAGGTGATTAGCGTTGAATAAAATATTTCAAATGGGGTCTTAAATTTTTAACTTATGTCCAAATGTCTGACGATTTTTACCTCTCATCTCAACATATACACTTCATAGCAGTTGGGTTATCTCCACGGATTGTATTCAGTATCACCCAAGTATTTTCCTGAGCTTTAAGTTTTTATGTTCTCAACTTGAGAGTTCTATTTAGTTTATAGATGGCCTTCCACTGAACTACATAAGTTACTTATCCCAGAGGCAAGAAGTTGCTTCCTCCCCAATCTGTGACATTTTACTGAAGATCCTATTAAGTACTTAGTAATACCAACTTCATCTCTCATTGAGTTTCATTGTCTTGTCTCTCAGTAGCCCCTACAGTCTTTCCAGCATGTTTGTACAGAAGCATATGTTGTTTATCATTACTTTCCTTCGTATTAAACTTTCAAGGTTTGGGGGTTTTTTTAAGCTTGTAAATAGAAATTCTTTCAGTATTAAATTATGCCCTGAACTTCATCATCTAGCCACATAGCAGGAATAAAATATCCAACAAGGACACAACCTGTATATACACATTAAGTTTTCACTGCAAACTGGCATCAGAATTCTATATTCATATCCTGAAGGACATCCCAGTGCAATAATCAAGCAGGCATCTTGAGATGAAGCAAAGCTTAAAAGATGGGAACTACTTTGCAATTTTCTGAGCCATACACAACTATAAATCCACCTTCAAGCCAGTTCATCTGCGTGGCACAGAGTCCCAAAGCCAGGAGGAAAAGGTTTCCTCAGTTAGAAAGTCAGCAAGCCCTATACACACACAAAATACATATAGGTGGGAAAAAAAGCCTTTCATGATTGATGCTGTGTATACTGCAATGCAATTCAATAAGAAACACACAAAATTTTTTAATTTAAATCTAGATGGGAGAAGATTTTGTTTATACCTATATAAATAAATAAATAAATAAAAGGATTAATAAGTAAATTCCAGTTACATTCGTTTTTTTGAGGTCTATTATTTGCACACCCATGGTTGCCCACACCGATCCACTCCATACCTCCCATCTGTCTCATTTTCTTCTAATAAAGGAAAGAATGTAAATATTGGAGAAGTTCATGGAGGCAGTGGGGCCCTGTGGACAGGGCACAGGACAGGAAGACAGGAAATATGGGTTCTATTCTTGGCTCATCCACTAACTTTGCTCTCTGTGACCGTGAGCAACTCACAACCTCTCCCTAAATCAGTTCATCATCTGAGATGACACTTACCTACTTTGCATGCACTCAGACCTATGGATGAGCAGCATTTTGTAAGTACTAGCTATCACAGGAGGACTGGGTAAACTTCAAACCATTCCTGCCACTTGCATTTCAAGTTGCAGTGGGGGAGGTTTAGGTTGGATATTAGGAAAAACTTTTTCACTAGGAGGGTGGTGAAACACTGGAATGCATTGCCTAGGGAGGTGGTGGAATCTCCTTCCTTAGAAGTTTTTAAGGTCAGGCTTGACAAAGTCCTGGCTAGGATGATTTAATTGGGGATTGGTCCTGCTTTTGAGCAGGGGGTTGGACTAGATGACCTCCTGAGGTCCCTTCCAACCCTGATATTCTATGATTCTATGATTTCCTGCATAAGGTTTTGCTGCACTGTGCTCCAAGAGAGAGAAAAGTTTAGTGACTAGAGCTAGAACTGGTCAGTAATTTTCCAATTAACTGTTCTTTTGTTGGAAAAATACCAATTTGTCAAAACCAAAAGAGTTTACAGAAAGGGTCAGTTGTGATGGTTGTCACGACTCAAAAAGTTTTGCCATTTTCAAAATGAAAAGTTTTGTTTGTTGTTCCATTATCTCCATTTTACAGATGAGGAATTGATGACACAATAGAGGAGAAAGAAAAGGAGGGGGGAAGGGGGAAACAAGAGAAAAAGACGACACGAGAAAACTAAAGAGCAAGAAAAATCTAAGCTAAAATGTTAAATATGTACTTATTAGCCTATTAGTTTTGTTTCTGTTTTTTTAAAGCTAGAATGTGCTGCATGGTGGAGACTTTATAGTCTTGGTTAAGCAAGAGCACAGAACTGCCTGGTCAGCTAGTCAAATTCAATCCTTATTGGTGGTGGCAAAAGCTCATTACGATCGGATGGCTGGTCATCAGTGAATGTGAAACAAAGCCATTCAGTGCAGCTCTTAGCAGGCAATAGCCTGATCCAACTCCTCAGAGTCACCAGACTTCTATTCACTTCAGTGGATCAGGTCAGCCCCCAGTGTCCAAAACTTCAAACAACATTTACAAATGCCACCTTTGTTGACCATCTCAGCAGAAAAGCCCGTGTCACTGCTCACCAGATCAAGACTCAAGCACACTGGCATGGTGATACAGGAAAGCTTGGTGTAGACAGAGGTTCTCAGTCAACCTTGCATGTTTCACATTTTAACCAAATTGAGGGTGGCGGGAGAGGGTGTTTTGGAAAATCTCCACTGCTGTGCCTCCACTCTCTCTCTCTCTTTGGGACTGAATGGGATGGGGATATTCAGTATATGCCATTATCAGATCTTTCATCCCTCTGGCCAAGAAGCTTACCCAGTCCTGCTCTAGTATCTTAGACCTCTTGCATTTGTTTTGCACTTCCCACAGTTACCCAAATTCTCTTGTAATGCTCTAAGATTTTCTAGTTACGGTAAAAGCACTTCAAGACAAAGTTTGATCACAACCCTTTGGATTCTACAACTTATTACTACGAGTGAGCTGGAGAAAAATCCCTTCAAATTCAGGGTTTATTGAAGTGTGATTCAAAGCAAGCCATTCAAGCGAATCAAAATACTCCACGGCTATAAAGCAACTCTGGAGGTTTCTCAAAATTGGTGATTAAAAGAACTCTTGTAATGAACAAATTCTTCACTTCTCTCTCACACACACTTAATTGGAATGACGCAGTTTTATTTGTAATTTAGCCAAGATCCTGGAGACATCTGCATTGATTAACTAAAAATTTTGTAAAAGTCTCTCATTGTTATGGCTAGTCTTTGTTTTAAATTGTCTACCACTTGTGTGCAATCAGCACATCTTTAAATTAGTTTCCTGAATACAGCAGTTCTAAAACTGCTTTTCCAGCAGTTTACCCCAATGCCACAGAACACTCTGCTTTCATAAACAATTTTATAATGTTATACATGGCGACAGCTATGACAATTTCCTGCCATATCCTTGGGAGACCTTACTGACCCCCCCCTCCCATTTGTTAAATAAATGGTGTATGTATTATTATGGGCCAGGATTGTATGTAACCTCTCAAGGAATAGGGGCCGGGAGGGGTGGGGGAGGGGGGGAGAAAATGTGACAGATGGGGATTCAAAAGACTATATTGAACAATGTGCAAGACAAGAATGGACTACTGGAACAAAAATGTGTTAAGTGGTCTTCCTGAGAAATATCTAGTGGGAAGTGAACGCAAATTCCCTACCTCCGATTATGCAAAAACCCAGCCTTTGGAAGCTATGCCATGAGGAGTGAGCCATTGTCTGCTGGTCACCTGTTACATGAGGACAAGATCAAAGGCCCAAGCTATATAAAGGAAAAGACTATTAATTTCATTGAGTGACCCCTAGTTCTTGTGTTACATGAAGGGCTAAATAACACTTCCACATTCACTTTCTCCACACCATTCATGATTTTATAGACCTCCATCATATCCCCCCATCCCTTCGTCATCCCTTTTCTAAACTGAACAGTCCCAGTCTTTTTAATATCTTCTCACATGGAAGCTGTTCCATACCCCTAATCATTTTCGTTGCCATCTTTGCACCTTTTCCAATTCTAATATATCTTTTTTGTGATCGGGAGAGCAGAACTGCACGCAGTATTCAAGGTGTGAGCATATCATGCATTTATATAGTGGCATTATGATATTTTCTGTCTCATTATCTATCGCTTTCCTAATGATTCCTAACATACTGTTAGCTTTCTTGACTATTGCTGCACATTGAGCAGAAGTTTTCAGAGAACAATCCATGATGACTCCAAGATCTTTCCTGAATGGTAACAGCTAATTTAAACCCCACCATTCTGTATGTATAGTTGGGATTCTTTTTTCCAATGTGCATTACTTTGCACTTGTCAGCATCGAATTTCATCTGCAATCTTGTCATCCAGTCGCCCAGTTTAGTGAGAACCCTTTGTAGCTCTTCACAGTCAGCAGTGGACTTAACTATCTTGAGTAATTTTGTATCATCTGTAAATTTTGCTACCCTACTGTTCATCACTTTTTCTAGTTCATTTATGAATATATTGAATAACACAGGTCCCAGTACAGATCCTTGGGGGACCCATCCATTGTGAAAATTGACAATTTATCCCTACTCTTTGTTTCCTGTCTTTTAACCAGTTACTGATCTATGAGAGAACCTTCCCTCTTATCCCATGATTGCTTACTTTACTTAAGAGCCTTTGGTAAGGGATCTTGTGAAAAGTTTTCTGAAAGTCCCAGTACACTGTATAAAGTGAATCACCCTTTTCCATACTTGACCACACTGTCAGAGTTCTAATAGATCGGTGAAGCATGACTGCCCTTCACAAAAGCTGTGGTGACTCTTCCCCCTCATATTGAGTTCTTCTATGTATCTGATAACCCTCAGTGTGGGTCATCACTTGTCTGTAGCTGTAAGGGAAAGAATTAAAGCTCACTGGACAGCTTCTGAAGACCCACTCAGTTTCTAGATGCTTTCAAAGTTAGTCCAGAGTCAAAAGGGGCTATCAAACAAAGAACAAATTCCTCATCTTATATCACCACCTTGCCTAAAAAAAAAGTGTATATTTTATATATAAAAAATATATACTTTTTAAATGTGTATACACACACACACACACACAACAAGACACAAAACAAGAAAAAGTTCTCTGCAGTAGTTAAAATTAACCATAAAGATAGCAGATCTTGCTTAATGAATTTTCAGAGAGGGCTGGATCTGTGGACTATCCATCCAAAAAAAGGAAAATTTTCAGATAAGCAGCCACAGGTCTCCCTGTCTCTCTCAAGGCGAGGTCCACAGATCCTCAGGGCAGGATTTTCTCAGCAGTGACAAAATTCATAAGGAGGCAACAAAATACCATCACTGAGAAAAAGGATTCCCATACTCTAAGGAATCACCACAGCATGCAGTACCCAATTGCCAAAGGCTAAATTGGCTGAAGACCAAGTATTTATCTTGTAAAACTTCGTAAATGTACGCAGGAATAGCCAACAGATTTCCACATAAATGGCCTGTCCCTTCTCACATTGTGATGCCACACTGTTTGTACTGTGAGAGTTCTTGTACTCACTGGAGGATTGAGTCTTTTTGCTCTATATTCCTCAGCAATGCACCACTATATCCACCATGAGACTGATGATGTGTAGGTCTTAGCAGCTCTTTTCCTTAGATGAAACAAGATCAGCAAACCTGTTTTTCTTAAGCTCTCAACTCTCTTCAGATAAATCTTTAAAGCTCACCTTACATCCAACAAATGCAATACTTTCTCCTTTGGGCAAGGAGGAGGTGGACAAAAAGGAAGATAATCTCTTGTGCTCAACGAACAATCACATTCACTTGTGGAGTAAAGTTTTCCAAAACTACTTTATCACTGTGGAAGATGCAACAGAATGGATCACTTGAAAAAGCTCCCAACTCGGACACCCTTGTTGCTGAAGTGATAGTGACCCAAACGGTTGTTTTGATAGATACAGTGAAACCAATTTCATAGGTTCAAAAAACACCTATGGTAAGGCATTGAGCACAATTTTCAAATCCCAACTCAGAGCTGTATGCACCTTAGAGGATGCAATAGCTGAACTGCTCCAATTAAGTGACAAAATGTCTGTATGATAGGAACAGGAAGACTCTCTCGATACACTCAAAATTGCTGACAGTGCAGAAACGTGCACTTTCAAGATATTAGCCCACAACCTGAGATCAGAACCATCTTGTAAAAATTCCACAACATAAGACACTTTGGCTACATGATGCTGAATATGTCTCACTCTGCACCAAGCTTTGAACTTAGACCAAATCCTTTGCCAACACAATTCAGACAAGACAGAAAAGTAACCCCTTTGTTTCAAAAATTTATTTTCAAATGCCAGACCGCTAGATGTAATTTGCTTGGATCTTGATGAAGAACTGGTCCCTGGGATAACACACCTGGCCCCAGATTCAGGAAAAATGGTGGCTACACTGACATGTTCATCAGGTTGGGAAACGAAGGCCGCCTGGGCCAATAGGGAGCCACTAAGATCACTTCTGCTTCCTCCTTCCTGATTTTCTGTATTGTTGTGGTGATGATGGGCACTGGGGGAAAAGCATAAAGTAATCCCTTTTAGCATTTGAGCAGCTGGGTTTCTCCTCCTTGAAAAGTACTGGAGAGCTTTTTAGTTTGCCTTGGATACAAAAAGATCCAGAATCAGAATTTGGAAAATGTCAGTAATCAATCAGAAGACTTCACTGTGAAGACTCCATTCTTCCTGCCTGATAGTCCTTCCATTCAGCCAATCGTCTTTGTATTGCTAATGCCCTGATAATAGCGGACCCTGATAATAGCGGAGAGTCCGCTCACTGTATCAATAATGCTGCTTCCTTCTGTAGATCCCTTCATCTCAAACCCCCTGATGGTTTACGTATGCCACCACTGATTTACTGTCCCTCACTATAAGGTTATGATCTTTCAGCAATGCGGGGCCCAGCTGTTGAAGAGTATGCTTTATTGCCCTCAATACTCAAAATGTTAATGCTTTTTCTTTTGCTGCAAGAAACATCATGTCCGTTGAGTCACTGACTTCTTGAAGAATGCTCCCAAATCCTTCCAGATTCATGTCTGTTGTTACGACATATCTCTCTCTGCCATGTCAATCCCTACCTGCAGCCTCTCCACACTCATCCACCAATTCATGGATTTCAAGTGATGGAATGTTCACTTTCCAGGATTGGGGGCGGGGGGGGGGGGGGGAGAAGAAATCAGAAAATGGCAGGGAAGGGGCAGCAGGAAGCCCTGGAAAATCCTCATGTGCATATTTGCCCAAGGCATTATTCCTATGCAGGACACAATCATCCCTAGAACACTCAAAGTGCTTACGGATATCCTCAAGAGCAGTCACTGATCTGATCATCAGACCTCTCCTCATTGCAGTCAGGCATTGTTTCTAGTGTTGAAATTTGCATTGTGGGAAGACTGGTCTCTTCACTTTCTGGATTTAGACTTGTTCCATCTGCTTTTGCTGTAGCCAGAAAAGGATACTTAGGCCTGTAAGGCAGCCAGCTATTCCTTTTCCCAGATTTGGAATTAGAAATGTTCTGTAAGGACTGATTTGCTTTATCTGAGGACTTCACCACCACTTGATCAAATGGCTGCCCAAATAATTGACCTGAAATATTTAGAAGCCACTAACATGATTAGGCCTGTCATTGGATCCCTTAGTCAGCCAAGCAGTGCTAAAATAATTGCCAGATGGCACAGCCCTTTTTCCTCAAAGGGATTCCTTAATGAGGCAAGCAGTGCTACAGAAAAGCCACATGACATAGACATGTTGTCTCACTGAATCCGAAGGTGAGCAAGCAGATTTCCTTAAGGGCTGACTCTCACCTGTTAAAGCAGGCAGAATAAATTAGTCAGAAATAAGTGGTTGGCCAAGTGGCCCCTTCACACCTATTTATTTCTGCATGTCTTGGCTGCCCTCCTTCTCAACAAGTTGTATGAGGCATGATCAACCGCACTGATCTGGGTTCCATTTTGCCTGGCAGGCGTGTCATGGCCAACTGCAGCATAAGAAGGGTCTGGTTAGCCCAGACATTTTTGCGCCCTTTCCAACTTCATAGGCAATCAGAGGAATAGAGAAGTGTTCCATCACAGAGGCCTCCCCAAATATGTTACACTGGAAGCTGCTGTAGCTGGCAACCTTGGATCAGAAGGGATTTTCTGCTATAGAGCTTCCCCAAGACTAAATAACAGTACAGTAGTGCATAGAATCCTTTTTGGTTATTCTGTTTTATTTTCTTCTTGCTCTGAGCAGGTCGTCTGGGAAAGTCATCCTGCAGCCAACAGAGGGGATGTGGGGATTGGCAGATAAGGGGTCTTGCAAACTTCTCTACTAACAGGCATCTTTTTAATCCTGCCCTTTTGAGAGCAGACAGAATATCTGTCAGGGAACATGGTAGCTGCTGCCTGAGGCTCACAAGATGGTGGCCTCTGATGGGAAGATGCAACAAATTAAGGAGCTCCTTAGCCCAAGAGGGGATGTCTTCCTTAGGGGCAGATTCACTTTTTCTCCCTTTGCGCTAAGAGATCGAGACCTGGCTGCTCTGATTATGGTTTCCCCAAGCCGGGCTGCTGTCCTTTGATGCAACCACCGCCGGTGGTCCTATGGCTCTTTTCATTTTCCTCTATCCTTCAATGCAGCTGTGGCCAGGCTGCTGGTGGAGAACTCCTACAGAACAGGCTCTTAGGTCAGAGAAGGGAGTCAAAGCGAACCCCTCCTGGTCCCAGCCGATGAGAAGGATGGAGTGCACAAAGCACAAACCTCTACTTTTACATGCTCTGGAAGGGGTATGGAGCAGGAGGAACACTGCCTTAATCCACTCTTCTTTGGGCCCTTCTCCGCCATCCTCCTAGCCTATTACCTGAGCACTGGGGGCAGGAAGGGGGAGGTTGCTGTCATAACTCCAAAGAGGAGACAAAGTGCCTCTTCAAGCCCCCCCACCCTTTTTTTAGGGAATCCAATATGTCCAAATTAGACCAAATGCTATCCAAATGACTTATTAACAAAAGTTCTCTCTCACACATTAGATGCTGGATTTTACCGCTCTGCCAGTAGCTACAGGAGGCAGAATAAAACTGATGGGATCTTCCGAAGGTGGTGGCTACTCCCTCATCAGCCCTCCAGTCAGATCTGATTCTGCCCCCTATATACAGGCAGATGACAACTCACACTGAGGATCTGTGGAACTACCTCAGAGAGAATTAATATTTGCAATGCACTTGAAATAAGTGAAGTGCCATTTAAATCAGTCTTGCAAAATTCTACTTGCCCATTCTTTTGGGGAAAGTAATTTGTTTGGAGTAAATATTTTTTTCTTTACTAATCATTATGGTACAGAGCGGACACGTAGATTTTTGTACTTGAGCTGGTATATTCTTACAACAATTCTGCAGTGATAATGATGCAAGCGCCGAGTATCAGTATCCTTTTGTGAACTGAACTGCGTTTAAAAGGGAGTGAGGGGCGGGAACACAGAGTAACTCAATTGAATGTACAACACCACGTTCCATGGAGAAAACAGGTTTAATTATCAAGCTCCAATATTGATCTGACCTCTCCACTCATTGTCTCAGTCACTCTTGACTTGATTTTTACCAAACACTGTGGTTTCCAGTCACCACTTTGGCTCTTCTTCACCAATACCCAGTTGCCTCCCACCCTTGTCTTGTCATTTGTTCTGCATTAGATTTGATGATCCTCCCATACAAGACCCTTTATAATATTGCCCCCACTGATATCTTTGCTCTCATGTGCCCCCTTCATGTGCCTTCTGCCCCATCACTGTCCATGAGGCAGCTGGCTCCAGTGATCAGAGGCTGCCCAGGACTCAGGAGATTTGGTTTCTAATCCCAACTCTGCCACTGGCCTGCTGTGTGACCGTAGGCAGGTCACTTCACCTCTCTGTGCCTTTGCTTCCCCATCTGTAAACTGGGCAGGATTTTTCCCTTTTCCTTTGTAAAGTGCTTTGGAGTCTATGCAAGAAGAGTGCTATATATGAGCTAAGTATTATCTTGTATGGCTCCCATCATTATAGTCCTCACAAGTTTTTCACCTTGCTTCCCCCTTTCTCGCCTCCACCGACACTATGATGCTGTCCCCTACAAATGCTACAGTCTCCCTGTTCCTATCCACCAAGTGCTCTCTGTCAGATGCTAGGAAACGTGTGGCTCTGACCCATCTGCAAGGGATAAGATTTAAAACCCCTCATATTTTCAACTGCAATGGAAAAGCTACTTAGGTTAATCATTGGTGTTTATTTGGGACAGCTCTGACATAGTCAAAGCCTACTCTCCATCATCACGCACAATATAAATGATCATTTACACAACTGTGAGCAGGAGATTCTGAGGGCCAAATTCATTCCCAGCAATGGAATCATCAGTAGTGCCTGCTTACATCAGTTCTGAATTTGGCCCTGAGGTTTTGTGCATTCTGAGAGCTTACCTCTTTTGAATTTGTAATGGCTGAAGATCCCCAATAGGTAACCCCTCTGGAGTGAAATATTTCAGTAGCTCTTTAGCATCCAGCAATGTCAGAGATTCCCTCTGACCATCTTTATGGCCCAGTAATTGCTCAGAGGAATGCGCCAACATAGAAACTCTGGAGAAAAAAAAACCAAACAATAAAGTAAATCTGTCCTGCCAAGAGGCACTGTTAGTTTGGAGCAATTAAAAATGGTTTATCTCCAGTGTAACACTACTGGAATTAGCATTTCAAAATATTTATTGAAAACCTCATAATAAAATGGTTTCAATGCCAAGGCTCTACCAGTCTTCCCAATATAAATCATCATCAAGATTTTACAGTTTAGTTGAGAAATTTAACACTGGGATGGAAAGCAGACATTCAGATTCTCCAGCCTGTGAGCAAATTTTATATATTTGAAGATTAATTTAATTCTCATGAAAGAGAGATTTATAGCATAGTTAAAGGTAAGAACTAAAAGGAAAGTATTGTACAACCTGCCCCTCATAATTCTTTCAATGCACCTAATTCAAGGACAGTAAACTGTCTCCTCTTCTAATACTGAGAACCTTTGCCATACTACTTTAGGAAGAGTAAAATTCACCAATGGGAAATAGGATAAAATAAATGTATTTCATCTAGGACTTGAGCGACATTCACTGAATCTAAGAGATGGAAAGGTCCTTGAGATACCTGTCAAAAGCTATGATTAGCAGAAAGATAATCTTATCTGTTTTGAGAGGCAAGGACAGCGTTTTGAAAAAGGCACAAGAAAGCATAGATCTAAGCCGAGGATGCAAGTGAGACATTCCTCCCAACACCCTGATGTAGGCCAGGCCACCCTGGGACTTTGTAAATTGAAAGAAAAAAGCAACCCATTATAATTCAAATTGATTGTACGCTTATCCAGTAAAATGTTAAAGATCCACAATAGAACAAAGACCTAGAAAAAGCAATTGGGAGTTAGGGTGAAATGAAACAAATTATAAGAATGAGTTAAATACCTAATTACATGAGGCCGTAAAAGACCCAAAGGAGCAGCATTTGAACCCAAGTCTAAATAATGAACATTTTTTAAACCTCCGTTAATTCTCTTATGCTTTTAAAATGTTATGACCCTGGCTCTAAATGAAGCAACACAAAAAGATTAATGGTGCGTCTATATTGGGACATAGCAGCAAAAACTGCTCCACTGTGTTTACATTACAACTTGTGCCACTGGATGCGCAAATTTGACGCCATTATGCATCAGTTCCTAGTGTGGATATGACCTTTATCTTTTACCCACCCAAGGAGCCTAGTGGAACTTCACAAACTTAGAACTGTGCTCTATCAAAAGGCTACATAACAACACCCACTCATAAATACTGAAACACCTCTGCAATACCTTTTCAAAATGGCAGTGGATCAGGGACCCAGTTTCAACCTTACATAAATTTCCCTTCTCTCCTCAGTTCTGCAGGACCCTTAAACATATTTTATGAGATTTACAAAACCTCTGTCAGCATTCACAGATCTTGTAGAATGATCTTTAATGTCATCTGTTTAAAAAATACACAGTATTTACCATTACCTCATTTTTTGTTTAATTTTTTCAAAATTTTCCAAGTTCTGAAGAACATTTCTTTCTGGCCACTCCAAAGGATTGGGCCCTATTAATTCAGATTCTGAGAGAAAAAAAACAGAGTTAGATTAATACCAAAGCTATTACTGTCAGCTGACACTTAATAAATCGGATGCCATTTATCTTCAATCAAAAGAGCCGGGTTTATTAGTACTAACAGGAGGATACTCAAACTGTGGCTCTAGAGCCTCTTGGCAAGTCTTTAAGGCACCAAGAGAGGCTGTCATAGAATACATGGCTCTAACTGAACATCCATATGCTCTGCTTTGTGGAGGGAAATACAGAGCCATTCACAGTAGCACACTCTACATTGCCAGGCACATCTAGGGCAGCATGAAGAGTACTGAGGAAATGTACCAGGTCATGAAGATTCTTCCTAGTGGTCAAGAAAGGAAGAAAGAGAGAGCACACAGTAATAAATTGAGTCCCCAAATAATCCTGGGGACTCAATCCTGAGACTGATATTTTCATCATCATGTTGTAGCAATACACATTGAGTTCTAACGAGGAAAGGTTATGGTGTAGACATGGTAATACAGTGTTCGGATAGCACATGACAATCACACTGGAGTTATCTGTGACTCCACTGAATTATATCATATTAAAATTCATGTGGAGCAAAGACAGAACAATTTTGTAATGTCTACAAAGAAGATATTACCTAAATATATGATGCTGGCAACACTACTCGATAAATAATTCAAAAAGGGAACATCTTGTTCAGTTTTATACTGACTGGAAATCCTGCACATTTGTGTGTGGTGTGTTTAGTGGTTGCTTCTAGAGAAGTCTCCACACATACAAAAAAATTTCACAGTCCCTATCTGCATGTGTTAAAATCATCACTCAAGAAGATGATGTACTGTATTCAGCATATTACTGCTGTGGGCCTAAATCATTGCTGCTTGCAAACAATTTTCTGACTGAAGAGATATGTGTTTGGTATGCCACAGATAAATAGCAGCTGTGAACCTGGAAAGGATTTTTATTAAAGTTGTGATACGATATGGTAAGTGCTGGGTCTTCTGTAGAATAATCTTGCTATTCTAGTACTATGCCCACTAATCCCAGATGTATGCACTTATTCTTCCATGTCAATTAAACAGATGAATTAATGGGGTAAAAATATAAAAAAGGCTACTTGGATAGAATACCACCATAGTTCTTCAATGAAAGTGTGAAAAAAAACAAAAACAAAGGTGATAGAAAAAAAAACTGTACTACTTCTCACACATGAACAGTTTTGTAGTGAAGTTGGACAAAAACATCTTAAGAACACGATAAGATGCACATTCATTCAATAAAGAGCTTTCAATATCATACAGAAATCATAGTATCATTGTCAGCAATACCCAAAAAGATGTAAATAGTCCAGTGGTGAGAATAATTGTTATATGAATGTACAAATTGTTATATGAATGTACAATAAATATTATGGATTTCCCACTTTCCTCTCTTTCTGGATTAATTCCTTTAACATTCATTTTAATGTAACTGCAATATGTGAATAAGAAGTCTTGTTTGCAGATACTTTTCCAAAAAACAAAACAAACGCAATAAAATAGTGGTGAATTTTCTAATACAGATGCCTACCACTAGTCATTGTGTAGGGGCTAGTTTTGTTGATTGCTTTGTGCAGAATAGTTTTTGGAAGGCTGGTGTCATACAACTCTAAAAAACGTTCCCTAATAAGTGTTAACAGGGTTTTGAGCTCATCAGCAGAAACTGTTGAAGGTTGCTTGCCTGATTCCCGCCTCTCTGCAAAACAATAAGAAAAAGGGGAAAAAATTACTGTTCAAGCTGCTAAGCAATTAGGAAAGATTGGACCCTGGTTGGGAGAGAATTTAGTTGACAAGACATGCAATACTGTATACTTTAGGGACGTGTTACTAGTTTATTCCATTAGCACATGTGGAACATTGGGAAGGCTGAAGTTCAGAGATCATTTTCACAAGTGCTTTTTATGACTAAAGTTACCTTCAGTCTATTGACATCCTGTTAACTGCAAACCATTTACATTATGATCGGGCTATTAAAACTGCAATCTCTCCAAGGTACGTTTTCATTTAATTAAATCTGCTCGATCAATGAAACTAGATTAAATATCAAGGGACAACAAAATGTTCCTTACTCACCCAAAGTTGAGGCACTTAAAGAGAAAAACCTTTCAGTCCGGTTTACAATGATTCACCCACTTACAATAAACATGAATCTCTAATAGACGTTCAACCTCCACCATTAAAAAATAAAAGAGAGAGAGGGAGAGAGAAAGAAACACTACTGGAGATTAACAGAAAGAACCACAAAGTAGCGGAGTACTGAATCCCCACAATAGTCTCTTTCTGAAATCATCTTTTCAGCAATAAAACCTGGTTGCTCTCCACAACATATTTATGAAACATAGACTCAAACACCAAAATAAAAATCAGCGCTCTTTCATCTCTATGGTTTACAAAAAACATAGCAACAAGTCATCACAGACGTATTACTAATTGTTTCCTAACTGCAAACAATATTAAATGTTTCTATTCCTTCTTCATAGACTATCTTCCCGGGACTTTATATATTAAACAGTCACATTAAAAATTCAAAATGAAGATATATTTGTTGAATACCGATTTGAGATCCAGTGGTGATTTAATCCGATATTCTCTCCATTACTTACCGAGACATTCCTTCAAGGCCAATGCTTGGACATAAGCCAGTTTCTTTTCTCTCTGTAGTATCTGCTCTCCATAGAAATGTGGAAGAGAACTGATGAAGTCAGCAGTACAAAAGCCTGTATGGATTATGAGAAAGCCATTCTTAGGTATGTCTCATATGACTTAGGAAATCACCAGCTCATGTTTATTTCTTAAAGGAGCTATCCTTGTGTATGACGCAAGTATACACGCATTACTATATATTTCATATTAAGAAAGCCATAGCTAGAATTTAGTATTTGGCTGAATCCTTTAAAGCAAGGAAATTAAAAGCGAAGGCTGAAAATCCACCCAGAAGTCACCTTATTGTGCACAACTACCAAGGAGGTCTCCACATGCTTGGCAATCTTTTTCCATATTACACGCTGTAATAAATAAGCATGGTTTGGATGAAATATCTGCCTAATCCTTAGCTTTGAATTTCCATGCTGTTATGCATTAAAGTCAGACTTTGAATGTTGATATGTTATTGCAGTTAATATAATTAACATGCGTAGGAGGTAAACAGACTACTGCATTTGATGTTTGAAAATAACCCATTGTTTCCAATGTCTATAACATATTGGGAAGGACTTTAGGGTTTTCCCCCACCACCTTTTTCATCTGACTAAGATAAACTATTATGATCAGGCAGTCAATTCTATTCCGTTTCCATTTCCTCCAATTACAAGGGAACAGACTTCCTCTATCTGAATGTCATCTAAGTCAGTCTTGCAAAATTGGACTTGTCCATTTGCCTAGGGAAAATAAAAAAATTTCGTCTCAAGGGTAAGCAACTAGAATTTCAGCTGGGCTGGTCAATTTTCATGACAATTTTGCAAGTCTGATTTAAGTATTCATTTTAACTGGAGTTGTACAATAAAGCACTCTCTTTGCTCCATGTGGCAATGAAGGTATCACAAATGATGGGCTATGCATCTCTCATAGAATATATTGAAATCACATACATTTTAACTTGAACTTAAAGATTTAGTTTAAAGTTATTAGTTCTTCTGACCTTTTCCATCCATGTTAAATAATTTTTACAAGTATATTGCTGAAACAAAAATATGTTATCAAATGTAACTATTCCCCTTAGTTTTCCCCACCTTATTACTGTAAATAAACTGCATATATTGTCAGTCACCTCAACCAACCCCCCAGAAACCCTTAAAAAACAGAGTTTAAGTCTTACTTGACTGTGTTTCTTCTGTGCTTGTCTGTAGCTTTCCATTTATTAAAGCAAGAGTGGCTGTGCCATTGATCTGATTGGCTGAATGAATCAAAGTTGCTTTACACCCTCCAAAGCCATTGCTTTGTACCAAGAAATAATATTGGCAGGACTCTCCTTTTAGCTCAATTTCTGGAACTAAGCAAATACCAACAGATAATCATGAACCATTCTGAGAAAAAAAAGTCTTTAAAATAAGCATAATATTTTCTAGACTCTAACATGGTGTCACTTGCATGGCCTCTAGCCTTGTCAGCTGAGATTGAATCAGATCACATTAGCCAGCAGAATCAAATGTGCTCAGTATTTTGACGGGAGACTTCTAAAATATTCTAAATGCATCAGGTGCAAATACCAAATCCAGATGTGCCACTGATTCTTTCACATTAATTTTCAACCTGTATCCTAGTATGATGCCTATGGACAAGAGATAAATATGAGGTATTGACCACTTGTGGTCATTAAAAATCCTAGGCACTTTTTACAATATTAGCAAGGTTAATTCTGGTATCCTTGACAACATCTAATTGGGTTATCATATTGTGCCTGACACATCACTTTAATTTCAACAGGATAAGGGTGGGTTTGGTTTTTTTACTTTCTGTCTTGAACTACTGGATAACATAGTTGTGTGTTATTTAAATGCTGCTGCCGCCATGTACGAGGCAATGTCTGCATGTAGTTGATAATTAACTTTGTAAAGTACATTTGAGATCTTTGGATGAGAGGTGCTCCATAAAATTTCAGTTATTATTAAATGAGAAGATAAATACCTTAAATCTTACCTTGTTATGAGTCAGAAAAGTTACAGTTCTATCCTAAAACAGGAGCAAAACTGTATGCTTAGTCTGCTACATTTGTAAAGATGGTGGTGGTGGATGGAATCTTTGCTAGTGGGAAACCCTTCTTTGAACATTTGGATTGAAACAATCCTAATTTTTTAGAAATGTGTTGTGAAGTGTTAGGCACCTCACTACTCCTCCTCCCTCACCCCCCCAAAAAGTGAGAAAATAGGATTATTCATTAACTATGTACATTTCTGTAAATGCTTTTTATTATGAGGCAGATACTACTCACAAAGCGGGTATTTATCCTAATAAATTAAAAAATTTAAACTCTTTATTAAACATATAAGGATAGCAAGAAACGTCTGCTGTGAAGCATATGAAAAATACTCCATTCTATTTCTTAACAAAAGCATGGATCATATGGATTGTACTAGAATAAAATCTATCACTGTGAACTTGACAGTAATAACTTTGAAGAAACTATTTTTTCAGGTTTTATACAAACTATTAAATTGACAGATGTCTGCTAACACAAGAAGCTCAGAGATTGAGCACTTCAGAATACTGTATTAAGCTTCAAAGATCAAATCACCTAATACCACCTTCAAGCTTTGTTATCCCTCTTGTATTGAGGCATTTATAACACTGTCTCAAAAAATAATATTTTAGACAGATTTAAGCAGTGAAAGTTCAACAAATCTGTATTAATATTATATAAAATATTCTAATGTTTTCTAGAACAGTTTTAATTTAAATTAGGGAGAAAAATCAAATTGGTATCTATAGCTGCAGAAGGATTAAATTCAAGACATCCATTCATCCATGTATTCTCTTTATGTCCACCCCGCAGTATTCTCTTCATCTCAGACACTTATTCTCATTTTGAGATGTCAAGAAAAGGTGTTTTCACGTCTTCTTTTATATTCTAATCTTGATGAAGCATTGTACCTCTCTCACATAATTAAGAGATTGTGGACCAGCACCTATTCAATTTACTCAAAACAGGCTAGCCACAGGCTTTGGAGAAAGTGGTATACAATGTACTTCTACTTGAGCTGGGAGATTAGGAATACCAGCCTTCAATATGAGAATGTTCTTCTGTGCTCATGTGGTTTCACCTGTGCTGTCACTTCAATCAATGAAAATCCAATGGCTAATCTTCTCTATAATCACATCACATCTGCCCTTCCTCCCCTCCCCACCCAGCCCAGCCCACGTTTCACAGCATTAAGCTTCCTGCCCTCGCTTTCAAGGCCCTTCACAATCCTGCTCCTCTCTCCCTGTCATTTATCCCCATATATCCTCCTCTTTGCCAATGACAACAAATGGGCAGATGTGGCTGCTTCTCATGCAAATGTCACCTTGCCTATTCCATGCTTGCCCCACATAGATGGATGTCTTCCGTTAACAGATTTGTAACGCCACTAGCCTTTCCTCCTTCAATCTCTTCCTCAAGATACACCTCTGACATAACAGGCAGAGGCCAGATGAGCATAGTTGACACTTCATTTATCATATATTTTGAGGACTACAACTGCATATGCGTACTGAATTATCTGATTATATGCCTCTTCCCATAAACCTATGTCACTTGTCTTCTTAGGCTATAAACTCTTCAGGAAAGAGACCATGTTTACAATGTATAGCACAATGGAGAGAGTGGACTGGAAAGAGCCCATGATAATCTAATTATAAATTTGTACAGAGTATGGTCAAAATCTTGGGGCACAAGTAACTTGTTCAGTTATACTGACCAATGATCCCTGACAACTTCTGCAGCTATCATCATTGTTGGCTAACTAGAGTGTATCATATCACTGTTAACATAAACCAATGGCCTTGAATTAGTTTGTAAAATGAGGCTTTCATCTTTTTAAAATAAAAAGGAAAGGAGAGATATCAGATTCAGCTGAGGATCCAGCTCTCAAAGACTAGCACACAACGGTACCTTTAAGCCACATTTACATTCCCCTGATCCCAGGGCTGGCTGGACCCACCACAAAACTTGCACAGGTTATTTTTAATTTTTCTCTGCTCTGAATATTGCACAGTTGAATTTATAATAGCTAAGGCCTTTTATATGTTATGGAGATTCTGTCACTGTTGCTAGCCCCAGTGCAGCTCCATTTCGAAGTAATGCAACTATTCTATATTCATGCTAATAAAAACTTTATACTTAGGCTTGAAAGGATTAGATTTTTATTGGTAAATGCCATTTTTACCACACACACAAAAAACTATTTCAATCAATAACAATCAAAATTTACAGATAGGCAAAGAAAGAAAAATGCTGCTTGAGAACTTGGAGTTTAATTTAAGAATATTTACTTTGTATATTTTGATATGCAATGTTGACAATTTGTGTTTTAATGGTTATAAAGCTATAATTTTTTGAATCTCAATATCTATTGTCATTAAGAATTATTGTCTGACCTCCTCAGCAATTTCCTGGAACTATGAAAATTTAAATCAACAAAAAACAGAAAAAAATGCTTAAAAACAAACATTGATATTATCTGTTGAAATAATAACAAAATAAAAATCAAATTCTGCCAAGCCTACTTATATTATATACTCCTGATGCACACATAAACACAACACCCCTACACATATATTACTTACTGGTTATGTCCTTTGGTTTTTTGGCCATATATTCCTTCCATTTTTTTGTACTCAGCTGGCTAGGAGACGGAATCAACATGTTGCTTACATTGCAAGGCAAAACAAATAAGGCTCCTACCTGTAGAAAGAGCAAATACAGTGCTCTCAATATGACTCCTATAGTCATTGAGTTCAAAGCCAGGAAGGACCTCTAGAATATCTAGGCTGACCTCTTTGAACATCACAGGCCGCCACCACCCCGCACACATTAAGCCCAACAATGGAAATGAGACCAAAGTAAATGACACCCACAGGAAGAGAATAGAGGGCACTGAGGTAAACCAATCTTGATGCCCTCAAAATGGCAGGGATATGATTATGTGAGATATACCTAGATAAACCTGGCAAGTGACTCGCACCCACATGCTACAGAGGAAGGCAAAAAAACCCCAAGGTCACGGCCAATCTGACCCGGGGGAAAATTCCTTCCCAACTCCCGCTCTGGCAATCAGTTAGACCCTGAGCAAGAGAGCAAGAACCGGCCAGCCAAGCACCTGAGAGGGGGAATGCTCAAATGTTCAGCAACACCTCAAAGCCCTGGCCCATCTCGTCCAGTGTACCATCTCCAGCTGTGATCATCCCTGATGCTTCAGAGGAAGGAGATTTAAAAAACTGTCCCAAAATACACGGGGGAGAGTGGAAGGGGATGGATTCCCTCCTAATCCATGCTGGTGACTGGCTGAAACCGTGTAGCATGAGCTGATTAGAGTATACCTGCTCAAGGTTTCCTCTTCTTTAGCTATTGGTTAGAGGCTCATTAAAGTACATTTCTATTAAAGACACTCCTTCCTTCTTTTGTTCACTGTCAAACAGGGCTTGTCTCTATTGGTATCATGCTGAGTTGAGTTAAGCAGAAGCAGCATTCCCAACTGTGAAAAGTTAGCTTTTTAAAATCAAGGGAAAGTTAAGAAATGGAGTATTGCTGGATTCACATATACTGTATTTTCTGTTTCATACCTGATACAGAGATTTAATTCACATTATAATTGCAAATCTCAACTCAACCTAAATCCGGTAAGGCTAACAATATCTCCATATAATAATAAAATCTTAAATTAATTGTGTACTCCAATAAATAGCCACAGTGGGCTACTCTCCATTCTCAAGAGAGGACGTATCTTTTTTATATTTTCTGTTTTCCAATAAATTCAGATACTGGATGTTGCTTCTGCCAATATTTCTCTCTCAGGACAATAATTATTAGTAATAAGGAGAACGACAGAAGTAACTATGTTTATTTACTTGAGCATTCAGGCTGTGGAATCAGGAAAAATACATTTTTCAGCAAGTTTCTGATGTACTTCTTTAAAATATGCATTGTACTGTATTTAATAGACTGCATATAAAACTTTTAGAACATTTTCAATCTATTAGTACAGATAATTACACACAATTGTCAGAGCATCTCTAGTTTATCATAATAAGTATGCATAAAATGTTCTAAAAGCTTTTTTTAAATTATGAAGAAAAACTAAAGTTACTATACATAATTGACATGTCTGCTAAATACCATTTTTACACATCATAATTATCTGAGTTATACCAATGCCCAAAAACCTTCTGGTTTGTTTGTTTTTTGGAACAGGTATACTTTTAAAACAACTAAGCTGTTTAGTCATAGAAAATGAAGAAGGGGTTTGAGGAAAATACATTCCTTAGCAGAAATCCTAAATATCAAGCTGAACACCAGAGCCAGTTTTCAACACCTACACTGTACACACTTAAAAATATGGCTTTATAATGGAACCACAACTTCACACTGTAACATGAGTAACTTGCTATAATTATATCAATTTGCCCACTGCAGCCAATGTTCTGATTACTGTAGATTACTTTTAAAAACATCAGAAACACTGTGTAAACATACCTACATTGCCTTAAAAATTCAGGCAAACAGCATTTTCAAATGAACATTACTGCATAATTATTCATAGGTATGGTACCAAGAATAAGCAAGAACTATTGTATCTGAACAAAGAGTTAAAAAGCACTGTCCTACGAAAACTATAGAATGTTCTCAGTTTTTCAAAATATATCGGCTTTTCTTGCCATCACGATCTGCAAAATATAAAAATATCTCCATCAGCCTAGGACTGCAAAATAAATGATGCACTATGCCTTCTTGTTTTCTGCATTAGAGAAATAAGAGGTAAGATAATACAGTGGCTTGTCCAACAGCATTTAGAATGCACTGTTGAGGAAATTTCTAACCACCAACATTCAACATGAGAAATGGAGGGATAAGGCTATCACCAGTTTTTATTCCTATTCCCCTAGGAAGCAAGAATGTCCAACACTGCGAGGAAATCAGTGACTTTGGGCAGGTCTACACTAGAAGCGCTACATCAGCTTGTATGAACTGTGCCCCACATATAGGTAACTAGTGAAATGTAATGGCCTGTGACGTAAAGGAGGTCAGAATAGGTGAACTAATGGTCCCTTGTGGCCTTAAAACCTATGAATATGGCAAATACACTGAAGATATGGCTGGCCCAACAGTATAGCATCTATGCAACGTACTGCCCTGCAGAACATAAAAAATTACTCAGAGTACTCTGCTGTTTGTGTTTATGAAGGTCGGCAGGGGAAAGAAGGGGGGGCTCTTGCTGTAAAGGGGCTTAAAAAAGATTGTGGGAACAGAAAATAACCAAAGAGGGCGGGGTCAGTAATTTTTGTTAAAGGGTTAAACTGAATTATGAAAATGAGCAGACAAGACAGCTATGGGAGTGAGGATGAGTGGGATTCAGAGTGAGTATCAAGATGTGCTATGAGGTCAAAACTTAGCTGAAGTTCACAATTTAATGGGCATCGGAGTTCTGTTCTTGGAAACTATAAAGCACAGACATCTAAAAAAAAAAAAAGGCAGATTTTGGCCCTAGAAGAAAATTTTGGAGGAGGCTCCATGGAGATCAGGTGTTAAATTAAAAGTACACAGAAATAGATTATGCACAAATAATTTGGAAAAAAAATTGCTGCAAAGTTGATAAAAAAATATACCTTTTCACAGAGAGAAGAAATCTGGTCCAAAAGCAGTGTAGACTTTTCATTGATACTGTTTCTGGCCAAGTTCCTGTATAGAAAAGTTTAAGGAGCCATATCTTCAAATGGTTTTACTGGTTGCTATTTTATAAATCATTTTATTATCATATTCTACGCGAAGAAACATTTTAATCCACCTAAATACAAACTAAACCACCACCGTCCTCATTATTGTCAAAGCATTAGAATGAATAAATTCTCTTTATCAGACGGGGTAATATACTAACTCAGGCATTTTGTAAATATATGTTATGATATACAGCATATTTATTGAAAGCTGCCAAGTAACCGTGTAGGAGCAATTTTTTTATATACTTTATTGAATCTCTAACCATTATGATAGTTAATTATTTTTATATATATCAAGATTTTAATCAGCTGGTATCAAATGTTACTGCTGAAGCCTGAATTTCTGGTAACTTCTACAGAGCAACAGATATATTGTCATAACTGAGGCATTCCAGGCACCAGCAGCACTCATATCACCTGGATGGTGAGTTGCCTTCTTGTGTTTCTTTCTTTAATTTTTTGTTGTTGTTGTTCTGTCAAACAAAATCTGAGATCCATCTTTCACTCTGCACTCAACCACCAAAATAGCAGGTGATAGTTTTGAGATAATCATTTAGGATCCAATCCTTTGAGGTGCTGACAGACCTTTACTCCTGGGGTCTTAAAGAAAAGTGGTTAAACTGTATAATAATATATCCCGCAGACCTCGATAAGAGATTAGATTTGTATTTTTATGTTCTTCCTTTCTGGTGTGCTCAACATACGTGAGTGAATGGTTCCTGGTGGGTCCTTCAGAGAAAGCTGTTCATTATAACGAATGGGTTCAGTTTAAGATGGGTATTTGTGTTCTGACTACAGTCATATTTGTACTTTCTTGGGGGCTTTAATGAGAGGCCCAATTATATTTCTTCTTGCATTCTCTTCCTCTTCCTCAATTTCTCTGTTTTTAAGTTTACTGATTTCACGGTGCATGGAATATCCTTCTGTAGGATAAAAACATCACCTCTTAGTTCTGAAAGGCATTTGATTGGCAGCTTTAGAAACAGACTGACAGTATCAACTGCAGAAAGTGCTGGTCTGGATATTTTAACTTCTGTGCTAGAAGACAAAGGGCTCCTTAGCTATCCATTCCCTTTAATTTATACCAGTTTTGTGTAAATGTGTCTCTACACACTGAAATAAGCTATATACATTAAAACCACTTAAGGCTTTTCTTCACACAGAAAGCTCAACATTAGTGGAGTGTCACTATAACAAAATAGGAGAGCACAGCAAAATTTCCCCTTTTCCTCTTCATCCTACAAAAAGCAGCATGGCCCTCTTTGTTTCAACCTGTTAGGTAAACTACGCAAGCTAAGATTATTTGTTTAATTTTATCATGGCATTAGATCAAAGCAAGTGTGTTACTTCTAGTGCACTTTATACCTCCACTTACAAAACTAAGCACGACAAACTTCATATGGCTGTGAGCCTACTTCTTTTTAGCAGGCTGTAAAGACTTGGCTTTTTGCCTACCTCTGATCAAGCTATTTGCATATCACAAACTAATCCATGATCTTTTTCCTTTTATTATATGTAGGGATAATTACTACTATGGATGGAGGTTTCTCTATTAGGTAAATGTCTTTTAAATCATGTAAATATTCCTACGCACGATGTATATAGAGTATTATGGTCTATTAACCCAGAACATTAAAGGGTATGCCTACACTGCAAAAAAAGACCCGTGGCAGTAAGTCTCAGAGCTGGATCAACTGATTCGGGATCGTGCTACAGAGCCAAAAACAGATGTTCGGACTTGGACTAGAGTGCAGATTCTAGGATCCACTCCCTCTCACCAGGTTCCAGCCCAAGTCCAAACATCTACGCTGATATTTTTAGCCCCACAGCGCAAACCCAAGTCTGCTCATTGCCATAGTTACTTTTTGTTTGGGGTTTTATTTTGTTTTTTTGCGGTGCAGACATACCCTTAGAGCTACAATACTGCCTCCAGTTCACAGCAGAACTGCCACAGATGTCAGTTCCAATGTAACAGACAAACCTCTTTAAATTAATATACTTGTAATTCTGTATTCTGAAAAGTCTGGGAGTGGGAGGAATTTCTCACTCTTTTTTATGTATAGTACAGTCTAAATGATATGGGACTACTTCAATAGACTGGTATGATCACTAATGCACTGAGGAGTACTTTAATTGACGGAGTATTAAAACATCCTGAGACAATATTAAACAGAGATAATTACCTAGCTTTGGAGAACTCAGTTTAAAAAAAGCGTCACAAGTGCTCAGACTAATTAGCACTATTCAGGTCTTGCTGATGGGGGAAACTAGATTCATACATCAGTGCCATTTTTTTTTTCTGATTGGCCATATAACTTTAATATGTGTAATGAAGTCCCTCTTGCAATTAGCCAAGAAACACGCTTATTTTTAGAAGATGGTTTAAGAAAAATGGTCCAGATTTAGAATGAAAGATAAGAGGAATTCAGTATATTAAATTGAACACCAGAGCATTTTCTTTTAAAGCGATCAGAAATTAAATTTAAGAAAGAATAGAGACATTGGACAATAAATGGTTTGACTCTTGCAAAAATAAAATGAAGCAGGACAAGAAGCTCTTTTACCCTGAAGGGCCTCCCCTTAAATGACCAGCTGCCAATACAAGGTGAATTTAAATACTGTGCAGAATAAGATGGAGAATATGTTGGTTTACATGCCTCATCTAGTCATTGCATTAAATATATTGCATCAATAGTGTCTTAAAAATAGGTAAAACACTTCCAAAGATGTATACATTTAACCTCTGACTACCCTGGTGTTATTTTAAGCCCTCTCTTTACAACTATAATAATTTAGTCCATGTTTTCCTTATTCTTGTTAGCACATGAGAATGCATTTAGTACTTAAGATTCCTTTCCCCCTCTAGTTATTGAATTACAAATATTAGGTGCACACCATGAGGGCTCCAAGGTTCAATAAGTAGTTCAAACTCATGCTCTAAAATATAGATTTGATCAGGAAAAGTTTATACATATTTTATGCTGTTTGTAAAAAAAATGTGTTAAACTAGCTGAAAGTTTTGTCTTTAAGGAAAGTGTTTCAGATATGAAGATATTCTGCATCTGCTTTAGCTTTAATTTTAACTCTGAATTTACTGAATCACTTGAATATAGTTTATTTTATCTGAAATCCTCCATATGGAGAAAACTTTTCATTAGACATTCCAGTTCTAATATCACCTATTTATAATTAGATCTTATTAAACATCCTCAGGAAATTGCAAATATGTTAAAACTTTCATGCACCCAGAGATATTTTTTTGAAAGTTTTTTTTTTAAAATCACAGATTTCTATAACAAGAGAAGTATTACTGTGCTATAGAAAGGTAAACATTACCATAGTCTCACATCACATACTACACAGTACTTGATGTAATTGGTAATATAATCAGAAAAATAGTTTTATAATATTAATATGCATCTTTATTTTATTTCGTTTTATAGAAGCGCTAAAAGGTGCCTGTCTATATAATCTAGGCACCTTTGGCATAACTAAATATACATCATAAGTATAGCAAATTAAGGTAGCCCACCACAGCCCCCGTCCTCTTCCCCCACTTTGCAAACACCTGGGGGGAAAGAGGAGCTTTGAAACAAAAGGATACAGCTCAAATTCAAGATCTGATACAAAATAGGATGGCAGATCTGAGAGCACCACCAGCCGCATGAATTCTAACACAGGACCATAATAATGAAAAACCTGAAAAGAAATTAAATTCAGAATTTGTAACTTTTATATTTTAGATATTATTTCAGTGGGACTTAATCATTTGCTTTAAGTGCTTTGCTGAACTGGGTCCTTATTTAGAAACACATCTGAAGCAGGGAGGTGGGAGTGAGAAATAGAGGAAGGTTTTGCAATATAGTCAAATTAAAATATAATTAAACATCTTAAAAGGGCAAACTTATGAAATGTGCCTAAAACAATTCTTCCAATAGATTCCTTAGAATATACATATGAAATAATATGTGCAGGGCTGCTTCTGAGCCCATCTTCCCTCAGATACTACTAATACAAATCATACAAGACCATACAATTAAGGACAAAATATATTTAGAAGCTTTAACTGTAAAAAACTATTAAAATTCATATATGTGGTTACATTAAAGGGGTTTCATATTAAGTAGTTTCCACCAATAAATGGATTTAGATTTTTAAACTTTAAAAAAGACGACCAATTTCCACTGGGTAAAAATGGTACAAGCAATTTTCAGAAAAAAGTGTTTAATAAAGTGTATTTGTACAAGTAAATAAATGAATATATGCTTCCAACATGCTACAGTGGTATTTAACATTAAATTTTTTGAAAGCTAAGAAATCAGAACCATTTTTCGTTTCTACTTTGGGAACGTAGTGCCACATTTTAGACATGTAATTAGATCAAATATTACAGATACTATCCAGACAAAAATATGAACAAGATAAGCCTTAAGAGCTGTACATTATAGAGTCAGTACTTTTATATTTGTTTTTGAATCCTGACTATCGCTTCCCTCATTATTAATTTCCTCAGGAAGGTAAAAAAAGTGAACTACTGTAGTTCAAAGAAAGATCAAACACAGGCCTTACCTCTGGCAAAATATTAGTAGTCTTTGATTGTGCTGTTTTCTTGGCAGCAAAGCAAGTATTTAAATGTGATGTGCTGAATGGTTTGGCCGAGACACCCTTTATGCAAAATTTTGGAAACCTAACTTCGAATCCAAACTAAAGAAAATAGATAGAATATTTTAAAAAGGCAGATACAAAGCCTGACATTAATGGGATGAATTAGGTTAGAAAAATGCTCATGTTCTTGCATATCAAGCATTTGGTGCAACTAGCGGATGAAGAATTAAATAAAGTTTACATAAAGCAAAGCATTATTTTAATAAACCCATTTTTCTTCAGTCAATTAAATACACAATTACTTTAAAAGGATATGGCCCAACAGATTTCAACAAACAACTAAGTACGAATAATATTAGGGTTGGATCACCAGGCAATGTACTCAAGATTAAGACATTGCAAACACAAGCAGAGTCTTCTACAGTTGAATGGTTGCTGCTTTTGTGCTAGATGTGGGTTTTCATCTGAGTACTACAAAATAGCACAGAAAGAGGATAATGGCTTGTCATGAACAACAAAAGATTTGGCTTAGAAACACACACACACACACAAACCTAAGGTAAAGAGGGTAAAAAGAATGGTACCTAAAGTTAGGCCCCTAAATCATGAAACTCCACAGTTTAGATATACTGAATTACAAAAAAAAAAAAAAAAAAAGTCAGCTTGTACTGTCTCCGTTTAGAAAAAAAGTCTTAATGATTAAAACTTGTTTCTATAGAATTAGATTGTTAAAAAATTCAGATGAAAGCAGGAAGTTTAAGCATTTATAATACAGTATATATCCCATAACAATTTCATACAGCATGTGTACACAGTGAACCAAAACAAAGTTAACCAAAACTAGAAAAAATTAATTTACTTTTCTTTCCCATATCTGAATCTCTCCTCTCCACAGCTCTTTTGAATCAATAATATTTATTAGATTATCTGAAGCCACAACATCTGCTGATAGGTAGTCTGCAATTTTTTGCCAGCCACTGTAAATGTAAAGAAAAAAGAATGAATCTCATATTTCATCTAGTTTTACAGATTAACATGCTATGTGGTTTAATCCAATGTATCTACTAAATGTTAGCACTAAACACAGACTTCTGAAAATATGTGAACACAGAGAAATATGTATAACTTTGTACTCTGAAAAGTACAAACTTTTACAGAAATGCTGGCTCCCCCTTCTGTAGGGGAAGGTGTTTCCGTGCTCCACCAAGATGACAGTAGGATGCACTGGCCTGTATCAAGCAATGACTGGCTTGGCAAAATAAGTCGGCCTGTAATTAGCAGTCTTGTGGTCTGCACGTCCTACTATTGGCCATCTCTGTGTACAAAGGGGAATAAGGAGGGATGTATGGAAAGGGAAGACATTGGCTTCTCTTGCCAACTAGAAGATCTCCCTACCCTTGTTCATTGTTTGTGTGGGTTTACATGTTGAAAGAGCAGGATCAGGTTGCCTCATTATGGATAAGGGATATTCAGCACAGCACGGAGCTAAGCCTACTTGATCCAAAGCAGGTTGCACAGCGAAGTGTTGACTGCCATACTTGAAACTAGGAAGGAATTTTCCATTGTGATAAATTGATCATGATAGTTTTTCATCTCCCTCTTTGTGTATTAGCAGGTGTCTTACGACAAGTAAATATTTTCTCTAGCTATAGGTGTTTATTTCAGGACTACGCATTTAGTTTCCTTGTTTTATCACAATTCTGTTGACCAGGTCTCAAGCAAGGTAACATATTATGGGATTAACCCTCTGTCCCAAATGCCAGGCTTGGATTTGAAAGAAAGTACATGGTTATGGCAAATGACAGCAAGACTATGGATGACTGAGCCTACCTATTGGACCCAAAGCTTAGGCACCCCTACTCTAGTTCCCAATTCTCTTCATGGGGAAAAAAGCAGCTGAAGTGACTTCTGGTTAAAAATAAAACATATCCAAAGTCATTCTATATTTTACACTGAGCTGACTAGGTGGGAGGGTAATAGGCAATCAACAAAGTTGGGTGTAATTAAAAATATTCAAGTCAATAGTCTTAACTTCAAAAGGCAAAAATAGCAACTTGATTCCTGTTGTAAATATAAAGGGAAGGGTAAACACCTTTAAATCCCTCCTGGCCAGAGGAAAAACCCTTTCACCTGTAAAGGGTTAAGACGCTAAGATAACCTCACTGGCACCTGACCAGAATGACCAATGAGGAGATAAGATACTTTCAAAGCTGGAGGGGGGGAGAACAAAGGGTCTGTCTGTGTGTGCGATGCTTTTGCCAAGACAAGAGCAGGAATGCTGGTCACAACTCCTGTAAAGAGTTAGCAACCAATCTAGTTAGATACGCGTTAGATTCTGTTTTGTTTAAATGCCTGATCAAATAAGTTGTGCTGAATGGAATGGATATTCCTGTTTTTATGTCTTTTTGTAACTTACGGTTTTGCCTAGAGGGATTCTCTATGTTTTGAATCTGATTACCCTGTAAGGTATTTACCATCCTCATTTTACAGAGGTGATTCTTTTACTTTTTCTTCAATTAAAATTCTTCTTTTAAGAACTTGATTGCTTTTCATTGTTCTTAAGATCCAAGGGTTTGGGTCTGTGTTCACCTATGCAAATTGGTGAGGATTTTTATCAAGCCTTCCCCAGGAAAGGGGGTGTAGTGCTTGGGAGGATATTTTGGGGGGGGGGGGGAGACGTTTCCAAGTGGGCACTTACCCTGTTATTTTTGTTAGACACTTTGGTGGTGGCAGCATAAAGGTTCAAGGACAAAAGGTAAAACAGTTTGTACCTTGGGGAAGCTTTTAACCTAAGCTGGTAAGAATAAGCTTAGGGGGTCTTTCATGCAGGTCCCCACATCTGTACCCTAGAATTCAGAGTGGGGAAGGAACCTTGACAATTCCCATTTTATAAAAATTACAAACCCAGATTCAAAGTTAATCAATAATAATTGCGTGTTGTAACATATTAACTTTATACAATAGGTTATGTAAAATGAAGCCAGGATATCAGGGAAAACTAGATATATGAGGGAAAGTTGAGTAAAATGAGATAAAATATATTTCTATAATGTGCCCTAGACCAGGGGTATCCAAACTTTTTGGATCGCGCACCCCCAGGGCCAGCTCTGGGGAAGCAAAAAAAAGAAAAAGCTGCCACCAGTGTGCCGCCAAAGGGTCAGCACTGCTTTGGGGGGGCACCTCCTGCCGCGCACCCCCACGGGGGCTCTCGCGCACCCCACTTTGGAGACCACTGCCCTAGATATTAAGGAAGCTTTTTAAATGCTTGCATTTCTGTCGGCCCCTTTGCTGAAAGCATGTATTTATAGAAACAGAATTGTCTGGATAGCTCCTCCTCTTAAATAACGAGAAGAGAGAAATCTGTACTTTCCTAAAGAATACCTGTCAAGAACGAAGACATTGCATGAGCTTTATTTAAAAGCAGTAGCGTATGTTGACGCAAAACAAATAACGAACCTGCTTGAACAACTAAAAAAATCGTACCCTTTATAGTCATTTGTTGCTATAGTGATTTTTGCAGAATGCCATTCTCTCAGATGTTTCAGGGCACCAATAGCAGGTAAGCAGTCTTTTAACTTGGGGGCATCTCTTTCAGAAGACTGTAGTATTACATCAACCATGGCTCTTCCTGTAAATAAAATACACATGGTGTGCATTAATTGCATTCATCTCATTTTAAAGAGTAAGCCAAATTTATAAAACATTCTACAGAAGATAGGTTTTACTGCTGATGGAGATCAGATATGTTAAAGGGGCAGAATCAAGAAATGTAGGAACAAGATTTGAAACACTGCTATTGGAATTTCAGCCTGTCTCTTTAGCATCTCCTCTTGGATGTCTTGTCACCAGCTTATGCTCCACAGGAAAACCAAAACGCATTATCTTCTCTCCCAAACATTCTCTACTTCCCTCTCTTCTCTATCACCATCAACAACTCCAGCCCTGTGACTCGAGTCAATGATACACAGATTATTTTTGACTCCCCCTTCTCCCTTGCCAGGCTGTGTCTGGTTTCATCCTCCTCAACCTCTTCAAGGTGTGTACTTTTCTTTCCATCCCTCACAGTGAAATCCGCCATTCAGACCCTCTATATCCTGCCTTGATCACTGCAACATCCTCCACTCTGACCTCCCAAAAAAATCACACATCGCTCACTTCAGTCCAGTCATTTTCCTTGCCTGTTGATTTGATCATCACTCTCCTTTGGATCTCTCCACTAACACTCCACACCCACTTCCGCCACCCATCAGCTAGTGAATCAAATGTAAGCTTCAAAACTCTCTAATTCCCCCTCCCTATTCACACTTGCACATTGGGCTTCATGTTACCTACCCTCCACCCCCTCTCTGCCAATGTTCTCAACCTCCATCTGCCTTCTCACAATCAGTTACCTCCATCACTTCTTCCACACAGCCCCCACCACATGCATGGTCCAACCTCCCTGAGCTTATTCACAAGGCAAATATCCAGTCCATGTTTAAGTCACTAAAGTATCCACTTCTGCAATGCCACCTAGAGTGAAACTAGCTGACATTTAAAAATTCCCGATTTGTTGCTCCCATTCCCTTAACTTCTGTCTGTCTGTCCTTAGCCTGCAAGCTCCTCAGAACAGGGACCTTCAAGATAAACACTAGCCTTTCTGTGAAATTACCAGGAGCAGGGAGCTTGTCCGATAACTGATGTAGACTCTCTGCAGATTCTTCATAGACACTGAAATTAAAAAGGATTACCAGACTGAAAAAGTTTATATACAAAATTATCCAGAACTAAATTACCTGTAATGATATTTAGCACTTCATGAAAGTATATTACATCTTTAAAGCACGAAGCAATTACCATATAAACCCTGCAAGGAATCACTGACATTTCCACTTTACTCACAGGGACACAAAGGCAGATGGAGAAATCACTTAACCTAAGGCCACAGAGTCAGTGGTAGAACTGGGTTTAGAATTCAAGAGTATTTGGCTCCCAGCTCTGTGCTCTGTCCACTAGTCTATGCTGCCTCTCAAAGCGAGTAACCAAAGGTAAAATCTTCAGCTTCATTTACAGCTCTTTACAATCTTCTGCTCTGTAGTACTATAGCTATCAACATATTAACAATAATGGATAACTATCCATCCTATGTATTTTACTACTTACATTTAATATGAGTAGTTTCATTCTCAGTGCTACACATTTACCTATTGTAATAGAATCTACTACATTTACATGTGTAATCTTATTTTCCAGAAGAGACGTGCAAGGCATGCCTTATCTTGGTACAAGTGACAGCATAAGAACATACACCATTTATACATTCACTACATAAAAGCCTAGATTTTAAACTTAAAAACGGTAGGAATTTAAGTATCTAAGATTTTAAACAGCCAGAAGAAAAGTGTAGTCAATTGGTTCCCTCTAAGATTAAAAAAAACCACCCCAATATCTCTAGAATGCCAACTACTCTATATGTTAACAACCTGTGCTCTATGCTGCCATTTCCTCACTATCAAGATCTGTAATTTGTTCTTTAGAACCGAAGTTTTGGGGATTTTTTCTTAAGCTCTTCTCTGAATTCAAGTCACCTGAGCAAATGTTGTGTTACAACGAATCAACTTTAGACCTAGCGTCCTGATTTCTGCAAGAGTGAGCCATCCCCTTTTTGGAGTGGTTACACTTGAGGAGGCAAGAAGCTTGTGTTCCTATTACTGGGTTTTTTTGTGATTACTTTCATGAGTTCATGTTTTGTGACATAGCTGTTTTGCTTTTTGGATTTTTAGTTATTATTAGGGCCCTACCAAATTCATGGCCATGAAAAACGCATCACGAACTGTTAAATCTGGGGTCTTTTGTGTACTTTTACTCTATACTACACAGATTTCACGGGGGACACAAGCGTTTCTCAAACTGGCGGTCCTGACACAAAAGGGAGTTGCAGGGGGATCACAAGGTTATTTTAGGGGGCTCGGGGTATTGCCACCCTTATTTCTGTGCTGCCTTCAGAGATCAGTGGCTGTTGGCCAGATGCCGAGCTCTGAAGGCAGCGCCCTGCCAGCAGCAGCCCTGAAGTAAGGATGGCAATACCGTACCATGACATCCTTACTTCTGAGCTGCTTCCTTCAGAGCTGGGTGGCCGGAGAGTGGCAGCTGCTGACTGAGGGCCCAGCTCTGCCGGCAGCAGCGCAGAAGTAAGGGTGACAGTACCATACCACTTCTGCGCTACAGCTGGCGGCAGCTCTGCTTTTAGAGCTGGGCTCCTACAATTACAACACCATGAAATTTCAGATTTAAATAGCTGAAATCATGGAATTTACTATTTTAGAAATCCTATCACCATGAAGACAGGTTTCAGAGTAACAGCCGTGTTAGTCTGTATTCGCAAAAAGAAAAGGAGTCCTGTGGCACCTTAGAGACTAACCAATTTATTTGAGCATGAGCTTTCGTGAGCTACAGCTCACTTCATCAGATACATACCGTGGAAACTGCAGCAGACTTTATATATACACAGAGAATATGAAACAATACCTCCTCCCACCCCACTGTCCTGCTGGTAATAGCTTATCTAAAGTAATCGTCAGGTTAGGCCATTTCCAGCACAAATCCAGGTTTTCTCACCCTCCACCCCCCCACACAAATTCACTCTCCTGCTGGTGATAGCCCATCCAAAGGGACAACTCTTTACACAATGTGCATGATAATGAAGTTAGGCCATTTCCTGCACAAATCCAGGTTCTCTCACTCCCTCACCCCCCTCCAAAAACCCACCCCCATACACACACAGACTCACTCTCCTGCTGGTAATAGCTCGTCCAAACTGACCACTCTCCAAGTTTAAATCCAAGTTAAACCAGAACATCGGGGGGGGGGGGGGGGAGGAAAAAACAAGAGGAAATAGGCTACCTTGCATAATGACTTAGCCACTCCCAGTCTCTATTTAAGCCTAAATTAATAGTATCCAATTTGCAAATGAATTCCAATTCAGCAGTTTCTCGCTGGAGTCTGGATTTGAAGTTTTTTTGTTTTAAGATAGCGACCTTCATGTCTGTGATTGCGTGACCAGAGAGATTGAAGTGTTCTCCGACTGGTTTATGAATGTTATAATTCTTGACATCTGATTTGTGTCCATTTATTCTTTTACGTAGAGACTGTCCAGTTTGACCAATGTACATGGCAGAGGGGCATTGCTGGCACATGATGGCATAAATCACATTGGTGGATGTGCAGGTGAACGAGCCTCTGATAGTGTGGCTGATGTTATTAGGCCCTGTGATGGTGTCCCCTGAATAGATATGTGGGCACAATTGGCAATTGGTCACGCAATCACAGACATGAAGGTCGCTATCTTAAAACAAAAAAACTTCAAATCCAGACTCCAGCGAGAAACTGCTGAATTGGAATTCATTTGCAAATTGGATACTATTAATTTAGGCTTAAATAGAGACTGGGAGTGGCTAAGTCATTATGCAAGGTAGCCTATTTCCTCTTGTTTTTTCCTCCCCCCCCCCAGATGTTCTGGTTTAACTTGGATTTAAACTTGGAGAGTGGTCAGTTTGGACGAGCTATTACCAGCAGGAGAGTGAGTCTGTGTGTGTATGGGGGTGGGTTTTTGGAGGGGGGTGAGGGAGTGAGAGAACCTGGATTTGTGCAGGAAATGGCCTAACTTCATTATCATGCACATTGTGTAAAGAGTTGTCCCTTTGGATGGGCTATCACCAGCAGGAGAGTGAATTTGTGTGGGGGGGTGGAGGGTGAGAAAACCTGGATTTGTGCTGGAAATGGCCTAACCTGACGATTACTTTAGATAAGCTATTACCAGCAGGACAGTGGGGTGGGAGGAGGTATTGTTTCATATTCTCTGTGTATATATAAAGTCTGCTGCAGTTTCCACGGTATGTATCTGATGAAGTGAGCTGTAGCTCACGAAAGCTCATGCTCAAATAAATTGGTTAGTCTCTAAGGTGCCACAAGGACTCCTTTTCTTATCACCATGAAATTGACCAAAATGTACCATGCATTTGGTAGGGCCCTAGTTATTATTGTTGGGTTAACCATCTCCTTCTCTTTTGTATCTCCACTAAGATGTTGTGAGGGGAGCGGTGTAAGCCTTGCTGTGATGGAAGAGATCCCGCTAGGCTCCCCATGAGGCATAACCACTTCCCCTTTGAAAAGTTTATTGTTGGAGTTCTAACATGTTTCAATTATACAAAGGCTTTATTATGCAGACTATACATTGTTGAAAAGCCAAAGGAGAAAACCTAACATGAAGTTTTGCTTGTATTAGGACTCTGTGCCTTTAAAAACAAGGAGGAGGAGAAAATGGCAAAGGCAAGTGAAAAGCAGAGCCAAGACCAGATGAGTACTGCCTCATCTGTTCTCTGGCCTACATAGAGGGGATGGAGTGTGAGTAGACAAGTGAAAGAGACCTATCAGAGATGTCACTGAACTGTGGGCAAGAACATTGTGGAGTAGCACTGGGTAGCACTATTGCAACTGGCATGTTCTGGCAATGCTGGCATTACAGTGGTGCAGAGGGACACAGTGGAGGATGCAACTGTGTTTATCTTTGCTCAGAGTAAGTGAAATAACAGTGGTATGAATGTCAGTGCACACTTGGAAGAAGTTGTGAGTGTAGACACATGGCACCTACCCAAGTGCTTGGTGGTTACATCTGCAGTAGAATGGTCTACATTAGAGCATTTTGGCAAAGTCAAAAATGCTGTAGAGAAGATCCTAAAACTGGTGTTACTTGGAAATATTTTTTGTACATTATCATCAGAATAACAAAAGTGAGTATACAAAAACTAAAAGCCTGATTTTAAAAGTATATTTGAAGACACACTGCTATCTATTTTATAAAGATGCTATGTTTCAGAGAATAACTGACTGGCTCTTCTAGTGGCAATTTTTCCCCATGATGCATTAGCATATTTTATAGTTTTTAAACTAAGGGCTGAGGGAAAGCCAACAGGTACAGAGAAGCATGTGGTTCGGACAGAGACATCCCTTAGGGAAGGATCTACTAATGGAGATTCCCTATGTCTTAGTAAGCAGGAGAGTATGGAAGATAAAATACAGGTATGATTTGATGAGAAACAGTCAAATGAAAAAAAGTCTCATTCAATTACGTCATGTAATGGGAGACAGCTAAAAAGTAACAAGTTTTTAAAGTGCTTATATACCAATGCTAGAAGTCTAAATAAATAATAAGATGGGTGAACTAGAGTGCCTCGTATTAAATGAGGATTATTGATAATAATAGGCATCACAGAAACTTGATGGAATGAGGATAATCAATGGGACACAGTAATAACAGGGTACAATATATATCAGAAGGATAGAACAGGTCGTGCTGGTGGGAGAGTGGCACTACATGTGAAAGAAAGCACAGAGTCAAATGAAGTAAAAATCTTAAATGAACCAAACTGTACCATAGAATCTCTATGGATAGCAATTCCATGCTCGAATAATAAGAAGATAGAAGTAGAGATATATTACTGACCACCTGACCAGAATGGTGATAGTGACTGTGAAATGGTCAAGGAGATTAGAGACGCTATTAAAATAAAAAACTCAATAATAATGGGGGATTACAACTATCCTCATATTGACTGGGTACATATCACCTCAGGACAGGATGCAGAGATAAAGTATCTTGACATCTTAAATGACAGCTTCTTGGAGCAGCTAGTCCTGGAACCCACAAGAGGAGAGGCAATTCTTGATGTGTCCTAAGTGGAGCGCAGGATCAGGTCCAAGAGGTGAATATAGCTGGATCACTTGGTGATAATGACCATAATATAATTAAATTTAACATCCCTGTGGCAGGGAAAACACCGCAGCAGCCCAACACTGTAGCATTTAATTTCAGAAAGGGGAACTACACAAAAATGAGGAGGTTAGTTAAACAGAAATTAAAATGCACAGCACCAAAAGTAAAATCCCTGCAAGCTGCATGGAAACTTTTTAAAGACGCCATAATAGAGGCTCAACTTAAATGCATATCCCAAATTAAAAAACATAGTAAGAGAATCAAAAAAGAGCCACCATGGCTTAACAACAAAGTAAAAGAAGCAGTGAGACAAAAAGGCATCCTTTAAAAAGGAGAAGTTAATCCTAGTGAGGAAAATAGAAAGGAGCATAAACTCTGGCAAATGAAGTGTAAAAATATAATTAGGAAGGCCAAAAAAGAATTTGAAGAACAGCTAGCCAAAGACTCAAAACATAAGAGCAAAATGTTTTTTAAGTACATGATAAGCAGGAAGCCTGCTAAACAACCAGTGGGGCCACTGGACGATCAAGATGCTAAAGGAGCACTCGAGGACGATAAGGCCATGCAGAGAAACTAAATGAATTCTTTGCATCAGTCTTTATGGTTGAGGATTTGAGGGAGATTCCCAAACCAGAGGCATTCTTTTTAGGTGACAAATCTGAGGCACTGTCCCGGGTCGAGGTGCCATTCGAGGAGGTTTTGGAACAAATTGATAAACTAAACAGTAATAAGTCACCAGGACCAGATGGTATTCACTCAAAAGTTCTGAAGGAACTCAAATGTGAAATTGAAGGACTACTAACTGAACCTAACATTTAAATCAGCTTCTGTA
The DNA here is from genome assembly GCF_965152235.1 of Eretmochelys imbricata. Taxonomy (NCBI): domain Eukaryota; kingdom Metazoa; phylum Chordata; order Testudines; family Cheloniidae; genus Eretmochelys; species Eretmochelys imbricata. Next base: position 24,430,070 of record NC_135573.1, read on the forward strand.
CCAAATGACTGGAGAATAGCTGATGTGACACCAATTTTTAAAAAGGGCTCCAGCGGTGACCCCAGCAATTCCAGGCCAGTAAACCTGACTTCAGTACCAGGCAAACTGGTTGAAACTATAGTAAAGAACAAAACTGTCAGACACATAGATGAACATAATTTGTTGGGGAATAGTCAACATGGTTTCTGTAATGGGAAATCATGCCTCACCAATCTACTAGAATTCTCTGAGGGGGTCAACAAGCATGTGGACAAGGGGGAATCTAGTGGATATACTGTATTTAGATTTTCAAAAAGCCTTTGACAAGCTCCATCACCAAAGGCTCTTAAGCAAAGTAAGCAGTCATGGCATAAGAGGGAAGGTCCTCTCCTGGATTGGTAACTGGTTAAAAGATAGGAAACAAAGGGTAGGAATAAATGGTCAGTTTTCAGAATGGAGAGAGGTAAATGGTGGTGTTCCCCAAGGGTCTGTACTGGGACCAGTCCTACTATACATATTCATAAATGGTCTGGAAAAAGGGGTAAACAGCGAGGTGGCAAAATTTGAGGATAATACAATACTCAAAACAGGTAAGTCCTAGGCAGACTGCGAAGAGTTACAAAAGGATCTCTCAAAACTGGGTGACTGGGCAACAAAATGGCAGATGAAATTCAATGTTGATAAATGCAAAGTAATGCACATGGGAAAACATAATCCCAACTATACATATAAAATGATGGGTTCTAAATTAGCTGTTACCACTCAAGAAAGAGATCTTGGAGTCACTGTGGATAGTTCTCTGAAAACATCCACTCAATGTGCAGCAGCAGTCAAAAAAGCGAACAGAATGTTGGGAATCATTAAGAAAGGGATAGATCAGTGGTTCTCAAAGCCAGGCTGCTACTTGTTCAGAGAAAGCCCCTGGCGGGCTGACCGGTTCATTTACCTGCTCGTCCACAGGTTCGGCCAGTGGGAGCCGCAATCGGCCGAACCTACGGATGTGGCAGATAAACAAACCGGTCCGGCCCGCTAGGGGCTTTCCCTGAACAAGCGGCGTACCGGCTTTGAGAACCACTGGGATAGATAATAAGACAGAAAATATCATATTGCTTCTATATAAATCCATGGTACAACCACACTTTGAATACTGCATGCAGATGTGGTCGCCCCATCTCAAAAAAGATATATTGGAATTGGAAAATGTTCAGATAAAGGCAACAAAAATAATCAGAGGTAAGGAACGGCTGCCGTTTGAGGAGAGATTAATAAGACTGGGACTTTTCATCTTGGAAAAGAGATGACTAATGGGAGATATGATAGAGGTCTATAAAATCATGACTGGTGTAGAGAAATTAAATAAGGAAGGGTTATTTACTCCTTCTCATAACACAAGAAATAGGGACCATCAAATGAAATGAATAGGCAGCAGGTTTAAAACAAACAAAAAGTAGTATTTTTTCACACAATGCACAGTAAACCTGTGGAACTCCTTGCCAGAGGGTGCTGTAGAGGCCAAGATTATAACAGGGTTCAAAAAAGAACTAGATAAATTCATCAATGGCTATTGGCCAGGATGGACAGGGATGGTGTCCCTAGCCTCTGTTTGCCAGAAGGTGGGAATGGGCGACAGTAGATGGATCACTTCATGATTACCTGTTCTGTTCATTCCCTCTGGGGCACCTGGCATTGACCACTGTCAGAAGACAGGATGCTGAGCTAGATGGACCTTTGGTCTGACCCAGTATGGCTGATTTTATAGGTTTTTCAGTTTTCAACATGCATTTAAACTTGTTTTACTCATTTGTTTGCTCTCCTTTCTCTCCATAAACTTACTTTATCTTGAAATGATAAAATGAAAGGAAATTTAGACTAAACATAATTCTAACAGATTATATGCTATACCTGAGATTATCAAAGGGACCTAAGGTAGTTATACACGAGCACTAACTGGAAGCAGGAATTTCTGTTCTGTCAGAAATGCTGACATTTCAAAATTTGTTTTTGTTCAGAATTGGAACAAAAAGGCAAAATTCAAGATTTCCCTTGGAACAAAAATTCTAAATATTTCAATTTGGTAACAACAAAAGAATTCAATAACATCAAACCAATATCTAGTATTAAATGTAATATTTTATAATTATTATAAAAACCAAAATTAAATTAATCAAATCAATAAAGTCAAAACAAACAAAATTGTCAAAATCAGCACATTCCCATGAAATGGTTTTGATTTGGACCAATCTGCATTCTCCAGTGGAAAACGTTTCAAAATTTTTTTTGACCAGTTATATTAGACACCCAACTCCTACAGCATTTCAGTGAGATTTGAGCACCTAACTGCCTCAGGCTCCTTTGAAAATCCTGGAACACGTCACTACAATGGACCTTTTTGAGGAAATAAAATATAAGAATATAATATAAATTTTAACTGTGCATACACATATCATTCAAGACAGGCAGAGTATTAGGTATTCTAGTCACTGAACAGCTAGAAGTAAAATGACAGATTAGCAAACATAAACAAACATCTTTGTGATACTTTGAAATGATGTCAAAGTTCTTAAAAAACAGAGAACAAAAATCAATCCCCTATATTTATGTTTAACTGACTGATTCAAACATCTTGATGTAGAACAAAAAGGGGACATGTTTCATGCCTGTCTCAGCATCTTAATTAAGTCAGCAGTTAGAACTAATGAAAAAGAATTCATTCACTGGGTATTCACAGGAAGCAAGATAAAACTTAAGAGCACCACTCACAATATTGGGCTGCCAGTTAATTAAGCACCAAAAAGTAGGGTCTGCCTCTGGCTAGAAAATATGCATGCTGTTTCCAAACCAAGTCAAGGTTTCCATGTAACTTTATTATATCCTGCATTTTCACAGTAGAATATTTCTTTTTGTACAAAAATTTCAGTGGTTAGTAAGATAACTTTTATGGAATAACAAAATAACTAAGATATTTTAAAGTAAAGAGTCATGTAAAAACCACACTGAATTTTGGATTTAAAGGTTTTCGGGGATTACTGATTAATTAAAATGGACACAAACTATCATCAAAAGAACTAATTAGTTCACTTGGTTCCCTTGTTCTGTATCGTATCTGAATCACTACATGTTTCAATAAAAATTTAATAAGCATACTCAATCAGTGACAGTGACTCTCTGCTGCTGCTATCTTCCTCCTCAAAACTCTGAATAGCACTCAGGCATTCTTCTATACTGGTTTGAAGAGAGTTTTCACTTTCATCTTTTTTCACATCGAAATTGATCTCCTCCCAGTCAGAACTACAAAACTAATAAAGCAAAAGGAACGTATTAGTCAAAGTGCTGATTTATGTTAATCAAAATTTGCACAGTCAGCTAAAGAGTTACAGAACTGTGTTTCTTCTTACCTGATAAAAATCATATATAACTTGATTTGCAAAATACCATTTCCTCATACCTGGAACGCCGGCCACGGAACATGCTAAAGAGGAATAAAACAAATTTTTAAACATCAAAAGCAATCCATACACGTCCATTCTTCCTATTTCAATTTCATTTCCTTCTTACAAAGATTTTGAATTAAGGTTTTTACTTGTGACCTTACTTTACTGCTTGAGTTACTTAAATTTCTAACCCAGTCATATATAACTTTTCAGGTAACTACAGCCATTTTTTTTTTTAAATGAAGATGCTTTCTTTTGGCTATAATTTGCCCTCTGTCCTGGGCAGGCTCTATTTTGGTCATCTGAGGACCTATGTTACAAATACAACCATGTCAGGTAACCTGGTTATAACATAGTTACCCCCAATGTGCTAACAAATGTCCTAATTTGTAGTATGTGCAGAATATTGGGGCTTTAGCCTACAGATATGTTGAAGGTCCAGTCTGCACTACAAATTGATTCCATTCCAGACTGGTTGAAACCAATTAATAATGGGGGCAACTGCCTTGTAATCAGTTCCCCCAATGTGGCTGTATTGTAGCATAGGTAAGACGTGCATAAAAATTGCAAATCGTGCCACACTAAACTGAATGGTGGTGAATCTGTAGATGGTAAAAGTTACCAGTATTGGAAGGTCATATTTGCATCTTAGTTTTGTAGCAAAACGTGCTTAACATGTACTTTTTAATATGCCACTGTTGCTTACGCATTAGTCTTCTTTTGGTATCACAATTAAAGCCACAGGCATTGAATCATTTGTGAGCCTCTAATTGTACCAAGGATAATGTAAGAGAATTTCTCAGTTTGATTCTTCACAATTATCCCCTCCCACAATTTATGCACATACTTCAGCTGAATCACAACACTCATCAGCATGGCTCAGATGGTTGATAGAATGAGAGAGTAATGTTTTCCCTAAATCAGCAAGCATTGCAGTGACTTCCCTAAAACTGAAAATAACATTGCCAGCTCAGTAGTCTGATAACTCTCTCAAACTGCTTAACTTAAAAGCGGGGTCCCTCCTCATGGCTCATAATCAGCTGTCCACTGGAGGTAATGGGCTGGCCGTAAACAAACAGAGCATATCCAGATCAGTTAATTATATTTTGTAAAGTAATTAATTCACCCTTTTGCCTAAAAATTAACAAATTACTTTGTTTAGTTGTTTTGAAATCCAGTCATTCCTGTCCTACGCATAAAGCTATAGCCATGGTACTCAGTAAGGTCACAATTGTGCTATGTAAGTCACACATAAATGCAACAGCTATCAGAGATTAATAGGTTGATTATTAAGTAAATCAGTAATATAATACTCAAATTAAATAGTGAATTTCAGGTATTGTCAAAAAATACCAGAGCAGGCACCTTAGAAATTTGTACAAGTTCATCAGAGGATCTCAAAGCACTTTACAAATGTTCATTACTTGAGGCTCTGAATGCCTCTGCAAGCTTTACACGTATTACATCCATTAAAATGAACCAAGGTACAAAGAATATGATTATTAATAAAAGACCTGGGACCACAAGTATAATTATGAAGGGCCTGATCATGGGAGATAAGGAGCTCATCACCTCACAGAGTCAGTCCGTAGCCAAGGCACAATGGGTATGACCTGAACAAGGAGTTGCCATGAGCGAGCGGCAGACCTGAAGAAAACTCAGTCTGCTATTCTTGCCATTTGACTTTACTGCCACTAAACCACAGTGCCCTGGCTGCTAGGAACAAGACATGTAGATTAATATAGTTTTTGGACAACATTTGCTTACCTGACACTTACTAGTCAAAATAAAAAAAACCTGAGAGGCCACATTTCCTACTACCCAAAACCACATACCTTGTATTCTATACAGATTCTTATACCACGCTCATCCATATAGTATTTGAGCACCTTCCAGTAGTAGATTAAGAAATGTGAATAAAATCTGTCACATTTTGTTTCTTCTCTCATCATTTCCCCTTGAGAGAAGTGTGAGTAGTGGAATGCCTTGTGGTAGGGCTTGCTATTTTTTAAGTGTACGTGTCTATATATTTATGTTAAAGACAACAAAATCAAAGAGATGAGCCTTGCCTTAGAGCAGAAGGTGTGAAGTTTGCAATGGTCTTTATTTCAGGTGGAAGTTGTTTCCACAGTCTCTGACTCCCAAGAAAGTACTGTTTCACACACAGACAAGCTTTACCTTTTCAAGTGAAGGAATAAAACAGATAGTGTGTACTGTATTTAACTATAATATTGTCAGTGTTCTATTTAATACTTTTTTATGATGTAGCTTACAACTTGGTTTTACTGAAAAAGCAGAAAAATAATTTGACTATATTATTCAACATGTTTCACTGGAATTTGCTCAAATACTAGTTAGTGAAAATACTGACAGCTGGACAGTTTGACAAGCTCTTTGGAAATTATTACAACTCTCTTGCATGTGTTATCCCCTCTTTCCCTTCCTAGCTTCACTCCAGTTGCTTTCTTCTTTCTTTCCTATGATAAATCATGATCTTTTCTTGAGTTGTCCTCTGTATCCATTTCCCCTTTTCTCCATCCACCCACCTTTTGTGTCTGCCTCTCTCTCATTTTCCCTACATAGTGTCTCACAACAAAAATCTCACTATGTACTTTACTTCTCCTTTTCAACTTATCCCATCAGTCCTTCCACCTCTTTCTCCTGCCCACACTCATCCATAAGGCCTGGAAATTCTACAGATGCCTAATATCTAGAGAACTAAGCCTATTAGCCAGAGAAAAATATGGAAAATAGGTGGGAGAAGGAAATGTGACTGTCCATGGCAATGCCCAAGTCTGAATCAGCCTGCTCCCCCTTCCCTCCACTAAGCTGCTGGGCAAGGCGAGGAAAATGCTGGGGTTCCTGTCAGAGCGCTATCCCAGGACATTGTTTTAAGGTCCTAGCTTTCATTTCAGCTTCCTGCCCAAAGGTTTCTAAAACACATTAAATCCCCTAAATCAATTGCTAGAAGAGAGAAAAAGAATTCTCTCTGTTCCACCTCATACCCCTGAAACAACTCCTCCTCCTGGCTGCAAAGATGGGTGGAGGTCTCTACTATTTTACTTTATCCCCAATCACCTGGCTACTTCCTGCGCAAGGGGAGTCAAGGGAAGACTTCACCATTTCCCAAGCAGCAGCAAAGTGAAAGTGACTCTATTTTTGTCAGTTTCAGTACTGCCTTGTTCTGAACAGCAATGAAAACACCTGTTGTAGCTTGGGAAAGCCACAAGCTGGAGCAGACACTGTGGCTGTCAGGAGTTTTTTCTGGCTAAATCTGAATTGGTTATACTTGTTTCACATTTGGAAGATTTTCTTCAAAAATATAATGGCTAGAAACTTTAATTGTGGATTTTAAAAAAAAAAATGAAAGCACAGATTCTGCAGAGAGTGATGACATTCATTCATTCAAACGTTCCTATTTTCCCGGGGAACATAATTTTTCAAGTCATGGTTAAACAACAATAACCACAATTACATTTGCCTTATATTGCTGTTTGCCACTATATTTACCTGGGAATGTGCTTACATCCTCATTTATAAAGGTTCTACAATTTTCTTTCAGAAGGTTATAAACATTTGCAGTAGTTATACCTGCAAAAAACAAGTTTCTATTAATAGAAAATACAAAAACAATTCCTTCCTTTCTTGAAAACGCCAGAAAACTTGCTAGTTAGCCCAGCAGATCCAGTTAGTCTCAAGTGTCTGTTTAGCAGAGGGTGCCTTTAAAGGATATGCAAAGAAGAGCCTGTTTTGAGGCCTGAAATTTGTTGTGACACATTCAGCCAGGAAGAGAACTCACAAGAGCAATATCATGGGAACTTGCACCTCCCCATCTATAAGAAAGTTCAACTTGCCACAATTTACCCAGGGTCTGGGCAGATTCTCCCTTACTGACAATTTTTAAATCAAGACTGGATGTTTTTCTTAAAGATCTGCTCTAGAAACTATTTTGGAGAAGTTCTATGGACTGTGTTATACAGGAGGTCAGATTAGACGATTACAATGCTCCCTTCTGGCCTTAGAATCTATGAATTAATCTACAAATGAAAAAACAAAACCTCAAAAAAGCTACCAAGTCACAAAGGGCCAGCTTCTGAGATATGCGATAGCATAGAACTGTTGCGGGCACCTCTCAGAAGCTGGCCCTTTGTGACTTGGTAGCTTTTTTGTGGTTTTGTTTTTTCATTTGTAGATTAATTCATTTGTCACTCTATACATCGGTGTGACGGTGCACTGCAAACATGACCACACGATGTAAACATCTCACGCCACAATTTTGCAGGTCTCTTTTACCCTCTAGGAAACACGCTCCGCTCCCTTGCCGGCCGGCTGCACGGTGGGATTGTTCCGAAGCTCTCCCGGCAGAGGGTAGCGTTAGGAAGGAATGATGATGGCTCAAAACCAAGCTGTTCCGAGCTCCCGGGGTGGCCTGGAGCGGAAGGCAGCGTGGCGAATGAATGCACTTGTGTGCCCACTGCTCCACACTCAGCCTGCCCGAAACCTGGGACGCGTCCCACCAGGAACGCGCGCTGCAGGGGAAAAGGCGCACAACGCTCGAGCCACGACTCGAAGTCTTGACCACCCCGGTGAACTGCGAACAACGCTGGAAGTGATGCCACGGCCCCTCTCAGGGACGCGTCGCCCCGCACAGAGCCTGGGGGTCCTAGTCACCCCTTCGCCCGCCCCCCAACGCTTGCAGCTGGTTGTACCCAGACCTCCCCCGACTCCTGTGGCCCCCAGCCGGCTCACCCACTCGGGGCCCACCGCACCAGCGCCCGCCCCCGGCGAGAGACGCCCCTCTGGCTGTGCCTGGAGGAGCCGCACCGGGCGGCGCACGACGCCGCGGGATGCGAGCTCCTGGCCCCTGGGCTCTCTGGCCACCCGCGATTCCCGCTCGCCGGCACCTGCTACGCGCTCAGCGCCGCCGGCCCGCGGGGCTCTCCGCTCCTCCCAGCTCACGAACAGCAGGTACCGGTCCATAGCCGCGGCCGGGCGCCTCCGCCCGGGGGGACGCTCAGCAGCCAGCGCCGGCCTCTCCCGCCTCCAACGCCCCCGCTTCCGCTTCCCGCCGCCGCCGGGAGTCGGGTCCGGCAGCGAACCCGCTCCCCCGGCGCGCCGCTCGTCCGCCATGGCTAGCTACACCAAGGCGGCCCAGGTGAGCGGGCCCCTCCGCGGCCCCGGGCAGGGCTCCTCGCCGGGTGAGGGGACGCGGGAGCCCACGGGCCAGCCGCTGAGGCGGCTCCTCTCAGCGGGGGAGGGGAGAGCGCGGGCTGCGCCCCTCTCTGGCTGCGTCCCCTCGGCCTGGTGCCTCCCTTTCCACCTCTGCGGGGACTGGTGCCTCTGCGGGGCGGGGAGTGGGGCCCTCTCCCCAGGAGCTGTGTTGTCCCTGCCCTACGGCGCAAGAGCCGGCTGCGGCCTCCAGGCCGGGGCGAGGAGCGGGGCCCTCTCCCCAGGAGCTGTGTTGTCCCTGCCCTACGGCGCAAGAGCCGGCTGCGGCCTCCAGGCCGGGGCGGGGAGCGGGGCCCTCTCCCCAGGAGCTGTGTTGTCCCTGCCCTACGGCGCAAGAGCCGGCTGCGGCCTCCAGGCCGGGGCGGGGAGCGGGGCCCTCTCCCCAGGAGCTGTGTTGTCCCTGCCCTACGGCGCAAGAGCCGGCTGCGGCCTCCAGGCCGGGGCGCTTCCCGGGGATGAGTCTGGCCTGTGGAGGGTGGCAGGCCGTGGGCTGCAGAGCAGGGAAGGAAAGCGCTCTCTGTATTTCCCTAGCAGTTTTCCCTGCAGGTAAAGCTTCCACGCGTTGCTGTATTTCCCCTCCCTGGAGAGAGGAGTAAAGCTCATCGTGCCCACGTGGGGCAGCTAATTTTGTAGGGCAGCAAGTAACATGGCAGGTACAGAAAGGAAGGAACAAACATAGGCTTCAATCTTGCAAACGCTTCGGCCGGGATTCTGCCAACAATCGGGCACCTCTCTTGGGACAGTAGTAAAATTAAGCTTCTGCATAAATGTGTGCAGTAGGTGGTGCTTAAGTGTCTGCAGGATTAAGTAAAGCGTGTAAATGTTTGCAGGCGTAGAGTCAACCGATGGAAGTCAACAGAACTATTCCTGCTGATCCTGCTCTTCACTAATGAAGTGCTTGCAGGATTAGAGCTGTAATTCTTCCATTTAGAATTGTGTCCGTCCCGCCCCCCACTCCCAATGAAAGTAAAGAAAGCAATCAGAATTATGATGGTCTATAACTCTTATTACCTTGTTAGTTAGCAATAATTTATAAGAGGACATCTAGATTTTGAAAACAATACCAGAAAGTGGAAAAGACGTCTAGCTATTTCCTCATAGCATTATCACTATTGAAGATAATTTATACAGCACTTTACAGTTTCCCCCACCCTTTCTTAAAATCTTGGGAAAATATAATTGGACATTAATGTTGGTACAGTATTTAGAAACAGTGATTAAAGTTTTTTTCCTAAAAATTAATTTATATATTGGTTAAAAATCATGGTAGTTAATCTCTAAAATATCTAATGTATTTTCTTGTAAATACGTAACATGATTGTGGTTTTGTGGAGTTATTTAGGCTGAGTGTATTTATTTTACTACATTAACTACAACTTTGTCAATCTTCTTTAGCAATGGGCTACCTTTGCCAGAGCTTGGTATCTCATAGATGGAAAGATGCAACCACCCGGAAAACTTGCAGCTGTGAGTGTAATCAGACTTCAGGGGAAGCATAAACCTATGTATCATGCACTAAGTAAGTATTGTAGTAAACTGAGGAAAGCTTGATTTCCTTCGCTTGTAAGTTTCCTTTCCTTTCAATTTCATTAATCATATTTTTTTTAAGTTTTTGTGTTTTCTGTATTCTTTACAAACTTTAAGACTCACCATTTTGTCCCCACCTTCATTTTTTTTCTCCCTGAGGCTTTATGTCACTGAACTATTCTTCCGTATAAAGCTAGGCTGTGTATTATTTAATGCTGAACAATTACGTTGCAGTAGCACTTATAGGTAGGGTGACCAGACATCCCGATATTTAGTTGTTTGTCCCATGTCCCGACTGATGTATGGTCGGGATGCCATTTGTCCTGATATTTTGCTTCGGCAGCACTCCGGCTTTTTTTTTTTTCGCTTGGGGCGGCAAGCCTGTGGCTGCCCCCCCCATGTGTCCCAATATTTTGTTCTTGTCATCTGATCACCCTACTTATAGGTCTCATTTTTCTAGATGGTGTATAAACACATGGTCCCTGGCCTAACTATGTTTAACTGTAAGCTTCTCTGGGTAGGGATTTTGTATCTTCCTGTGTGTTTGTACTGCATCTAGCATAATGGAGTCATGAATCTGGTTTGAGGCCTCTGAGCAACTTCTGTAAAACAGATAATAATAGTAATATTCCCTACACTGTACATCATGTATGGAAGCAAATGCCAGTCAGCTGTGAAAGAATGGACGAGGAGAGCGGAGTCTAACATGCTAAGCCAATTCCGTCAATGACAATCCTCTCTGCATGAGGATAAGTCTGGAGCTTTGCCAGTATGTGATTCATTGAAGAGAGGTGGGCTAAGGCAGAGCACCAATGCTCTTTGGAGCTTTTTGACTTTTAAACCACTGAATCTTTCAGCAGAAAAAACATTTCTTAATATAATTAAAAATCTAATTTATTTTGGCACACCTGAAGTCACCAGTCAGCTGCCTTTCACAAAGGGCCTGAAGTTTATGGAGAGACTCTTACTGAATTCAGTGGATTTTGTATCAGGTCCTTGATGCTGTGCAGTCTGAGGATCCAATTCTGCAAAGAGCCCATGTGGGTAAACCCCTACACCTATGTGAAGGTTCCCATTGCCTTCATTGAGGCATTGCACAGGCAATGAGAGGATCTGCCCATGTGGAGCAACTTGAAGAATTAGAGCTAATGTAGACAGTATTTTTGTTCTTACTTGCTTTTGCTTTTTTTTTAAACAGACGTGTATCAAGTTTTACTTTTTTATCCCACTCCAGTGGAACGTTTAAAATATATTCCTAATTATAAATTTACTAGTAGCTGCAAGCCTGTGCTGTTGCATGGGTATGATTTGTAAAGTTGTGTGTAAAAAAAGCAGAAAATAGCTGGATAGTAACAGACTGCGAATCTGGTGATATTGTAAACAAAAAGCCATGCTTATACCTGTTTCCATCGCTTCACACTGACTGAACAGAAATGCTAGGCTTCTGAGTGATGTTTGTGGTTTTTGTTGTGTGTGCTGGTTGGGTCGATTTGTGTGTAGTTCTGGGAGAGTTGTGTGGATTTCTGCAGGTGCCAAACGAGGGTGTGAGGGCATTGATGGGCTACGTGTTTTGGGGATTGTGTTGATTTGTATGGATGGCAAATGGAGGGTATACTGGAGTGTGCAGTCTTCCTTTTACAACCAATGAAATTGTTGTATGCAAATTAGCTGTAGATGGGGTGGTGATTGGTTGAGTCACATTTGACATCACAATGGTCTAGGACTCTTGGCATAGTATAGATACATGCATTAGGCCATGTCTACAAAGTTTTGCTGATGCAAGTTTCATTGGCATACATAGAATCATAGGACTGGAAGGGACCTTGAGAGATCATCTAGTCCAGTCCTCTGCATTCATGGCAGGACTAAGTATAATCTAGACCATCCTGACAGGTGTTTGTCTAACCTGCTCTTAAAAATCTCCAGTGATGGAGATTCCACAACCTCCCTAGGCAATTTATTCCAGTGCTTAACCACCCTGACATCCGCCACAGTTAGTATATCGCTTGTGCGTGTACGTATTTGGCTCCTTGCATTGGCGCTGCTTGTACTTACCAGGAGTGCTTGTGTTGATGCACAGTGCAATGTACCCTGGGTAAGTATCCCAGTGTGCAGCCTGCCACTGATGAGCACATTGTCTTTTGCGTAGTTTTGGCAAAGCATGGTTGGCGAGAAAAGACTCATGCAAGGGTGACTGGGAGAAAGGGGTCAGCTTCCCATAATGCAGTGTTCTCCATCCCATAATATCATATCTATCCCATAATTTTTGCACTTATTTTCAATTTCCCACAAACCTGCACGGGACTTGTCACTGTCTGACATCTCTGACAGAAGTATGGAGCCTGTACCACTCTGCACTATTGTCATGGGCGTTTCAATCGCAATACACACAATCCTCTGGTATTTGCAGAGCTGCAAGAAGAACCACAAGGAGCACAGTTTTCTGGTGATCAGTTTGCTGTGGGACATAGTGAGAACCAATTCAAGGTTGTTGGTGGCATTTATGGAGCAGCTGGAAATGGTGGAGTGCCACTGCTGGGACCGAGAAATGAGCACTAACCGGAGGGATCCCATCGTAATGCAGGTTTGGGATGACAAGCAGTGACTGCAGAACTTTCGGATGCATAAGGCCACGTTCCTTGGATCTGTGTGCTGAACTTGCCATAGCCATCTAATACAGGGACCCCAAACTGAGACCTACGCTAACAGTGGAGAAGCAAGTGACAATCACACTGTGGAAATTTGTTATGTCAGATTACTATCAGTCAGTGGGAATTCATTTTGGAGTGGGAAAATCCACTGTGGGGGCCATTACCATGCAAGTGTACAGGACCATTAATAGTCTTCTGCTACGCAGAACTGAGACTCTCAGCAATGTGCAGAACATAGTGGATGGCTTTGCAGCTGTGCGGTTCCCAAGCTGAGGTGGAGCAATAGATGTGACGCACATCCTTATTTTGGCCCCAGAGCACCTTGCTACAGAGTACATCAACAGGGCTATTTTTACATGATTATGCAAGCTCTGATGGATCACTGGTGATGCTTCACTGGTTGGTCAGGAAAGGTGCATGCTGCTTGCATATTTAAGGACACAGTACTCTTCAGAAAGCTACAAGAAGGAGCCTTCTTTTTTGACCATGGATTACCATTGGCGATGTTGAAATGCTAATAGGGATCCTGCCTACCCTGTCTCTTGAACCTGTACCTGAGCCATCTTGATAGAACCAAGGAAAGATTCAAATACAGGCTCAGCTGACACAAATGACAGTTGAATGTGCTTTTGGTAGATTGAAAGGATGCTGGTGGTGTTTACTCACCAGATTGGATCTCAGTGCAAAAAATATCTCAATGGTTATAGCTGCCTGTTGTGTCCTGCATAATATTTGTGAAACAAAGGGGGAAACTTTGCTGTGGGTGTGGAGGTAGAATGGCTGTCTGCTGAGTTTGAACAGCTATCAGATGAGCTGTGTGCCTTAGAGAGGCTTTGAAAAAGCAGTGAGCCCCAGGAATGTGCTGTAGTGTACTGTTCTCAACCTGGCGTCGCAGTTTAGGTCTTGTTTCAGAATTGTCGTGCTTGCTGCATATCTGTGCATATATCACTTGACAGTGCAAGCTGGGATGCTTCCTGTACAGTTATGACTACACTGTTTGGCACTGATCCTATTGGTTGTGAGTATACCAGACCACTACTTTCACTGCCAGCAGGCATTATACACCATGTGTTGTAAACTAATAAAGATGAATAACTTTCAAAACAAAACTTTCACTTATGAAAACAGCTCAAAAAAAAAAAAAAACCACTTAAGTTCTTCAGCTTTAACTTAAAAAAATTTAGGAACCTTAGTAAAGAAGAGGAAGGAACATTGATGTCCTTTGTAGCTACACATACATCAGCCGAGGCTCTCACAGATCAGTGTAAGTGAAGCTGTGGTTGTCCAGGCCTTTCCCTGGTTTACATGGGTAGGAGTAGGTGTGCAGGCCATGAGGAAAGCTGAGGGGGGTATAGGGAGGCGCTGTGCTTCGTTCTCCACAGAGGGCAAAGGGCGTTGAGCCCTGGGTTGTTGAACCTGGAGATCCACAAGAGTCTGCAGCATCTGAGTTGGCTGCCTTTCCTGGTGCATCTCCCTCTCCTTTTCCTGCGTCTTTCTCCTGTTGCACTTTCCTTCTCCTTTCGGTCTGCAATATTCACCCTCCAGGTCCTCTGTTCAAGGTCTGATGCAGCACTGGCTTGCAGGATCTCACAGAACATGTCCTTCCGCGTCCTCTTTTTTTCCTCTTCCTTATATGGGTCAGTCATTCCGCTGGTGTGCAGGGGGAACCCCTCAAGGCTGCATCAGCCTCAGCTACAGATAAAACACACAGAGGTACTATTGTCAGTATAGTAGGAATGGAAAGCGAAATTTAAGATTCAGAACTTCCTGTCCACCCCCTTTCTGTTGCTCTCCTGAAGTGTTTGTGTTTATTGACACTTCTGCTTTGGAGTGCTTGTGCCCACTGCCACTCTCAGCTCAAGCCATTGTGAGTATGACCTGCCAGGGGTGAGGAAAACAAGGAGGGAGTTGCTCGGTTGCATGAAACTGAGTATAGTGCACTGGCACTGAATAACGGCACTATTTTCCACAGGAGGTGGTGATTTTTAGCTGATATCTCACTCCTTAAGGTAACAAATGCAGAGAAAGCACAGCTGCTGTAGCATCCCGAAGTCACCTGGAACCATATGCCACTATCCTGTTTACAGCAATGGTGCCTGCCAAAATAATCACTGTCAAGGTTCCTTCCCCACTCTGAACTCTAGGGTACAGATGTGGGGACCTGCATGAAAAACCCCCTAAGCTTATTTTTACCAGCTTAGGTTAAAACTTCCCCAAGGTACAAACTATTTTACTTTTTGCCCTTTGACTTTATTGCTGCCACCACCAAGCGTCTAACAAATATATAAGAGGGAAAGAGCCATCCTGGAAAAGTCTTCCCCCCCAAAATCCTCCCAAACCCTACACCCCTTTTCGTGGGGAAGGCTTGATAAAAATCCTCACCAATTTGCATAGGTGAACACAGACCCAAACCCTTGGATCTTAAGAACAGTGAAAAGCAATCAGGTTCTTAAAAGAAGAGCTTTAATTGAAGAAAAAGTAAAAGAATCACCTCTGTAAAATCAGGATGGTAAATACCTTACAGGGTAATCAGATTCAAAACATAGAGAATCCCTCTAGGCAAAACCTTAAGTTACAAAAAGACATAAAAACAGGAATATCCATTCCATTCAGCACAACTTATATGATCAGCCATTTAAACAAAACAGAATCTAACGCATATCTAACTAGATTGCTTATTAGCCCTTTACAGGAGTTCTGACCTGCATTCCTGCTCTGGTCCCAGCAAAAGCAACACACAGACAGAGAGAACCTTTGTTTCTCCCCCCCTCCAGCTTTGAAAGCATCTTGTCTCCTCATTGGTCATTTTGGTCAGGTGCCAGCGAGGTTATCTTAGCTTCTTAACCCTTTACAGGTGAAAGGGTTTTTTCTCTGGCCAGGAGGGATTTAAAGGTGTTTACCTTTCCCTTTATATTTATGACAATCACCGACTGGCATGGGAAAGTGGCCCATTGCAGAGGAAGAAATAAGGTTGCCAAACCCTAGAAACCTTCGGGAAAGGATTGCTGAGTACCTCCATGGAAGTTTCATCGAGATCTCTCAGGAGGATTCAAGGTACATCCCTGTGTACATAATCAAACTGCTCCACATGGCCCCCACCCCACTTTACTCCTGAGGAGAATGAAGAGCAGATAGCAACTTTACCTCTCTTTGTTGTACCGCTACCTCTTGTAGTATGAATAAATTAATGAAAAGTCAATAGCTGTGTCCTGCTAATTTTGGGGTGCCATCACTGTAATTGGAAATGTATTTACACATTTACCCAAAGTTCTTTCCTCTGTACTGTGCTTGCCCATGCTCGATTGCAGGGAGTGGCTGGACTGCAGTGATATCAACAACAGTTCCTGACGCACAGCACAGCTGAACCCTCCAACACCTGTCTCCCATATTCCTCATCCACCTCCTCATTGTTCACAGCAGCAGCCTGTGACTGGAGCTCCTCACAGGTATCCACGTGGTGTGCAGCATGGTGGTAGGGTCTCTGCCAAGTATGGCATGTAGCTCTTCGTAAAAGTGGATGGTCTGCGGGTCAGCACCACATTGATTGTTGGCCTCTCTGACTTCCTGGTTTGTGTGCTGCATTTCCGTGGCTTTCACGCAGCACTACTGCTGGTCCCTGTCGTACGCCTTCTACTGCATCTCCTGAGCAATCTGCTGATAGATGTTAATGTTTTTATGGCTGGTTCGGAGCTGTGCCTGCACATCCTCTTCTCCCTACAGGCCCAGGAGATTCAATATCTTCTCTCTGCTCCAGGCAGGTGTGTGTCGAGAGCATGTAGCCGACATAATCAGCTGGGCCGTTGCACACATGAACAAAGCAGATAGAGGTGTGCTCACCAAGCTGGGCAACGAGGAAAAGGCATTTCAAAAATTCGCAGGGGTTTTAAAGGCAGAGTATGGGGCTTCTGAAATGCGTGATCCCTAGATAGTGGAGTTAACAATTGTGACCAGAGTGGTCCGTGTTGGGCATTGTGGGACAGCTGCTTGAGGACTGTTAGGGTAATGCACAGGTAACACAGCATCTACACTCGAGCTACATCAACCTCCATACATAGACCATGGTTCAGTGCCACTCAGGGAGCTGGTGTTGTATGCCGTCATAATGGGCCACTTTACATCTGTGGGAGATAAATTTAATTGTAGACTTGTGCACAATTACGTCAACATAGGGTGGCTTACGTCAACCTACCTTTGTAGTATAGACCAGGCTTTACTGTAGCTATATCTCATGGGTATAATTCAAAAAGTAAGAACAGCTAAGAACTTAAAAATTGGATGGTAACAGTCAGCAAAACTTGGTGATGATTCAGCCTGGTGATATTCTGGACAAAAAGAGCCCTCAATTATGCTGTAGCTGTTTCCATCGCTTTATGCTGCCTCTACAGATGTTTTAGGCTTTGGAGTGACACACATAGTCACGCTCCTGGAATCTTCTTATATAAATTTTGTCTAAAATCTATTGTGATTATACCTTACAATGCTAAAAGAGATTAAACAACAAGTATTTATTTTTTTAATTTTTACTTTGTGCATTTGACAACACAATATGGCTGCTTGTGGTTTGGCATCATTGTTTTACGTATATAACTGTGCAGTTATCATAACAGAGAGAGAAACGTTTTAACAAATAGCAAAATATTATTGTGAAACCAAAATAATGTGAAAGTGAGCATAGGGGCAAGTACAGTAACTGACACTACTTTTTAACTTTTTTTTTTAAATTGACGTTAAAATACATCAAATTGGTTGTCCCTTTACGTAAAACACATGACAAAATTGTTCATTAAAAGCTACTTCCTTTTCAAGCAGAATTTTCAAAATATACGAATAAAATGTTTCTCATCTCTTTTTTTAAATAAATTTCAAATATCTATTTTAATTTAAACCAAAAGATTTGTCTCCCTTCCAAACAGGCTGGCTAATCTGCTATACAGGCATTACTGTTTATTTCTGTTACTATAGCACTTATGAGCCATAGTCATGGATTGAGACCCGATTGTGCCAGGTAGTTGTACAAAAAGATGGTCCCTGTCCCCAATGCTGAGAATGTGACATTGAAAATCTTTCCATGGCCCTTGTGCAAATTATCACAAAGATTTAGTAAGGCTAAAAGAAACACTGACACTTTCAACCTTGTGTGCGCGCTAAGTTCAGAGTCTTTTATTAAATATGAATCTTTTGAGTTGAAAACCCTGTGTTCCAAAACCTTATCTGTATTGCTATAGTTTGTTGATATTGTCTTTGAAATAACGAATCTAATATTGGTTGAAGCTGGGTATACATTGTTTCACAATTAATTTTCATGTGAAAATTTAGATTGGTTATTATTTTTCATAGCAGAAAGTATAACTTACAATGTGATTGTAGAAGTGATTTGAATAATGTGAATTTTAAAACTGCAAAACATCTTTTATCCACAAGATGTCACTTGAGACCAAACTTCCCTGAAAATTAATGTTTTTGATCATTCACTGCAAAAGATCATTCAACTTCACATTCATTCAATTTTTAACTTCTGGGCAGGGAAGAAAGGTTGTTTCCAGAAGGATTTTATTTGGTTTGCTGCTTCTGATGAAACAGGTTAAAATCTTTTTAATAAAATAACAGTACTTTTAATCTGTAAAGCACCACTTATACAGTATTGCACACAGGATACTGTATTTAATACATTCATTTATTATTTAAATAGCTTTTGATGTAGTGTCTTGAACACTGTTAGTTTTTTAATGTGATTGTGTTGTTTCTGGAGGCTAGTGCGGGTGAGAGATAAGTAATCTGTAAAAGAGCAGTGTCCGTATGGATTTCCATTTTGCATTGTTTATTGCTTCGTGATGCTGGAAGTGCAGACTATTGTTTTTTAAATTATTAATATAGTTCTCAGAACTCTGAGATTTCAATATTTTAAATGGACTAAAACTGAATTTTCTGTGTAATGCTTCTGTTCAGTAAAACTCTTCTATTTGTTTGTTTGTTTTTCCAAATATACTGAACTGAATTCCAACTCAGAGGGAGGGAAGAAATTTGATTTCATGTAAACTTATCTTGCATTTAAGCCGTGAACAGTTGTATACTTTTTCCGCAAATTTCAAAATTTTAGATAAAATTATACCACACACATTACACCAAGCATTCAATATCATAAGAATATTGATCATATTCACTGTACTTTTGTTCCCTCAATTGAAGTTAAACATTGATACTTAATTGTTATTAAAACTTCTTAGAAGATTAAATAAATCTAACAAAAGAAATTAAAGGAAACCAAAATGCACTTGGTAATTTACTGTGTTGGAGCTCAGCACAACTACCTTAATGTGGATAATTATTCTTCACCCCTTGCAATAAAATGCTGATCAGCCTTTAGGGTGAAAACTTCAGGAATTCCTTCAGTTTGTAATGTTTGGTACTTATAATGGTTAGGAGAAAGAGTTAAGACTTATCATCTGAAAATGAACACAAAGTTTGGCATGTAGGTTGTTAGTTTTGTAAGCTAATAAGTGGCAGATTGACTCGTGATGCTAGGCAGATGTCAGGCACTTTATTAAATAAAGAAGAAAAACCTAAGTAATTAATGAAGATTAAGGTCTTGGTCTTTTCTTTGGGGTCTGTGTGTGTGTATGTTTATTAAGAAATATTAATTAAAAAAACTTAAAATATGACAAATCGATATATCATGAGAACAGCCAGAAAACATTTTTACTCCAGTACAGTTAATTGGGTCTACGCTGCAGGAGCTATGAACAAATATTGAGCTTAATTGTGCATACAGTACTGTTTTCCCTTTTTAACACTGTTGAATGAGGCCACCTCTGAAGTGTTACAGGAACAGTGCATACTATTTAAAGACAAGAAGCAAAGAATACTGTGTCCAACTGAAAGTGCAAGGGATTCCTGAGATATGTATGGGCTTGGTCTTTCCACAGAGTTGCACTGGTTTAACTAAAGGTGTGATGTGTGAACAATGTTAATTCTATTTAAATCTGTTTATGCTATCATGTAAGCTAAACACATATAGGCCAGTTTTAAACCAGTTTGTGTGTTCGCACAGGATTTTTCACTGAACAAAATCAGCTTTAAACTGATTTTAGATTTGTTTGTTTTTTAAAGCAACTTCTGTCATAATCAAGACCTTAAACAAATAAATAAACAAATTACAAATTGGGTTATTATGTCTACTCTAATAAATTTTTTCTTCGGATTTTTAATCTCTAATCCAAAGGTTGGCACCTCCAGTAACATACTGGAGCATTGGTTCAATATTGGCTCAAATGGTAGACTGACAATTATTGAATCGCCTAATGATCCTGTTTAGTTTGTGAGATCAGACTTGCTCATAGGTTATAAGGCTGCAGGTTCATGAGTATTTGGATCTGTAGGAGAGTGGAAGTGCAGCTGCTAACAGAGAAAACTTTATCCACCAGGCACAGCACATGAAACCATCAGCATTTTAGGATAAAATCTGACAGAAAAATGTAGCTGCTGATGTCAAAGATTTTCTCCACGAGCAACTGCTGGTGCATAAACTTTCAATTTTGAAGAACAATTGCTAAAAATTATCTTAAATCCATTTTTCCTCCCAAAAACCTACAAATTATACCAGATTTCCTCAGAATTCACCTGCCTTCCATATTTTGTGTAGATAGACAATACTTGTAAAAGTGATCAGTCAGCAATGAAAGGTCACATAGATTTTCTGGATGTATGTAGTAAGGATTATACCTTTGGGAGATCTTTCCCCACAACAGTGTTTGTTTTGCATTATCAGTTTCTTCAAATATTAATTACATTTTTATTATACTTTAATATGGCACTTAGACTAACTGGTTAAATCTCAATATGGAAATGAATTCCAGGTGAATGATCTTCCAGAGATCTGAATTAATGGAATAGTAATGACTCATCAAGAGGATGTATATATATTTTTTAGAAAACTTGCACTTGTTTCACAGTTATTTTATACATGTTGGAATTTAGTAAAAAAAACAAATTAGTCACATTTTATTTAATTTGGAAGATCTGTCAAAATTTCTAATGCTTGAAAAGTATGTTTAGTAATAGAATACAGTTTTTTTTTTTTTTCATTTTGGTACCTATAGATGGGAGGGATGCTCTCTATATAGCAGGAAAATTTTCATATTGCACCCATTTGTGTATGTTATAATACTTAGTCCTGCCACGAGTGCAAGGGACTGGACTAGATGACCTCTTGAGGTCCCTTCCAGCTCTATGATTCTATATTGTAACACTCAGCTCTACCTGATTTTTAGTACAAATGCTTCAGTCTAGCACAAAGCTAATGACGTTAAATCTTTCTTTTAGTTTCCAATATATATTTTAGCTTTAGGTCCTAAGATTGTTTCATATTAATATTTTTCTAGTCCAAAATTCAGTATTATGAAAAATTGTTCATTATGAAATTGTTTAATATGAAAAATTGTTTTAGAAATCTGAAATTAATTTAAATTCTGCTTTAAAGATTTATCTTCAGTTTGTGTTTAATTTGTTCACATTGACTTTTGGTAGTGTAGAGCAAACATATAGTGTATTGAATAAAATAAAATGTTACCCAGTGACTTAAGACATGCAGATCTTACTCATGCAACTTGCATTGACTTAAACTACCCACGCTGGTTTAAAAAAAAAATGTATTCACCCAGCATTTAACATGGTGGTGGTGATAATGAAAAAAGTAAATACATTCTCTATTTATGGCTAGATTTTTATTTTAAAGGTGATGCTTTTCAGTGATTGTTTCATTTGAGACATTATAATGTGATATTTGCTCTGTTTCTGTGAGTAATTTTGTGAGGACTTTTGTATTTCCCTTGTGATATCTCCTATTGAAATTTCTATCCTTTATAATCTAGGTGACTGTGGAGACCATGTTGTCATAATAAATACGAGACACATTGCATTTTCTGGTAACAAATGGGAACAGAAAGTATATTCTTCTCACACAGGGTAAGTGGTCCATGATTTGATAGTAAATGCTCAAAGAAGTTAGTAGCAGAGACTGATGCTGAAATCCATTTTGCTTTTAAGTAAATTCACTAACTAGAAAATGTGAATTCAAAGGAAATTCCTTTTGTGTGTCATAAATCTTATGTTCTGTTAAATTTCTCTGTCCACCCTGGCACAATATCTATTGCTAGGGAAATCATCTGAGATACAAGACGTCAGAAGAAGGCATAAGTTAAATTTGCCTAGCAAAACAATCTTACTGGATGGAGGTGAAGCCAAGAACAGGAATATCATTTTAATTAAATCGCAAAAGGGATTTTGTTTTGTAAAACACTAAAAAAGCCAACTAAACAAAAAACAACAATTTAAGAGCAGTGCAGAAGTCCTCTTAAGTTACGTTATTATACCAAAGGGCAAATAGCAAGATCAAGATCATTTTCCAATGCAAAAGGTTTAACTGAATAAAGATAAAGAATGCATTCTGATGTTACAGAATTACATCTGTGTGATTTAAATCTCTCCAAAAATCACTGAGAAAACTTTTAAGACATGAGGTACTATGGAGACAAAATTGATATATAAGCTGTCAATAGTGGTTATTTCCCAAGCTTCTGTATTTAGTACTGGCAGGAATAATTTGTTTATGGGTGGAATTCTAATCAGTCAGTCAAAGCAAATAGGAACAGTTGCTCCCGTGTTTCGAATATGACCACATTAGTTGGTTTATCTCTAATTATTAAAATAGATCTATTCTGAAAATCTGAATAATTGTATGGAAAACATAAAA
Organism: Eretmochelys imbricata; assembly: GCF_965152235.1. Taxonomy (NCBI): domain Eukaryota; kingdom Metazoa; phylum Chordata; order Testudines; family Cheloniidae; genus Eretmochelys; species Eretmochelys imbricata. The sequence goes on from NC_135573.1 coordinate 24,452,635, forward strand.
GTGGAGTTGAGGGTGTTAGTAGAGGGAGGGAATTATAGTAGTATTCAGATAACTGCAGTTTTAAGTGAATATTCTAAATGTATTCCATGTACTGACAATACTGATATTTTCAGTTCTTAAGGTTTTATGAAGTTGGAGCTGATCCATTGAAGTAATGGAAAGTCCCCCATTGACTTCAATAGATTTTGGACCAGATCCAAAGTTCAGATCAGTAGTTGGAAAAAATACCAAATTTGTAGGACCCGATAAGATTTATAACAGCAGTAAACACAACATCTTCCCCCATAAAGCTTACAATATAGGTAAATGGGATTAGGGAACAGAGGGCAAAGTAATGATAATGATAAGCTGTTTGTTGGGATAATAGCTTGCGCATGATGTAACTTGCCACCTGCCTAGCTGTGATCAGCTGGCAATATTTTTTTTAGTTCAAACCTTTCAGCCTTGTGTACTGATCTGCTTGTGTCCATGAAAGCCATTTATGTAAAATTTATAATACGCAGATAACGTGTTACAAATATAATTCAACAGTGAGTAATAATGAAAAAAAGTGTTTACAGAATCAAACATTGTATTAGAAAAAAAATCACTGTCTTTTTTATTTTGTTTCACTGTCTTAATTATTAAATATGTTCTTTGGGTTTTTTTTAGTTATCCAGGTGGCTTAAAACAAGTGACAGCAACACAACTTCACCTAAAAGATCCAACAGCGGTAAGTAACCTGTTTCATTTTAACTTTTGCTCTCCTTAGCTAGTTTAGGGGAACTATTTCATCATATTGACTTGCTATTCTTCCGATGGACAAAAAACTGAATCAAGCTCTTCCATTTGCCTTTTCACCAAACCTTACTTTAAAAAAAAACAAACAAAAAAAGAAACCCTAGTTACTACAAAGGTGGAAAATAGAAATTTTGGTGTTTAGTTTGTAGTTGGGATCTCCTGAGTGACCAGCTACTCTCTTCTCCATTGTATCACTCTGTCCTCTCCTTTATTCTGAGTTCTGTCTTCCCCTTCCCATCTTTTTCTTCACGTATTCACTCTTTCACCTTCTCCTCTGCACGCACTCTCTCTCTCTCCAGTTCAGCTCATGCTTAAATAGTCTCCTAAATAGGGATACTTTACTGAATTGGTGGCCTAAATCTGCATCACTCTCTGTTTCTCCTCATGCCTTATCTTTCTATGTTCCTTCTTTCCTCTTTGGTTTTTGTCCTTTTCCCTGATTTTTCTCTCCCCCACTCCTCCTGTGGTGGCCTCCCCATATGGCATAGGACAGTGGTGGGCAACCTGCGGGCCACATGCAGCCAATCAGGGTAATCTGATTGCAGGTCGTGAGACATTTTGCTGACGTTGACCATCCGCTGGCACAGTCCCCCGGCTCCTAGTGGCCGCGGTTCTCTGTTTCCAGCCAATGGGAGCTGCGGGAAGCAGCGGCCAGCACTTCCCTGCAGCCCACCACTTTCCGCAGTTCCCATTGGCTGGGAATGGCGAACTGCAGCCACTGGGAGCTGCAGGGGGCCATGCCGGCAGACAGTCAACGTCAGCAAAATGTCTCACGGCCCGCAATCAGATTACCCTGATGGGCCACAGGTTGCCCACCACTGGTGTAGGAGCACTGTTTATTCTTTTTAATACAGCAAGGTTCACTGTTTAAAGTGAATTAGAACTCTGCTCTTCTTGAGGTGGGTGTATCAGACCGAGTGGGGAGTACTCTGCTTCTTGCTCTTACATGCACTTTAGACAGCATGAAAAATGGAGTGCAGACCAGAGATCCTTCACCAGATGAACTCCCTGCTGTGAGAGTAAAGCTCCTACACTGTGGATTACCATTTCCAGCCTACTACACAAAACTAGAATAACATATGGGGAACTAGTCAAGAGGGTAAAACAGGTTAATTTAATAAAAAAACAATGAGATGGTAACTACTATGAAACTAATGTGTTTTGTATTAACCTTCAGTGTGGAGCTAAAGTGTGACAATTTTAAGGACAGTTATTTCAACAAAATATATATAATGCTGTGCTTTGTAGCTAAAACTGTGGTTCACATTATGCTATTCAAATGGGCAAATCAAGGTTTTTAACTTGGTTCATTTTTGACTGACTGACTTCAGTTTTAAAGATTTGACCCTTTTCATAAATCACACACCCCAAGCCAGTCTTAGCAAAGTTGTACATCGCTTAATAATCATAGTCCTTTCTAAGCAGCCGGAGGGAATAATGCTGATTTTAAAAAGAGAATGCAAGACAGTACACCCGCATCTCTCTTGCAGTGAAATTCAACAGTGGATTCTATTGATTGATTTTTAGCTGTTTTCCAGTGGTATATCCTGAACATATGATGTATCCAAGAACTGAACAATGTTGATCATGTTGAACTTGGGCCCCGGGTAAAATCTGGATTCAGTGTGTAATGCAGAAATGGGATACTACTACTTCTGCTGAGGGAGAAGATTAATAGGTATTAATTGATAGCTTAATATTATTGATTGCCAAGATTTTCAAAAAATTGTACCCTAACTGCGGATGTAGGCATTTAACTTCTGCTTCCTATTTTTGAAAATCTTGCCTGCTCTGGATATATAGATATGAGCTTTGTGATACTGACTTGGGAAAAACATATTGGAATCCATTCCCTTGCTTTTACTGAGAGTTGTGTGCAGCACCTCTAAGGATTAGACTCTGAGAGTATATCTACACTGCAATTAAAAACCCGCGGCTGATTCATGCTAATTGACTCGAGCTTATGGGGCTCGGCTTAAGGGGCTGTTTAACTGTGGTGTAGATGTTTGGGCTCAGAGTAGGGCCTGGGCTCTGGGACCCTGTGATGTGGGAGAGCCCAAGCCTGGGTGTCCGCACTGCAGTTAAACAGCCCCTTAGCCTGAGGCCTGTGAGCCAAAGTCAGCTGGCATGGGCCAGCGACAGGTATCTAACTGCTATATAGACATACCCTAAGACACACATCCATTAGGGACTGATTTAAAAGCCCAGTAAAGCCAATAGAAAATTCCCCCTGACTTCAAAAGGATTTGGCTCAAGGACATTTATATAACTAATTTTAAAACACTTGCTGTAATCACACCAGATTATGCATCTGTTGAATTATTGTTGTTTTATTGCAGTACCATCTAGGAGATACAGTTATGGACCAGGATCTTGTTGTGTTTGGCACTGTACATATACAGACCAAAAAGAGAGTCACTGCCCCCAAAGAGCTTTGCTGCTTGTAGTCAGTTGTCTAATTGTACTCAATTAAAGTAAAACAAAAAAGCACTTAAAGGGGAGGCTCTGCTATATCTGTACTGACTTCCTAAACTATTATTTGTTCCATGTCCAAAATCAGTTCTCTACTTTACCATTTTTGTTTGAACTTCAGATATTAGTAGCTTTACACTGGGAGGCACTATAGCCTAATTTATTTGCAAGGGCCTGAGAACTGGATCCCTTCTGGCATTCACTCAGAGTTTTGTTTTTCTTGCCAAACTCCCACTGTTCCCAGCGAAATTCATCTAAGACAAATTCAGAGCATTGCCAATAGTTAAAACATGTTTGACAAAGACTCAGCAAATGGTGATAGAATTCAGAACTTCATTGTATTTAGCGGGAAAGGTGTTCTTGTGTAACAACCCTCTAAAGAACTCTGGGGATTTAACTCACTCTGTGTTCAAAGCAAAAAATCTAATTTGATGGTTAGAGAGATCAGAAAGAGATCTGATTTCTGGTTTTGTCACATTGTTAGTTTAGAATAGTAGATGGTAGTTTAGTATGCCAAATATTCTGTCTGTGTAGCTATTCTTATAGATCATTCTGATCTTGGTAAGTTTAGTGGACCATGATGGCATAACAAGCAGTTTATCTGCAACCTGTACAAACAGTGACACGACAAAAAATAATATAGGTAGTTGAATGTGCATGAAAGTTTCTGTTAACAACCTGGGTGTGTATTCTAATTTTTACTTGCATTTCACAGACAACAATATTTTGTAACTGCATGAAATGGCAGGATGAAAGGCAGAGTGCTCTAGTGGCCCAAGGACAGGACCTAAATTATAGGAAAAATCTATAAATACTATGAGATTATCCTCCATATTGAGTTGGTTCTGTGATATTCATTTATAGTTAAGAATCTATCAAGATTAGCTTCTGATAAACTTAGCTTGAACAGTATTTTTGGAAGTGGAAATCTATGCTAATTCCCCCTAACCCCACCCCCCCCAACATTGGCATTCTCCATGCTACTTCAATACAAGGTCTTGTTTAAACAACATATTCTAATCAGTGCTTAACTTTGTATTCCTTGCTATGTCTATACAAGTGCAGAACACAAACCTCTTATTGCAAAGTAACTAAACTATAGTATGATCTCGTCAGAATTAGTATGAAAATGTTTTATTAAACCATCTATCAATAAGGTAAGCAAGTTCAACAAGAAAAATCCTATTTATATTCTATCCACTTGCACAAATAGTATTCAGAAGTATTCTTTAGCTAGCAAACGTAAATTAATTCAAAGCTTCTAAAACGTTTTAATACTAAATAGGTGTACTGCCTGTAATTAGCAAACTATTTGCTTTCATTTAAAACATGGTAGAAGTTATTTAAATTTAAATGATTAAACAATGAATAGTATTATATATTAAACAGTATTAAACAGCGATTTGTCAGTACTTTTGAAATTATTAACTGTCACAGTTGGGGTGTGGGCAGTCAGGACTAGTGGGTGGTGCCAGACTCAGCCCTAGAGAGCCACAGGTCAGAACTGGAATCAGAAACCAGGAACCAGGCCAAGGGTCAAAGCCAAAGTCAGAAGCCAGGGACCAAATCAAGGTGAAGGAGCAGAATCTGTCATAACAGCTGGCTGGGGATCCACCTAGTTGTACAAATAATTTCCTGGTATCCCCTCCAGTGTTAACAATTCCCTTGTTACACATGGAATAAGGGATATTCAAAGAGGCCTGCACGTCCCAGAGCCTCACAGTGAGGCACTCAGATAACAGCACAGGAGTTCTAGCTTCTATTGCTATACTGAATACATATGTTTTTTTCAGGGGGCATGCATGGGGGCAGGGAGCAGAGGCATATCCCCCTTCCCCCCCAGTAATCGGTGGGGGTACAGGATTCCTCCGGCCCTGGGGACACAGAACATGCCCCTCTAAAAGCAGTCAAATTTAAATTCCTGTGCATGCCTCTGTGTTCTGTTTTTTGTGGGAAGGTAAGAGCCATAGAGAAATGGCAAGTTAAAGCAGCAAGTGACCAGCCTGCCTTCATTTTACACGATTCTGATGCATGGCAGATCTAATTGGCTCTAGAGGAGTTGTAATAGATGGTCAGAGTAAGCAAATAAATTAGTCTCTTAATTCTCTGAATAAGAAGTTTTAATGACTCTTAAATTGGCCCGTCAAGCTTAAGAGAAACTTGGAGTTGGCTTGAGAAAGATCAAATCTCTCACATTTCAGAGGAATTCTACTGGAGAAAGCCAAATGAAGCAAACAAGTTTTAAATCTATATTCTGAAACAGCCCAAGTGGATCTCAGACATCTTGATCTGTGTTACCCTTTTACCTTCATAGAATATTAGGGTTGGAAGAGACCTCAGGAGGTCATCTAGTCCAATCCCCTGCTCAAAGCAGGACCAGGATGAACACCAACTCAATCATCCCATACCTTCAGTCTTAACCTATTTCCAACACATCAGATCTATAATCTTCTTGAATTTTTAGCTGCCAAAAATGAAAGATAGCAACGAGCCATTTTGATTAGCAGGTAGATGTATCATACCTCTTCGTCACCATCTTCTTCAGATCTTTGGATTGATGACATTTTATTCAACAGAATAGTTTTGATCACAGCATCTTTGCCATACAACAGCTTCTTTCCTGGACTTTCCACTTGCTGGAGCTATGAAGTACCATTGTTATAGGGTGAAATTTGAGTATTGCTAATACTTCTGTCTAACAAGTAGAGCAGAGTGGCTATTAACTTGTGAACCTTTGAATTTAACCTTTTATCCTTGAAGACTGATCTCTAACAAGAACAAAATCGTCTCAAGAAGTTATCAGAGTCATCAAGCCTGTCTTGCAAATTTTTGCCTCCAAAACCAGATGATCAGATCTGTGTTTTAAAGTAAGTATTTATAATTCTAATGTTCTGGGTTGTGTCTTCTACATGAGCAGTTTTAGGGGTTCCTTCATATTGGGCTTGCCCATATTATTCAGGAAGTGTTTAATGAAGAAGAAATTACCATTTCATTTTTAACCTTTCACTTGACTTCCTTAGATTAAGTGCAGATTGTTGGACGATCCATGTATTTTGTTAATACATTTTTTTCTAGTTTCAGTGCAATAACCTCCTGTTGCCATAGGTTAAAATGATTTCCCTTTTCTTTGGTTTTGTGGTAGTGAATCAGGTCATGTGTAGTACCACCACTAACTTCCTTTAGGACATATGTTGGGGACAACTTTAATTTCTGCTGCAGGCTGCTAAGGGAATGCATTGACTTGCAGCATCACTGGACTTCCCAAACTATGTCCCTATCTTGCCAATATTGCCCATTTTTGAAAGCAAAAAGCAGAGAGATTATGTACTTTCAATTTGTTTATTTGCAAGAAGCACATATTTGGAACTCAAAGGCAGTTTTTATAAAAAAATAAAGCATACAGACATTTTAGTTCACTTGCATAATTACTGTAAAGTTTGAGACCAGAACTGTGAAAGTTTTATGCCTAAAATTTGGCCCATACATCTTTTGAGATGCCTAAAAATGGAAGTGGCTAGACTTTAAAGCAATTGAGTGCCTGCAACTTCCATTGACTTCAGTGGAATTTATGGATGCTTGGCAGTTTTGCAAATGAAGCTACTTTTGGATTGGTGGCTAGATATGGATTTAGGAGCCTAATTCAGCTACCTCAGTTTAGAAAGTTTTGGCCTCAAATATTCACTTAAAAATTTCACTTTATTTTCTAATTGAAAATATAAGCAAAATTTAATTGACGCTGGTTATTTAGTTACTTGGAAAACGTCACATGAAATTAGTGAGTATAAAACAATTCTAAAGAAGTGAGAAGTACTGTATGTGAGTTGGCCATAGTTTTTAGTGGCTGTGTTGCCACTGGAAAAGAATTAGTGGTTGACAATTGCTCAGAGTGTGCTTCACCTACTGAGAATAATTATAAAGTAGGACAAGATTTCACACTGGCAATATGCTGTGAGGAAGCCTGCAGTGGAGTCATTGCCCCAATGTATGCAGCTGCAGGAATTGAAATAAGGGCGCTTAAAACATTCTTACCTTTGAATGTTATTTAAAAATCACTTACGTGCATAGACTTGTATTGCATCTGCATAATGATTACCTTTTGGAAGAAAAACCTGGAACAGAATCCTTACAGTTGGTCTTTGAAAGACTATATAGTTTGGGTCAGGGAAGACAAGGAGTAATTTTGGCTAGTAATATACATATCAAAAGGCTATTCGTAAAACATCAAATACAGAGAGTTTTCTTTTAAAACTATGGGGAGGGGGAACAGTTTTTAATAAACCAGAGCAAAACTTTGAAGCCTGGATTAGTAGAGACATAGAAGTGAGTATGCTATGGATTAGGGAGAATATTGGAACAGGATCAAGTATTTTAGAAGTTAAAAATACTCTCAGCAAGACTTCACAGGTGGTTTGATCTCTGGTTTGGTTGTGGATGAAAACAAATTGCTTTTACTATTCTTAATCTGTTCCTCATTCTGAGCCCAATCCTGCAAAGTGTGGAAGGCTCTCAGTACCTTTCAGGATTGTGCTCGCTGAAGGATATCAATTTAAAGTACTCCTCTAACTCTAGAGTTTTAAATAGTTGTGCAGAGCAGTAATGGGGAGTGAGATGGGGTGGATTGGGAGAAGTACAATTAATATACATAAATAAAAATATTCAGATATTAGGGAAGTGTTAACAGAAATCAAACTCTCGAAGCCAGAGTGATGCAGCTTCTCCTGAGTCTTGAAATACTCCCAGTGGAACCTAAATAATTAGAAGAAAAGCATTATGACTAAGCAGGAAAGAGAACCAAGGAGTTGGTATGGAGAGGATTTATGTAATTTTGATGTATGTACGGTAGCTCTGTCTAATCTAGTAAAAAAAATCCCAGATATCCTGAAATTCTTTTAGTTTCAATACCTTTTAGCTGAATCTTTCATATCCTGCATCTTTGTGAAGGCTAGTTCATTCAGATAAATGTGGTGTGAAGGTATGTTGCTAATGTTCTAGGATTCTTAGCTTCTTAGTCACTTCCATATACTTTCTCTTGGAACCTCAGTCAATTTATTTAGTACTTAGTGGTATTGTCCTGTTGGTGAACAGCTTTAATTTTGTTTTACTTATTCAGTGATTCTTTTCCAGGAATTAGCCACTCCTGGGTGTGACAAATGTATATAAGGCAGTATTAAACTACACATAAGAGCCAGGCTCTGTCAATCACCACCAACACAAGTTGAAATCTTTAAGTCCTAATGTACGAATCCTCTCTAGAATTATTTTAATAAAAAGATTTTTCATACTAATAAAATGCTAGTTTTTCACTAGCATAGCTGACAATGTGAGAGTTTACTAGAGCAGGTTTAAATGTAATCCAGTCCTGTGTACATAAATGGTTTGTTTAATCAACAAAAGTCAGATACGTTAGTGTAAATAAGCATTTCTAGGCTATACTACCATATTCATTTCATTGTAGTTTAAGAAGCAGAATTTGAACTTTTGAAACTTGAAGTGAATATCTATCCCAGGTTTGGTTTTGTTAACTTTTTTGGAGACCTTTTATTGGACATGTGAGCAATCCATTTAAAATTAATGTTTTTGGCACATTCATGGTTTGCTTTACAAATAGTTAAACTAACGTCTCAAAAATGTATTAATTGACCAACTTAAACAAAGGTGTTTTAAGTCTAGAGGTAATAGCTAAAACTGTATCAATCAAAAGAAATTCCAGATTTGAAGGGGTGTACATCAGCTTAATGCTTTGAACCCAAGATCTTATGTAAATCTGTGGACTCTGTTCATCAGCTATAAATCTGAAGGCAGGGCTCAGTACATAAAGCAGAATGAGATAATTGAAAGACAAGATTTTACAGTGTCTTGTAAATCAGCAGGAGTGTTGTTTTTTAAAATAGGATGTAAAATCTTATTTGTTGCTAGGACCACGAGTAAAGAACTGGTGGAGTGCATAAACAACTGTACAGGATTGAACTTGGTGGATGCTGGCTTAACAGTACCCATCATTGGAACTTTGCCCGCAGTCCTACTGAGAGAACTAGGTAGGCAGGCCCTTTTGCCGAGATGGAGCCCCAGTGAAGTCAATGGGGCTCTGTGCGTTTCTCATTGTAGAATTCAGACCGTTGTTGTTTAAGGTTTTTTTAAAAATCTGATCACCATCATCACATAAACACATCATTTTAACTGGAATTCTGTTTATTGGAAATGTATAGCTAAAATATAAGAAAATTCTCTGTTTTACTAAAAGTCATTGTCTAATTTTAATGAAATATTGAATCCGTATGCACATATTCTATGAACTAGAGAACAGCTTTCTTGGAATTCTGTAGTCCTCTATTCAGTTCTTTTGCTGTAAAACTCAATTATATTTCTTTTGTATTCAGGTACCAATATCAGAGTCCTTTTGTAGCTAAAGTATCAGCTTGTAAATGACTCTGGTTGGTGCTGCTTTTTACATTGCGCCTTTTTTATATTGGAAAATTAGCCAGTTCAAATTCTGTTAAGCTTAGTTTTTTAAATTAAAACTTCTGTGTTTTCTCATCAGTGCAATTAGAGCTAGATGGTGGCTTCAGCCAGGGTCCTGAGCAAGGAAAGAATGTAAGCTGCACCACTCTAGGAGAAGCTGTTACTCAGAGATAAACCTTGGGGTCTGATGGAGCCATATTGACCTCTTCTTAGTCTTCCTATCTTTTCTTTGCATCAGGATAGTTTACAGTTGTGCCTTTCATATTGTTTCCTTGAGAAATTGTCAGCTCTCCTGAACTCCTGTATCCCTTAGAATTTTTCTTCCTGTGAGATCTTGTCTACCAGTTCTCTGAGTTTGTTAAAATGTGCTTTTTTTTTTTTTTTTTTGAGTCCATTGTTCTTATTCTGTTGCTCTCATTCCTTCCTTTCCTTGGAATCATGAAATCTATCATACATGCTCACTTTCACTCCAATTGCCTTGAACCTTCAGATTCACAACCACTTCCTCCCTATGAACATATCTAGTCCTCAACTGCAAATAGAGCTCACTGTGGAAGCTTTCCTACTGGGAAATACGATGTTATTGTCAGCACTTAGTGACCGTCAACAGTATTAATTAATTATCACATCACATATATCAGTTAATTTAGAAGAAAAGTTGTCAGTGCTCTCTAATCCTGAGCAATTAAAATATAATATTTAGAAAGGATTCTGTACTATGAGGTGGTTGGTGTGGCTGTGATAGTTAAGGTTGCATAATTGTTTCCCTTCTTCCCCATCATAGAAGGTGGTGGGGCCTTCCATGGTACATGTCTGCGTCTGCACAGGCATTGTGCTACTAGGGCTGGTGGATGAACAGGTACTCAGTCTTGCTCCCTCCAATTTCTCCTGCTCTTCTGACAGTTGCCAGAGCCTTGGCCTCTTGGAATGGTCAGGCTGCACCTCCAGATGGTGGTTTGTTGAAGCAAAGTCCAGGATCTGGAGGAATGGGCAGGGGGAAGCTCAGCCTACCTCTTTCTCATTGTTTCTGCTCTTTTGGCATGTCTGCTTCATACCCAGATGTATATTTTTTTCATAATATATATGTCTCTTTCAGATTGTTAAACTGGCTATTTATAGAATGCTTCCAAAGAACCTGCACAGAAGAACTATGATGCAGAGGCTGCACCTCTTTCCAGAAGATGTAAGTCAGTAGCTGTACTTGGTTATGTTCTGATTTCTCATGCTTTAAGGAAGTATAGATGTAGTTATTGAAATATCTCCCTTCATGAGAAAAGCAGCTTGTTTCCTTTATAGCTAAAGACAGTTTGAATATTAATGTTTTTTCTTTATAACTTCATAAAGCTCTGAAGATTGTCATGCATTAGAAGGCTTATTGTTCTGTATTTTGGCCAAAACAAAGGGCCTTTTACTGTACAAGATTATTTCTAACTGGAAATCAAGATAGAGTACAGTATCTGTAAACTTTGGTTCCGTGAACTGGTTTTCAAAATTTAAGGCCTGGTCTACAGTAGAAAATTAAGTCAGCTAAACTATGTCACTTGGAGGTGTAAAAAATCCACATCCCTGAGTGGCATAATTAAGCAAACCTATCCCCCAGGGTAGATAGCACTAGGTTGACAGAAGAATCTTTCCATTTGACCTAGCTACCAACTCTCGAGGAGGTGGATTACCTTCACCAATGGGAGAACCCCTCTCGTCCCTGTAGGTAGTGTCTACACTGAAGCACTACAGTGGTGAAGCTAAGTTGTTATGCATAAAAATGAGTCTGTGAATTCACAAACCATGGGAAAAAGCCTCCCAAGTTATTTCCAGTCCCCAGAACCCTAATAAAACCTCCAGAAGCTACTAAGAATCTTCACTGTTGAAGATTCACCAAGCTTGCTTCTCAAGAAGGGACAGAACTTGCTAAATTACTTCACAGAGCATAATGTCTCCATATAGGAGGGAGTATGAGCCCCGTTTCTCCCAAACCAGAAAGTACTCATTCACCAGACTACTCCACTAATCAGCGTGTATATTAATGTGACATTCTGGGGTGCAATCCAGACCAGGGAAGGGTTGTGTCACTGTCTGACATGTAACCCTGAGTGCCTCAAAATGCTCTGCTGCTATAGGTGTCTTGGCTGGATGCTTCCAGCCAGTGTACAAGCATGCCTTGAGTGTCTGTGTGTGTTAAGCAGCCCTGGTTCAGCTTTCTGATTCCAGCAGCCTGCTTGTAACATCACTGCACACACTTTGGCCTCACCCAGCTTTGGTTACACCTGGCAAGATGATCCAAACACCCCCCACCCCCAGTCCTGAATTTTCCCTAAACTGTGTGTTCTGCAATGTCCGGCCCTCTCTTCGACCATTCAGAGCGTGAGTCAAGTTCATTTGTTCCTTTAAAGAGAACATACTCAGCAGCTGGCCACATTAATTGGTGTTAACATTCACTTCAAATCAAACACAACACTAGTTCGGTTTAGATAAAAAGAAAAACAAGTAAAATAAAAGGAAATGGGATTTTAAGTGAGTCACATATAAAAGATAGAGTTAGGAATGGTTACAAGCAAATAAAAGTGAAAAATGCTTTCTAGAGGCTAAGTCTTAACAAAACAAACCACAGCCTTTGTTCAAGGTAGTTTCCTTACCAATCTACCTACCAGTGAAATGGCTGACCAGCCCGTCAGGATCTCCCATAGAGTCTAAAGTGCTCGGTTCCTTTGTCATCTAAGATGAAAGATAGCTTTGGGTTCTTCACCCATTTCTTTTATAGTCCAGTGAACCTTTGAAATGGATTCTTTTAAATGGTACCCCAAAAGTAACTGGGGGGAAGATGACATGGAGTCTGGTCATGAAGGAAGTTCCATGCTGGTTTCTTCCCTCTCTGGTGTTCGCTAAAATGCATATTGATCTGTTTTCTCAAATCTCTTCCCCTTGCTATGATGCTGAGTGATTGTCTCCTCCCCTTTGTCTAGGGTGGGAGTAACTTTAGTCCTGCCTGGCATATACACTTTGATAATATAATTTTCATTATGTTTGTAATTTGAATTTGCCCTCCATGCATACACCACACAATAATGTCAATGATCAATATGTTGGTAGCTTTCTGTTGATATCTTACACCACACCCACTAGATAAAGGTAATAACAACTTGTCAGTCCTGCTGAAACTCACTACCAAATGCCAATGAGCGTCTTGGAGATGCTGTTAGGATCACAATTAAAAACGTTGTTCCTGTACTAAGAGTAATCATAATACTGTACATTGTGCCTGGGAGCCAACACGCAGCAGCCTTACACTGGAAATTTCTAAAAATTACATTCTAACAAATGAAGCATGTGTACTCACAGAGAGAATATGAGAGCGGTGATCAGAAAAAAATGTATACGTTTATTCAGTACACCATCGTTTCCTTTCTCTGTCTTAAATGAAGTAAAGATGCATGTTAGTAAAAGAGCTAGAATATTACTTTCCGCATGAGGTATTTTAAGTCAAGCAGTGACCCGTAAATATATTGTGAACATGTCAGCTGTGGTTTCTGTCGAAAACGCAGATTTATATTTTCATTTTTGTTAAGCTTATAACCCAGTAGCATATATAGATCTTTCTAGCAACAATATGTGAAGCGTGTTTCTGTGCTTTATTAAATAAATGCCAACACCCAGATCTTTAGTGCTACGTGTATGCACTATTTTCTTGGGGTACAATCCACAGAAAGCATGGCATTAAAAAGAATTATTTTTTTTATTTGGCATTTTGTGTAGCAGAAGTGTGGAAAAGTATACTTGACTATGAGCTATATTAAGGAAATCAAAATCATATTGTATATATCTGTAGTGTCTGGTAGCATACTTTTTACAAATCAAGCAGTCACAGATTATTGGTACCAGTAACAGTATTAATCTCTTGAGTTTCATTTCTTGGAGCAAGCTTATTATTTCTGAAGGATTGATGAGTATGATCTAGTACATAATGTTAACTGACTTGGATCTGATTGCCTTTGAGACTACTTCTGTCCTTTGGCCTTTAACCTTTCACTTCATCAAGTCAGTTACTGTTGTCTGAAATTACTTTGAGATGCTTTGCCATTTGAACTCCAGTGAATGGATGACAGGGCTCTTTTTCTGAGGAACTCAGTCATGCTTCTGCTGGGAATGGGGTTCTGTCTGGTCCTGTAATTGTGTTTGGGGGATTTCTTTGCATTATATTGTTTAACTGTTGTCTTTAAATATTTTATATATATATATATATATAAAAATAAAATGTCAGCACCTTGAATTGGTGTCTTATCAATGTTTATATTTTTAATTACAGTCAAGACTGAATACAGTTTTTCTGGAGATATGTTGTTAGGTTCTCATACTAAATGGTCTGTATTATATTTCTTCAAATTCCAACTTAGCTAGAGGTACTAACATTATTTTGCAGTAGTCTCAATTCTGTTGATTAGATGGGTTGATTCATTAAGCACTGAATCCACTTGAACTGGTAGCACAATGTTCTGAAAAGTGTACCTACACACAGATATTTAGGTTTCCTCTTTGGAATTTCAGTGCTCACTGGGAAAATTTATTGCTTAAAAACTAGAAAGCTGAGAATCATTTATTATCTTCTACCTCAGGTTATCCCAGAAGACATACGTAATAATCTTGTCGAGGAGCTTGCTCAGCCACGCCGAATCCCCAAGAGGTTAGATGAATACACACAAGAAGAAATAGATGCCTTCCCAATGGTCTGGACTCCGTAAGTATCTTAAAAACCTTTGAAAAGGACATTTATGACTGTAGATGTGATACGTCAACCTTTAAAGAAACAGATGAGATCCCTCTGAGGCATGTCAATTTTTCATATTTATAAAATACATAGTTTTGTGTTTGGTTTATACGTTCAGTTATGTTTGGCTTTTTTTTAGGCATGGATTTTCTGCTTGAGGAGGAAATGTCTGTCGTAGAAATAGAGCTCAGTGGCAACTTTCCCCCCTCTTTGTTTTTCATATAAAGAACTTGGGGTGAAAATTGTATCTGCCCATTCCTGGTATATGACTCATAAATGTAGTGGATTCTCATTCATAGAGAGAACTCCCTTAAACTGCGGATTTGCTTTATATTCTACAGTCTTTAGACATAGCTGAAAGAAGCCTTAACTCTTTATCCTATAAGGTGAAATAATATATACAAATAAAATATGATTTCTCTCTGGATATTATATGTGGGGAAAATTAATTTTTACTAAACCACAGACCTTTAGACCGAATGTTTGGCAGAAAGCATGTCATTCATTCACTTTGATGAAAACTTTCTTTTCCATGGAGATGTGTTTTTGTTTTTTCTTTTCCCCACAAAGTTGCAGTAATACATATATTACATGTCAATGTCAGAGTATGTTTCAGATACTAGATTAAAATTCTGGGGAGAAAATTCTAATAATGTTGCAGGGAAAATCATCCCTACCAACCCCTATTCTCTCTGTCTCTTTCTTTTTCCTTCATAACCCTCTCATATTGCCCTGCTTGTCTCCTCAGGCTTTTTGGTCACAGTGCAAAAACATTGTATATCAAATTAAACTGTATGACAGCCTCCATTTTCAAATGTTACTAAATAGTCATTAACGTGCATGAAATCCAAAGGAAAAACAGTATTACCAGGAAACAGTGTGTTGCGGGAAGTACTACAACTAAATTATGGCCTACTGTCCTTTAGCCTGGCGGGGGAAAGAAGCCCAGGGTGGGGGAAGCATGAGATATAACTTCTGCAAAACTTCCAGCTTCCCAAAAATCTCAAGCATTTACACTCCCCAGATCCCCTGCCATCGGAGCCTTGTTACAGGGGAAGTATTCGGCACCTTGCTCCCTGCCCCACCTTTGTAACAACTTGCACAGATCTTGATCTGAATATCCTGAACGGTGCATTTACTTTGCAGCAATAATCTATGCTAATTTCTGCCCTAAAAGCAAATAGACACTGAATTTATCCCAGAATTAATCCCTGATGTATCCATGAACACACTAAGAAGTTTGTGTGGAATATACCAAAACTTAGACAAAATATACCTAAGTGTACGTATGTGTATACAAGGTATTTGTAGTTTTAAAAAAAAGTCATGTCATTCTTTAATTCAGATTTAAAATGGGTGAATTTTAATATTGGCAGTGCACATCCTGCAGTCACTAATTATTTCTTTATTAGTGTGCTTTGTGATTTAGGAAGTGGCATGGTCTCGGGGCAGTGAGTGAGAACAGATTCTGTGGTTTGAAATGTAACTTCTTGGGAATATTTAGACTACCAAATGCAATGTAAAGACAACATGGAATTACCAACCAATGTAAATATCACTATTACATTCATAACAGTTCTACTTATTACTATTCTTAATATTGCACATTTGTGTCGCATTACTGACTGAGTCCCTAGTCAGGGTTAAAATCCCAGTGTGTTAGGCACTATATAGATGCATGTGAAGAGAAAGTCTCTGCCTTGGAGAGGTTACAATCTAATAAAAAAACAATAGAAGAGAATGGGGAAGACCATATTTATATAGGCTAGCCATGCAAGTGACATGATGGTTCCAAATCATTTAAAATTGCAAGGGTTTTGTTAGTTTAATATATAAATAAATATAAGTGATTCCCTATCTCAGCAAGCACTACAGGTCCTCTAACTAGCCAGCATAGAATGCTGGGATAGGGAATTGCTGATGCTTATTTGTATCACCACTATAATTTTAAAAAGATTATATTGAGAGGCAGCAGGCTGTTCTTTAAAAGCGAAGAGCCCAATATTATAAACAGTTACTCCTCTCATTAGTCCCACGCTTGGTCTCATTGGTTCCAGTGGGACTACTGGTGAGAATGAGCATCCACATGGGAATAAATAGTTTGCAAGATGACACTCTTAAACAGTATAGCAGTTTGTTTTGTGAGAAAGCATAGGACTATGTCCTGCAAAGTGTTGTACGCTGCTGTCAGGTGGTGATCACCCTTGGGTCCTATGGAAATCAGTCAGAGTTGAAGGCAAAGGGCAGGCATGATCTTTACTTTGTAGGATGAAACCCTTCGTACTTACACTTTGACACTAGTATGTAATGGACTTACTTTTAGATTTAATGTTTAGGTGATTGCTGCAGATTCTTAATACTGTACTGTAAACGTGATTTAGATTGTATTTCTACTTAGTAATGATAAAGCAGTGGGTAATAAGCAAAAAGTCTTTTCAAACAAAGCAATTAATTGAAAACAAAGGAAGGAGGAAATACATTTTAAAAGAGAAAGTTCAAAAATATGTGAAGGCACGTCATAAAATGTGGGTTATGAAGAGAAGAGAACATTCTACTTCACAGAAATAGTTCCATCAGTAGCTCCTCAGTATAGAAGAGGAACGGCAAACTGTTAAAAAATATTTTATTTTTACAAGTAAGAGAAAATTACAGTTTTTAACATGAAGTTAAACAAGGAAAAGTCACTAGGCTCCTTTTTAAAATTTATTCAAACAGTATTTGCCACCCACAAAAAAATAGTGCATATTTTCTATATGATAGTGCACATGTAAATGGGAATAGTCATCTGTCACACTTGACAGTAAATGCAAAACAAAGATGGAACTTCTCCAAAACATAATTTAATATTTTTTTAAAGAATTACACATACCTTTGAAAAATAGGACTACATAATATAAACTGGACCTGTGAGAAGGATTAATCTGTATACTGGGACAGGCCTGCACAATTCCCATTACATACTCATAACAATGACCTAGCCGTGTACAATTAAGAAATCACATTAATAAGTAGTAAAGATTTCAATTTTTTGTTTTACATCGATATGTAGGATTTTTATCAAAGTAGGGCAAATAATCTGGTAACATTCCAATAATTATCCGGTATGGGGAGATGTTTTCAACTGAAGCATGTATGAAACTCCCAGTAAAGGTAATCAGTTACCTTTGTAAATTGTACATACAACAGGAGAATCGATCCCATTAGTCAGTACCATTTGTCTAGTATTGAACACAATGTAGAAGGGAATGAAGATCTGTCTGATTGTCTGTGTCCGTGAAACAGACACATGGAGCTGTGTAGGAGCTTATGCACGTAAGTTATAAAGATCAGAATATGATTCCTCTTTATAGAATTTTTGCATTCCTGTATTTTTGGGGGGTGGGGGGAAATTAGGAATATGACATCGTGAGAACTGCATTGCTCACAAGTTTGGTAATAGAATACAGAGTCTTTCACTTGTATTTTTTCACATCTTATCCCAGTTTGGTAGTGGATGTATAGCTGCTGTTCAGTGACCTGTGTAAAATTATTTGATGTTCCTAATGAGCATGCCACATGTTCACTCAGCTTGCAGCTGCCCTTTAACACTTAGTGTGTTGAATTCCTAGGCACTAGGCCTTTCTTAGGTGTCAGAACCACTCAACAGGGGAGAGAATTGTGGACTTCATGCAAGAGAGGACTAGTAGTGGAGGTATAGTTTCCCATTCCTACTCGTTCCCATCACTATTTCCATCCAGGAAGTGCTCAAACTATTTACTTTAAGGCAAGCCAGCAGTATCCTATGGTAGACAATATCATATGCTGCAGAGGGGCCCAGGGGAATAGGAATGGATGTCTGCCTTCTGTCACCCATCAGTGCCATTAAGGTGGTTTCGGTTTTCATGTCCTGGCCTGAATCTAGATTGTGTCAAGTTTAGGATGTTATCTTCAATTAAATGACCTCAAAGTTGGCCTTTGGCTAACTTCTCTGTGAGCTTGCTCAGGAACAGATGATTTGACACAGTAAAGTTTCCTGTCTCTAAGAATGGGAGGAATAATAATAATTTTAAAAGTACTTCCCTACTTCACAGTGGTGGGGTGAGGAAGAATACATTAATGAGCTATGGTGCCTAATGATGGGGACTCCATCAGTAGTTAGAGCAGAAAGAGGCTCAGTGGAGCCCTGAAACTAAAACTTAGCAAACTTGTAAAATAACATCTCTGATTTAAACTACCCTATCTAGCTAAGTAAAACAAAACAGAGAAAGACCACTTAAAAGGACTCTCATGGTCTGCAACAGGCACAGTTCAGTTCGTCTTACTGCTCTTACTGGCCAAAAGGAATTGTGTAGAAGTTGGGGCTGCTGCCCTTATATACACTTTGGTGGGAGGCCCTGGGAGATAGGCAGGGTAAATATCCAGCTCCGGTATCCCCTGTTTTTCACCAGCTTCTGAGCTCTTATGCTGAGGCACAGGCGTCAGCCCAAGAGGGAGACAGCATCTGATTTCAGTACTAATTTCAAAGAAAATAAGCATAGAAACTACAAAACTGAAATGATATTTCAGTTGTTCCTTAATGATTGATCAAGTTCTTGAGACTTGAGGATGACAGTAACCCCACATATTAAAAATGGGCCATGGGACATGACAGACAATTGTGGACTAGTTAGCTCAACATACTGCAGAGGAAGTGTTAGAAAGACACTCATGTAAGGCTGAGTTCTGTATATTTAAAAAGAATGTTTTCATGCACGCTACAAAATACAAAGGAAAAAGCAACCTTGTAGTAGTGGTAGTAGTATTTTATTTATTTAATTATTTATTAAATAAGCATTTCCCTGCAGTGTTTGCAGTCCAAACTTAATAGAATTGTTCAGGCACATGAGAACTTGAAAGTGACCCGATGAAGTGAGCTGTAGCTCACGAAAGCTTATGCGCAAATAAATTTGTTATTCTCTAAGCTGCCACAAGTACTCCTGTTATTTTTGCGAATACAGACTAACACGGCTGCTACTCTGAAACTAGACTAGCCAGTTTCAGTTAAGTTTCCACTGTTCTAGCTGACACTTATGGAAAAAGTAAACAAAGATCAGCCATAGTGGAAAGAAAATTAGATTTCAGATATTCTTTCATTTTTAATCATCCTAAATTGCAATAACATAGACACGGGGGACTGATTTTAGCCTTTGCCCTGGCTGTTGTATGTCACTCTGTTTTGGAGTTGCAAGGGGCAGGGAGAACTCCCTTAGGGCAGGAGCAGCCCAGAGCTGACTTGACTGACCTGATGCTGGCCTCTCCCCTCCGTTCACTGTTACAGGCCCTGACGTTAGAGGGGGGAAGGAGCTGTGCCTGTAGCACCGATTGCTGTGTGGATTCTGGGCTGCTGCAAAGCCCGTAGGCAGCACAGGAGCCATAAATCAGAGTGACCCCTTGGCCCATCCAGCAGATCAGAATCCAGAGGGCACAGAGATCGGGTAAACCCACCTCTGCGCCTGCTACCCTCGCTTGGACCTTCTGCACTATAGTGTTTTACAAACGTGATTTTTACCTTGACACCCATTTTTAACTTGATCCCGTTAAAAAAACACTGTGGTTTGCTTTAGTGCGGGAGCACGTCTTAATTAAAGGTTTCAGAGTCACCACCTTGGTTAACTGGCATGTGGAGGGATTTGAAGATACACTGGTTTAATAGGCAAAGGAAATGCAATTGTGGTTCTATAATCGGATGTTGATAAGGTTTTACATTAAAAATTACTGGCTAAGAAAAGAGATCATGGTACAAGAGGGAAGATATTGTCTCATTGGACAGAGAACTGGCTGAAAACCAGATAACAGTGAATGACTGTAATTGGTAAATTCCATAGTTGGAAAGAAGTCATTAATGGGGAACATCAAACGTTATTTTTTAGATTTCTTGTGTATAGTGTTATATGAGAATTTGATAGTGAAGGTAAAGAATGTTAAATGCTGATGGTACTCTCACTGGAAATATAACTAATAGTGCATCTAGATTTGTAATGGTTTATTGTAGGTCTTTTCCATCGTTGCCAGTAAATGAAAACTGAAGCACAATAGACAAATATAAAATGATGTCTGAGGTAACTGTAAATGGAAAAGGCATGTTTAAACAGATCCAGCGGTGCAATATACAAACCCCCAAAAAAGGATTTTGGATTTTACATACCTGAGAGATAGCCTTTCTCCCCATGCTTTATAAGCTGTCTCCTGCTTGATACAAATAGAGGGAAGTGTCATCAGGGAATTCTCTATGAAGGCACTTTTCCTTAGGAGTGCTTTCCCACTCCCCCAGTTTGAACCCGTAGACCTCCAAGGCATGCTTCAGAGCCCATCTATTTGAGCAGGTGTTGGCGGAGAGGGCTGAGGCAAGTAGGATAGGAATTCTGTTTGGGGGGTAGAGGTGGAAGTGTGGGTTGGGAGTTTTAATTCATATTGCCTCTACTGACTGTTAATGACTATGAGATGTGTTGGGAGGGCAGGGAGAGAAAGAGAAGGGTTCCTGCTTTGACTGAATTTGATTTATAGCTTTCCTTTATTGTGTGTTTAGATTTATTTCCAGGGTGCTCAAAGTTCTAGGCTGGTTGGATATTAAATAGAAAGAAAACAAAGTACTGATGCCATCACCTTGTACAGAGTTGCTGTTAAAAAAAGACACAAATAGCTTACTCTTATTACAGTACTTTTTATCAGTAGATCTCAAAGTGCTTTACGTAGGAGCTGAGTATCATTATCCCCATTTTACAGAGGAGGAAACTGAGGCACAGAGTGATAAAGTGACCTGTCCAAGGTCACCCTGCAGGCCAGTGGCAGCACCAGGACTAGACCCAGGTCTCCTGAGTCCCACTAGGAAACACTGCCTCCCTAGACCTGCATTTTATTCCTTGCCTTATTGACCTTGGGCAAATTATTTTACCTCTGTGCCTCAGTTTCCCTTCTGCAAAATGGGGATAATGATACTTGAGCCTTGCAGAAGACAAATGCTGATGATAACGATGAGGGGATGACAGAGGCCACAGTCCTCAATGCCAAGTAGAATTTCAGTTATGGAAAATTATCAATTATTATTATTTGTATCATGAAGAACATTAAAGGACCTATCGAGGCCATATCATAGGAAAAAGGCACTGTTATGTGAAGAATTTACATATTTGTAGATTATATGTTTAAAGAATGACAGAGCTCTAACCACTAAATGCACCTTTCAAAATTAAAACTCTATGTACTTTTCAGTTCCCAAATACTTTCACCCTCAGGGCATATTTCCAACCCTAGCCTCCATTTCCCGGTTTAAGATAGCAACTGCTGTGGATGCTTTGAAGACAATAGTTGACAAGCAGCGCTGAGGCTGGGGTGAGCCTCAGTTGAGAGGACCTATATCTGCCTTTTTTACTAAGAAGCCAGGGGAAAGAGGTGACCTGTAGACTTTGACAGCTGCTGAATGTGGCTTGGAGTGAACGTACCATTAAGGCTGGGGAAGCACAAGGCTGGGGAGAAATTGTTGCGTGGCAGCTGCACCCACAGGTTCAGCAGCGTGTGTCTCCATATGTATGGTTCTTGGTTGTCTGTTAAGAGCCAACCCCTTCACCTTTCCTTCCTCGAATAACATGGCTCTCTGCTTTCAGAGTTGTATGATTCTGGTGTGGTAGTGTCCGGAATGTGCTGAGAACTATGCCACAGGGGTGGGTGGGTGGGTGGATGAAGTGTGGGATATTGCTGTAGCTGGCTCCCAGTAGCGCTCTGTTGAAACCTATTCATGATTTTAGAACAGCCCCAGCAACCCCTTCCAGGAAGCAGGATGTAAATGCTGGGGCCAGAAATCAGGGAAGTTACTCTAAAAATAAACATCAAAAAGTTGTTTGATTTTCTTCAGTCAAATTTCAGAAAGTTTACAATACATAGAGTTTTAAAGTTTCAGAAGGATTTTGGAGATTTTTCTCAAACAGCCAGAGAGGGATTATCTGGCAGATGGAGATTCTTAATGGAAACTCTTCATGAACCTAAACCCCTGGCTGGAAAATAGGCACTCACTGTGTTAGTAGGCAGCAAACTAAAGGCATTTTCCCAGGATTGAGACTCTTGTTGTGTTTCTGGAATTTACCCAGACCAAACTGGAACACATATACAGGTCCATCTTTTTATATTTGGTTGCATTTGTTAAAATTAGTAAATTATTTAAATAAACTGTCTATTCAAAATACATGTTCCTGAACTTTGGAAGTTTTGTGGAATAAAAAAACAAGACCTTCCTATAAATCCACATCTAGCAGCTTAGCTCACATGTGCATGTCTATCTGATTTACACTTAATTTTCATTTCCTGAGTTCTGAAGAGGTACCCAAAACTAAACAGTAGTCTTAGTAAAGTCTGTGTTCAGTAATTCCAAGGAAACAATATTAAAGGCACACCTTGTGTTGTGTTAGGTATGAAAATGGTAGTTTAAATATCTCCCAGGATGTGTTGCATTATAAGGGGTACAACCCGCAATTAATAAACCATGTAAAAATGCCTTTTATTCTAAAATGTAGGTGTAAGGGATGTTTATTAAATGGAAAATTATAGGTCTTATTATTCTAGCTGTCAGAAGAGACTCAGAAACAAAGTTGTAAAGATACCTCTAGAGATTAATGGGCTTTAAAAATACTTTTGTGAGCATGTATTAATAAGGTACTGTACTGTGTTTATTTGGCGGATTTTTAAAATGCCTATCAATTATCTCTGCTAAAAGTTGTTTCCCCGTGTGCGGCTATTACTTAGACTGAAGGTCTTTGGATCAGGGATCTTCTTTGTTCTGTGTTTGTGCAGTGCCTACCGCAGTGGGGTGCTCCCATAATACAAAGAAATAATGCCATCACCTTGGGCTGTGAGCTCTTCAGATCTCACTAAGCAGGATCAGTATTTAAAACGCTGGTGCTGTGGGAACTAGTGTTAATTCAGTGGCACTCTTTCCCTTTGTGTCTGTCCTCTTTCCTCAGAACAGATACAAGACAGCCAGTGCGTGAAAAAGCTACTCCACACTTCCCTTGCCAGTGTGGCTCAGGCCTGTTCTAGAGGTGGAAGGGAAGTTCAGTTTCTGAGACAACTCAGTTCTAGGGCTGCTGAAGTTTTCAACAAGAGTTCCAGTGGCTTTTGATATTAAGGAAGTAAAATATATATATTTTTTGTATGTAGAAAGTATCTTAACAAAACATTCTGAAAGATGAAAATAATCTAATCTTGTGCGACAGAGTCTAAGATGGAATTCTTCCCCCCTTTCCTCCCCGTGGATAGAGCATTGCACAGTTAGCTACATACTTTTGAGAAGGGGTTTCCTTTGCAGCATTAGGCTTTGACCATGACAATGGCAGGGTGCCAGACAAGATGGACCAGTGGTTTAATCTGTATTTTTTTAAAGAGGGATTAAAAGGTTAACAAATCTATATTTTAAACCTTTCTGCTGGTTAAAATTAATTCCATGTTCTTTGTTGTACATAAAATTCACCTTCCTGTAAGTACTTAGCCTAATGCCATTTTATTTTTACCAGATTAAAACTGCAGCTATGCAGATCAATTTTCTTATCCTCCTCAGACTAAGATATGCATGGCACACGTGCTAGAAAATGAGAGGCCCATTAATATGAAGTAGACAAGCAGGGTAAAAATGGAAATATTTTACGCAATATTTTGAAACAGGAATATTGTTGAGATACAGCAGAGTGAATTAAAAAAGGTATGTCAGCCATAAATCTGAATGTAATTTCTGTGTGATGATTTTGCTGCTCTATTTGTCCTTATCATAATAAAACTAGAGAACTTGTTTGCTCTTTATAATTTGTAAATATCCACTCCTACTGTATTTTTAAATGTGTAATTATTAACAGTGTCTTGTGGAAAACACTTCACAGCTTGTCCCTTCTTGTCTTCCTTCTGCTTACTTAAACATACTCCTCTGAGTTCAGGAGTTGGACTGAGCCAGTGCAGAATGCTCTCCATTCCAGCACTTCTCTGATGGCTCCATTAGCTTTTGCCGAATTTATATCATTTTTGAAAAAGTTTCTGTGGTTCTAAAGGAAACCTTTCCATATGTGTCCAGTACTGTCTTGCTGAGGCCTTGTCTACATGCCCCTATCCAACATAGCTATGCTGGCAAAATCCTCAGTTATACTGGCAAAAGGTCCTTTTGCCTGTATAGCTTATTTAATTTGTCAACAAAAGCACTCTTTTGCTAATATAAACTGTGTCTCCACTACAAGGGTTTGCTGGTATGGCTGTTGTGGTATAGCTATACCAGCAAATCCTTTCCAGTGTAGACAGAGCCTAAGAGTGGTTTCTTTGAGTTTAAGCTGTTGTGTTTTTTGGAGGGGGTGGAGGGAAAGGGAGGGTGTTTACCAGATTATGTTAAATTGAAATGAGCCTCTTAAACAGAAATAAGTTTCTACACCCAAACTCACACTGGTTTAACCAAATTAATTTGAAAATGCACCTTTAGTTAAACTGCTGCAAGTTTGTATATAGACGAGGTCTGCATTCAGGCAGCTTGAAGCATTAGCTGTGATAAACATGAAAGGGTCTCGTTTATCTCAATTCTCATCTACACTGGAAAAGGCTTTCTGGTATAACTATACTGGCAAACCCTCCTAGTGTAGACCACTTTATACCAGCAAAAGCACTTTCTTCTCTACAGTAGGGTTTTTGCTTTTATAAAAATGTTGTCCTAAATTTACACCCCATGTGACAGTACAATACCAGCAAATTTCCTAGTGTAGACCAGACGTTGGTTATCAGTAACTTGGAAGCCTAATGTTGATTTAAATATCCATATTAACTATTCCACTGAGTATTTTAGCAGAGACATCCAGCTACTCTAGAATTATGGACAAATCTTGAGTAGAATTACATTCACTTGTCTCCCTATTACTCCAAACTCAGTTTATATCTGTGTGTAACCACATAATTTGTTATTATGGAAAATGTTAACAATGTCCTAATCCTTGGTCTTTTATTTAGTATTGTGGTTAGGCAAATAGCTAAAATGTGTTCTGAGAAGTCCCCTTTAGCTACTGTGCAATTACGTAATAGCTATTGACTTTGGCACAGATTGCAAAGTATCTGAAAAATAGATGTAGTTCTTTTGTTTTTAAAGGTTGTGTTTTCATTAACATTTGATTCAGCGTGAAAGTCCACCTTTAAACAGATGAACTGTTAGTAACTAATGTATTTAGCAATGAAGTATTTGCAACCACAGCTAATTAATAAATGACACTCAAGGAAAATTTATGCCTGGAAAGAGTGCAAACTTAATTCTGTATATCTTGAATATAATTATATGCAAAAACAGGTGAATCAGAACATTTCAGTACTACAAAGGGTAAAACAAACCATTTCAATATAGTAGTTTATTAAGTATACATGGAAGATAAGTGATGAATTTTATTGTGCGCAGTACGCTGTCATCAGTTAGTAATAATGCCTCATTCCTGGGATTATGATTTTCTCACAAATGCAGAACACCACCACTCTAATTCAGGTATATAGTGTTTGTATTGGTTAACAGAATTGAAGCAAAGAGTGACAGACAGCTAGATAAGAAGTGGCCTGATTTTCTCATCAGAACTTGTAACTAATTGAGTTGCATTTATCTGTTGTCTTCAGTTAGGAAGCTTTTTTATAAACTTGCTTAACAGAAATACAGACTTGTTTGTGAGCCAGTAGATAAAGATGATCTATTTAAAATGCATCTTGCTGTCAATTAAACTACACTTGGGGTTCTTTGTCTGGAAGCCTGAAAAGAACATGTAAGCTTTGAAAAGCTTTGCTCTTCAATAACTTACACCTCTCGTCATCTGAAATCTACACAGAAGAATCATACAGAGAATAATTAGCTTTCAGCATGACTTACTCGGCTCTCAAAGTGAACTCTCCATGTGTGTGCAGGAAGGAGGTACAGAAGATAAAAAGGAGCCAATAAGGGCCAATGGAAGAAAACTCTGCCCCAGCAACAGCTAGTCATGAAACCCAATGTCACAAGTTACAAAATTTAAGCCATTTTGACACCTGTAACTTATCAGACTACCATCTTTATTTTTAGTAAATGACCGTACAAATGGGAATTTTGACAGAGATGAATTATTGGGGATTATAAGTAACAGGGAGCGTTCCACAGACAGTGCAGTCCACTGAATTCTTTTCCTTCCCTGAAAACCTTGGGGCAAACCAGCACAAGTTAATTCTGGCCAAGTCATCTTTAACTTGTGTTGGTTCCCCTTCCATTCTGTCAAACCCCTTGTCCCACAAATAGTTCAAGGGCCAGTAATCAGGAAAGGACTCTGTTGGGACTGTTGCCAAGGGGCTGGAGCTGTTTCCATCTGTGTAGATGGCCTTTGTCTCCAGAAGCGCCAATGAAATTCCCAAGCTTTGAATGCCAGGCCACCCAGCCATGTCCACAGAGGAGCAAACATCTTCCTTGCCCCTGACAATATAATTAATTAGAATATATAAATAATTAGCAGGAAACTCTCTGTAGTACAATCTTCAGCTTAGTTAATAGTCTCCTGTGTGGGTTTTTCCCTATAATAATAATAAATATCAGCACTCAAGAGGCTGACGTGACTAGGGATGTAAATATCGTTTAAAAAGTTAACCAGTTAAACTATTAAAATTATATCGTTTAACCAGTTAACTGATTAAATGGAGAGGGGATGGGGCTGCTCCAGTCTGCCGGTGGGACCCAGGGCCACTGGTCCGGATGTTCGGTCGGCCGGCCAGAGGTGCTGAGGCTGAGGGTGCTCCTGCTGACCCAGGGCTGGGGCTGCTCTGGCGGCCAGGGGCTGTGGGTTAACAGCTGTGTGGTAAGACTAATGCTTACCGTATAACCGTTTACTATTTTACATCCCTAGACGTGACTTACATAAGCAAGCTATCCATAGAATCTTATACGGTCCATTAGGATGAATCTCACTCCTGCAGCACTTCATACTGCTGTGAAGATATAGAGGGAAAAAGCTAGGAATTCTGATCAGTAATTTCTTAAATTTCAGTACTCCAATAGTATACTTTATCTGTTTAAATTTTACAGTGTTGAATTACTAAGTGCCAGGGGACATCTGTATCTTGCATATTGGAAGCTTGCAGACAGGTTGTGATTATTCTGCAAAAATGTTTATAGAATGGTTGTAATTATTCTGCAAAAAACCCATAGAATAGATCACATACAAGTATTACCAGCTGCCTTTCACACGGAATGGTTATTAATTTGTACAGGGTTTTTATGTGTATGGAAACTTTTGTTTCCTCACTCACTCATACTAGCAAACAAAATCTAAACCAAATTCTAACCTATAAATGCCCTTTTCAACTTTGCCATTACATTAATCTTTGTGCAAGGTTATTGGTGTACAGCTCTAATATTTTAGCTTTAAGGCATTGACCCATTTGAAAACTCATACTTGTCATTGGTAAGATTGCAATAAATATCTGGACTTCCCATCTGTATCTTGGTCACTGTCCTCAACTGATGAGGAAGGATGATTGCCTGCAGGTGCTAAAAGAAATGCACTTTGAAAACTTCAAAGCTTTCAAACCAGGTGTGCACTACTGACTCAGGAGCAGGCATTGACAGGTAACTTCTTTAGGAGCATTGATAATCTTCATATTTCCCCTTTTAGTGGAGACAGTTTTAAAAATCATTGTTTAGAAGACCTGAATATAATGACAAGTGAGGATGGGATAATACTTCAGGAATATGTGTGTCATTGTTCAGGGGAAATCAGGAGATCACTCAGTTAAGTTTGGCTTCATATCAGCTATTTGAAATACATCAGAATATGTACTAAGTGTCAAAACTAACATTGTAATTTTGAAAAGAGATTGTTTTATGAAAAGATGATTCTTCATTACTTTTTTTTTTTTTTAGCTGGGTTGGAGAGAGAATTGCCTCTTATCAGGAGCAGCATTTTATTAGCCCCATGTAGTGCAAAAACTTGGCAGACATGTAACTCCCTCTTTGAGGAGAGGGGAAGGGAAATTAGTATTGCAAATCATGTTGTGAAATTAATCCTGATGCATATAAGTTTTAAAAAAAAGTGATTAATGGTGCCCTTAAATACATAGTTTTGAAAATGTATTCTTTGACAGATTGATATATGAGAAATTCATCTTGTCAAAAAGAATAATGGCCATTTAGTATAGAAGTAATAAGCGATGCTAATACACTGTTTTACAGCATTTTTAATCCAAGTATGTTAATCCAAATATTAATTTATTGTCTGAAGACTACTGTGAGGTAAGCAGTGTTATTTTACAACTGTTTTATTTTGGCTCAGGTATAAAAAATGTGTGTTCTCCCTCAGCAAGTGCCCTAAACCAGCAATAAGATGCTGGACTTCTTATGGGATGTAGATTGCTGAAATCTTGCTGGTTCTATTGTGGCATAGGTAGATTAAAACTCAAATCCGGCCTTCGCAAACAATAGCATCTCTTCTTGTTTCATTTCTGAGACTGCCAGAAACCTGCTTTTGTTTCACAAAATATTGCTAAGCAGAAAGACCATCTTAGTTGGAATGCACTGACAAGAATGTAATAAAGATGGAACTGTATGGCAAGTCTGTTGAGACTTGATTGAAATAACCATAGGAGGCCGGAAAAAAGTATTTGAAAAAATATTTTGCATCATATTGAAGAAAACAACTAGGTTTTACTGATTTTTCTCATAGTAGCTAAAAGTGATAGTTACGTTTAATCCACAATTCATCATAGTGTCTATGTGAATTTGTCTTACACTGCATTCAATTTTTGTTTGATAAGCAATTACATGTGGAAATACTTCTATAAATGTTGCATCACCAGAGACAAAATGTGAGGTTGAAAAAAGCAAAATCAGTTTGTTTGTTTTTTTATTTGTTTTTAAGGAAGTAGTATATGAAACATTTGTATGCCTACAGTAGCCCACTCAGACTGCTGACTCTTAGATAATAATTTATTTATTTATCTACCTGAGCAACTCCATTCTCAACAGAGAGAAAGAGAGAAGAACAAGTTTCATGTCTCAGCAAGGAAGACCTCAGTGATTCCTCTGGTCTTCTTAACCACTAAGGGTGTCATCCGATGGAGTGAGCTGTAGCTCACGAAAATTTACGCTCAAATAAATTTGTTACTCTCTAAGGTGCTACAAGTCCTCCTTTTCTTTTTGCGGATACAGATTAACACGGCTGCTACTCTGAAATCTACCTACATGGTGTCAGCAGAATCCTTTTGATAAAATTACAGGTCATTATTCTGAAAGCTGTCTTCATAATTAGTTTTGTTTGCTTTTTAACTCCCTTCAGTCCACCACCACTTTATACGAGGGAGGGATGTTCACAGATGCTGTCTCTTTAAGGATATTTACAAAGAGGGGTTTGTCATCTTTCTTACACAATGCATAATTAGCCTGTGGATTGGATTCCCACAAAATATCATTGAGGCTGAGTTTAGGATTTAAACAGTATAGATTACGTGAATATCCATATGTACATGAGCATGGAATAAGAAAGACAGAAAAAATTTTAAGGGATATAAACCCTTCTTTCAGGGCATAAGCCAACCTGGCATTGAAGTGTTAAGCCAGAATGATTATCCACGGGCAAGTTATTCCTTATTTGCCCATTTCAGGTTTCCTGCACCTCCCTCTAAGGCATTGTTAACTAGCCACTGCCAAAGATGTTATAGTGGACTTGGAGGACCACTTACCTGATTTGGTATGGCAGTTCCTGCACTTTCCAGCAGTAACGCACGACAAGGCATTTTGGATAAAAACCACTCATTCTCTGTCTTTTACACTCTTTGGACCACCGCATAAAAGAGAGAGCTCCTGCGCCACTGTTGTATTAATTCAGGTGGAATATATCAGCTACCAGTGTTAACATAACCCAGTCACTGTCCAGTGTTAAACAAGGCCTGGGCTCTGGCATACAGAGATCTCAGCCTACTTAGTACCACGACACACACACTATTAAAGGTCCTTATAATATTTTATTAAAGGTACAGAAAATGAAGGAAAAACAGGTAAAGCATTTGAAATGTAAAGTATTAAATAAGGCGTTTGTTTTAACATCCTTTGTCCCCTTTCTGTGGGGAGAGTTTTTAGAAGGACTAATCCCCTTGTGTGACAGTCTCTTTAAGTGTATCAAGGATAGTAGTAATTGTCCTTTTTGAGGAAAAGAGAAGAAGTTAGTTGGATGGGCTGGAGCTGTTGTTGTTGCTATTGTTGTTAAAGTCCGATCCTGCTTCCTAAGAAGAGAAAACAAGAAAAACACACACAAAATGGGAGAGAAAAGAATAGCAAAGATAGAGAATGCAGCTTCTGCCTCTGGTGTCCACTTTTCCTTGCAGCCTCACTGCTGGAAAAACACAGGCTCAGCACATAGTCTTATCAGCCACTCCTAGACCTGGCAAACTCATACCAGCTTCAAGTTGTTTAGGGTATTGTTTTCAGTTGCCTCTTCCTGGTCACAGGGTTACAGCAGTGTTGCAAAATATACAGTCTTTACCGGTTAACCAGACCCTTAAAAAAAAGGAGAGGGATAGGAAAGATAAGAAATAAGGTGGAAAAGGAACTGGACACATGGAGAGATGAGGAGGGAAGAGAGAGACCAAGTCTCACATCCCAGATGGTGGTTGGGATTCAGCCAGAGTCAGTGGAAGTGAGGGTGTCATCTGGGTCCCTCCCTCTCTCTCCTGAGGCGGTCAGGACATCTCAGGATCAGGATTACGAAGGCCTGGGGTCCCAGGAGACAGCAGGGGTAGTAGCCATGACGGTGAAACTCGCTCCAGTAGCCAATTTCTCCCCACCTCCATTATCTTTTTCTTTAGGGAACCCAAAAGAGAGTGATGGGTGGAATAGCCCATCCTCTCATTTTTTTGTCCCCTTATTAGGGCTAATATCAAATATAGCAATGTTGGTTTATTGATATTTGGTCTTACACTGTTCTTGTTTACCAGCCATGATCTTAACACTGTTCTTGAATTATACCAATAGGCCTCTTTGTTTGGACTACTTCAGCCTTTGTCTCCCTTTGCTACCTTTTCCCATCAGCATTTGTTGTTATAGGTTATTGTGACATCTTACACTCAATTCTGACAGTTGAACTCGCAATTATGGTAACTGTGTAAGCCCAGTTATCACAGCACCACCACCCCATAATTTCCCAACCCCCTCATGGATTTTCAAACGATCTCATTCTGCTGACCACATGAAGGGGCTCCGTGGAATGCTGGTAGTTCAGGCCCTGGCACAAGAAACTTTGTACGGGACAATCAGCACACTAAAGTAGTTTGACGTTATTAGCCTCACAGCATACCCAAGTATGTAATGCTGACTGTAAAAGACTCCGTATGATCATGTTTAGCATTCCACTCACACTATCTAGATGGGTATTAAACAGGCAAACTGAAAAAGGATCCCTAGCCTTCTAACCTTGACATCTTCTTGAGGAAATGATGAAATATGTTAGGGATTTTCCTTTTAAGTTTTTCTTTTCTCTTCCTTGTTTTCAAACTACCAATTCTTTTCATTCTTTTACTCTTTCATGGGTTCTATTTTCTGCTTTATTCTGGAAACAAGTATAGTCAAAGCTTTATCTTGATATTTACAAATTTACAAATACTAAACTCAGCATATGGTATAAAACACTGGAGGCCAATGATTAAGTTTGATGCTTTATTATACATTTACAAGTTGTAACACAGTATTATGTTGGCTTAACACCCTTTTTGCAAATAATTACATAAACTCTGAATTAAGGACAAGTCTCTGAATTAAGAACAAGTTCTGCAAATAAATGTACTTAAGAGTCTGTAAATCTTAACTTTCATGTCTGTGTCTCGGAGTTTGTGTGTCTAACCTAGGCATTTACAAAACTCTTTATGCACTGATGCAGGTTAAGGACTAAACAGAGGTCTTGTCTACGCTAGCCTTTTTTCCTTAGCTTCCCACTACTACCGTTGCTGATGGCAGTGGTGAGAGTGCTCGTGTAGACAAGTTGCTGTCAACTCCTAGTAGTTCTTGCCATCTAGACCTCCTTTAAGCAAGGTTAAAAGAAATATTTTTTGAAACCTCAGTGGCTTCTCTACATTAGCACTCTTACTGTTGCTGTAGCTTCATTGATGGATGTACCAATGGTACTTTTTAAGGAAAGAAAAGACTAGTGTAGCTGCAGCTGGATCAGCCATGCTACACCTGTGATTCTGAAGCCATTTAGAGGCACAATTGGCTTAACTCGTTACAAGTAACATTATTGGATTTATGTCCTCAGAGAAGCTTTTCTGCCATCACAACTGTGTCATCGCCACCCACACGCCTGGTACTTAACTGGGTTTATTTTGAATGCATTCTGCGCAGCTATTCCATACTTCCTCACACAGGATTCTGGATAGATGAGGTTGCTCTACAGCTCACAATTTTAAGTTAGTCAGACAATGTGCTGAAAACAATAGATCCTGCAAAAGAAAATTCTGGAAGCTTTAAATTGGCCAGCGTTTTCTGTGTAATGTATCAAGGAAAGTCTTACTGGATTGCTTTCACAGGGTGGGGGATAGAGTCTTCAGAATTCAGGCACATAGACTGGCACCTGTATCGCATAGGAAAGTTCTCTGTGACATGTCTAACCTCACAGAGTTTTGGAAAGAGGGGAGGATTAGATTTGCCAGTTTCACTGGGACAGTATAAGGATGCCTCTGTCTCCACAGCAAAATAAGCGTATGCCTAACTTGTTAGAGAAACTGAACTGTGCGCCAGTCTAGGCAGCAAGCAAGGATGGCAAAAGATTAAAATTTACCAAGTATTAACTGTATGCTCTCTGGACAAAAACAGTGTTTTAGTCAGCTGTGCCCATCTCTTCCCAGTTAGGGGGCATGAAAAAATGCTGCTATATCAACAGGGCATAAGAGATTTAAAATCTGTATCCAAATTTTGCAGCTCATGACCATCTCTCAACATCTTTTTTGCATAATTCCAAAGTACTTCCTAGTAAGGGAGAAACAGTAGCTTCATAGAAATTATCATTCGAAGAGGCTACTTATTTAAATTAGTGGAATTTTTTTCCTAGAATTTTACTGATTTATGTTTTCAAAGCTTTTTTATATGCAGTGTAACATTCCTGGGGGGTGTACATATTGCTGGCAGACATCAGCTGCATGGATTTACATTACATATTATTGGCAAAACCAAAATTACTTCCCTTCATTTGTGCATTTTTTTTGATTGCGGAGAGGTTGTATCCCTCTCCCAGGAGTCTGCAGTTAACAACATGCAGCAGATAAATTCTTCACAGGAATAGTCAGTGTTTTAAAATGCGTACAGTCTTTTTCCTCAGCCAGCGCATGAAGTTTTGAACCGGTTCTTTCTAGGAGACCTCATTTCCTTTTTGAAGTAGTTAAATGATAGGTACTTTCTAAGGTTTCACTAAAACAGTTTGTTCAAATGCATATTTGCAGTGTTTTGTTATGAGAGTGAGAGTGATAAAGTATTTCCCTGCCTAGTGGAACACCCCCCCCCCCAAATGTATGGGGTTTATCAGCAAGGAGCTTTCCTTTGATGTTCACCAATAGCTTCTAATTCTTTCTGAGTTAGACAAGTTTTTTTTAAGCTTCAGTTCTTTCTGTGACAAAACATTGTTATCATCCTTACCAAAGGTACTACTTTTCAAGGCTTAGCTTTACCAGTGCCAAGTACAGTCTGTAAAGCAGAGACTATTGCTTTCAAAAAGTAAATTACCAATAACTGTTAAAGCCTAGTATGACTTCAGAAAAGGCTTTAAGAACTTTTATGTTTGCTCATGGTAGACTTTCAGCAGAGACAAATCAGCTTTTGAGCTTCATTAACCTCATACAATTGGAAACTGAGGCTTCAATTCCTTTTGACTTTGAAACAACAAAATTTAAGTCCAAATTGCAGTCTGCATGCAGAAAAACAAAACCAGAACAATCCTGAATGTGTTTTCAGATCAGTGAAAAGTTCTGTGGGACCCTAAGATCTGTAACCAGTTTAACATAATAAGCTTGACCTGCACAGACTGCCAGCTGACTGGACTGAAATGTTAAGCTGCCATTCAGAGAGAAACAAATTTCAGTGCTCAGGGTAGAGGAAGCGTTATTGTATGTGTGTATTGAATGATTTGGTACACACACAAAGACTATGAAATACTCAAAAGAGGAAACTTGTACTATGCCATGCAATCAATAGTATCTCTGGCATGGGATTTTCAAAATCCCTGAGTGTTGGCCAACTCTGCTGTTACTGAAGTCAGGTAAAACTGCCATTGAGTTCAGTGGGAGCAAAGTTAGGCCAATATTGAGCACTTTTGAAAATCCCACTTTTAATTCACATCAGACACTACAACATTTTGAACTACATGAGCATGCATGGAAAGTGATCTTAGAGTAACACAGTTTGGAGCATTTCCAAAGCTTTGGGGAGATATCATCTTGCAAAGCTCTGCGAAACATGGCTTTGTTTCATTTACCAGCTACTGAATGCTGGACTTATTTCAATTCCACATTATAATTGAATAAACATTGTCCAATTGTTTAAATATTTCCTTGTAAGTCCATACATGTTGTTTACAGTTTTTGCATGTGGAATGAAGACAGAGTTCAGAAATTAATACAAACAGTGCACTACTAAAGTGGGATAATTGACTGAATGGTAAAAAGTCATGTAGTACATAATATAAAAGGTCAGTTGTCCCTTTTTTCGTAAAAGTATGTCTTGTAACTGTAAATTATGCATAGCAATACATGTGATAAGTAGCTAAGATCTGACTCTAGATCACCACTTCAGTTGCTTTCATATAAAGTAGTATTTCACATATGCCCTTTATACAGCTTTACAATCCATGGCAAAATGCTGAATCCTGGACATGTGGCTTTGACACCTAACAAGAAATAGTGAGATTTTTGCCTGGTTTCTGTGGAACCATCTAGGTAGATGCTTTGTGTGGTCCCTGTTGTGAATTTCTGCAGTTAGCCTGAGTACACAATACTTCTTCACTGACTTCCTGGTATTTGAATTCCATATCTGAAAATGTAGTCAGGTTTACTTTTGTGAATTGCACATGACAATGAAATATTCCAAACATCGTCTTTACTAATGAGATTCACATGAAGTCTACTGAAATAACCTTCTGTACACAATTTTGGCTTCTACGCTGAGGTCTCCACTTTTTAAAATCTTTCTGTATCTAGTTAGAATTGGAAAAGAGCTATATAGTTACTGTATCCATTTGCAGTTTGTAGGTGAAAGCAACTGTTGCTTTGTGTTGCTTTTTCTAATAGGTTATATTAAGGCAGATTGTGTTTTAAAGCAGTTTGATGATGCTGTCCACAGTGTCCACTCTCTTCATCTCAAGTTACCATATCATCAGTTTACCAATAGACATCTTCAAAAATGGCTGGGGAGCCTGTACTGTTCCCCAGGTTCTACTGGGGGTGTCAGGGCCACATCTCATGCCACTACTGAGAAGTCTTCAAAAGGCTGGGATCTGGCCTGATCCTGTGCCCAGCAGGAGTCAGAAAAAAGTCTGCTCCTACTGCCAGTGGATGTTAACTGGCTGAGAGTGGCAGGTTCTAGTAACCCCTTTGTTTGGTAGTGAACCCCAGGACACTATGAATAGTCCAGTCTAGTTTCATTGTCCAAGCAGACTGAAATGCAAAACATAAACATCAGAAAAGATGCAAAGTAAAGTAGATTTTTAAATTCTTCAGCTTTAATGGTTTTTGATAACTCAAAAGTATAGCCTAAGCTCTCAACTTCAAACTTGTCTTGTTTTGTAGAGCTTATTCAGATTTTAAAAACAAACCTAAGTTTGGAGAAAAATGAATAGCAGTATTTAGCTATTTAAAGAATGCACTCATTTAAAGATGCACTGTTACATTTGTGAAGGTAGGGAGCAGTTAACCTAGACCCGGTATCAAACAACTTGCAAACAAAGCTTGAGGCTTGTAAATTCTCAAAGCTCTGGTTTGATCATTTATTGCTAGATTTATGTGTTCATTTTTCTTTTTACCAAAAAGAAAAACAAAAAAAAACCCCACCAACCATAAGGTTGAAATTTCAGGCACCAAAAGTAAGGAAATTACAATACATATGGTGGTTACAGAAATTTTAAGTCAAACAAGTATTTTCTATGCCTGCTTTTGTTGATGAAATATGATGATTTTTTTTTTCTAGACCTAAAGATTATCGAAAAATGTGAAAAAGAACTGAAAGAGGAAAGGATGAGTTCCAGCATCACATTAACTTGGAAACCCACATGCATCTTAATCATCCATTCTATGTAGAGGACAAATTTTTTTCAGGTACAAGGCAAATTTGTTTGGGGAAGATCCGTCATCTTTAGTGTAATGGAAACACCAAGTTAAACACTGATATAGTATTTCTGACGTTACCTGTTCCAGAATGTATTGCATGAATCTGGCCTTTGATGTTGAATGTTAATAAAAGGATTTTTTTTTATTTCTCTATAGAGAACTCCAGTTATCTTTCTGTGTATTTACATCTAATGGAAACATGTTGTTTACTGACACTTAAGCTATCTCAGACTAAATGCTGCAGAACTTTGTGTCTCCTTTTCTCAAGGAATAATAGTGAATAATTATGGACATTTCACTCCCATGAACTGTACAGTAACTGTAAATTAACTATTTTACTGACCTGCCAGAGCAGATGGTTTATTTTCACACATTTTATGATGTAATAGAA
The DNA here is from genome assembly GCF_965152235.1 of Eretmochelys imbricata. Taxonomy (NCBI): domain Eukaryota; kingdom Metazoa; phylum Chordata; order Testudines; family Cheloniidae; genus Eretmochelys; species Eretmochelys imbricata. Next base: position 24,489,813 of record NC_135573.1, read on the forward strand.
TACAAAGTCCAGTTTTAAGAAAAATCAAGAAAAGTATTTTAGAACCTCTTTAATGCTTGCATAGCCTTTTTTGGAGCTTCAGGAAACTGTGACTTGTGGTATATAAGGAAGCCATTTGTCACTTCTACATGTTTGTTTATAACTAAATATTTTTAAACTGAGTGCACATAAAACTGTATTGTGACATAATCTTTTATGCCCAGTTCTTCAGAAAACCTTTTCCAGATTCTGAAGACATGCTGAATGGAAGTCAGGAGAGATTTTGCTGAATGTGGCCCTAAGTGAATCTGCAGTTTCCATCATATTGTATTAATATTAGCATCAGTTTAACCTAAAAGTTAATCAATATTGTAAGCCATTCTCTTAGTTTTAATGACAGGTTTCAGAGTAACAGCCGTGTTAGTCTGTATTCGCAAAAAGAAAAGGAGTCCTTGTGGCACCTTAGAGACTAACCAATTTATTTGAGCATGAGCTTTCGTGAGCTACAGCTCACTTCATCAGATGCATACCGTGGAAACTGCAGCAGACTTTATATATACACTTATATAGAGACTTTATATATAGACTTTATATATTCTCTGTGTATATATAAAGTCTGCTGCAGTTTCCACGGTATGCATCTGATGAAGTGAGCTGTAGCTCACGAAAGCTCATGCTCAAATAAATTGGTTAGTCTCTAAGGTGCCACAAGGACTCCTTTTCTTAGTTTTAAGACATTTTTGTAACATTCAGACGGAATGGGTACTACTCTTGCTTGTACTAGCCTAAAAGTTCCCAAACTGTAATTCATAGACCACTGTTAGTCCGCTGTGCACTTTCGAGTAGTCCGCAAAGAGCTGGATGGTGACATGGTTGCTGGATGCTGACTCTTCTTTATTTCTACCTGCTAAATTGCATTAAATGACAACTAAATATTTCCTAATACTACTTTTCCAGTACTACCACTGTTCATTCTAGCAGGAGGTTATATTATTACAAATGGGAGGGTGTGATGGGTTCCACAAGTAATTCATGGCGCAGCTTTGGGTTAATAAACTATTATGGGCTCAATCAATCCTGCCCCGCTACATCTGTGAGAGATGTCCCACTCAGAGGGAAAGGCTTTAAAAAGGGAGAGTACCGGATAGTTGGAAGCAGACCACAGAGGAGAGCCTGCTTCCAGTCCTCAGCTCCTGAAGGGCTGGCTGAAGGCAAGATTTTCTTGGGCAACCAGTGGGTTCCCTCCCTGAAGGAAGGGCAGGCCTGACGCTGAATCATTACTGTGGGACTATGTTTTTAGACTAGCTTCTACGCTTCGTTAGGACCACAGCTTACCAGAGACCCTCTGAAGAAAGAGCCCTATCACACCTTTGGAACAGTCGTGTTTTCATTTCTTCAAGTTTGTTGACAACCCTGGAAGAGGGTGGACTATTGGAGACCCATCCAGGGGACTGATCCTCCTGCAACCAGACCCATGTAGCAGAATGCCTGGGCACTGCAAACCAGAGGCGGGGTGAGTGCAATGGCCCCATCTTGGCCCCTAGGTGCCCTGGGACACTAACACTGTGACAGAGGGGTGGTGTCCACATGACCATCTCTGTCTTAAAATAAACGTTGCTACTTTGAAAAATTTGAGGAAAAACTGCACCTAGTCACAATTTTCGTGCAAAATCGTTTGTCCGTAGCTCAGCACGTAGCCACAGAAATGTACATCTTGAGCTGTGCCTGATCTTAAAATATTTTCCCCTGGGTAACTGAGGAAGGGCAAGCCTGGATGGCAACTCAACCGTGGGCTGACTGCAGTTGACAAAGAGCCTATTGAAACAAGAAAAATCCTGCATAGGACACCAACTGTGAAAACCAAATAGATTGCACAGAGCTCTTTCCTTTCAAACCAAAATCTGTCCTTCAACCCGGTCTTAGGAAAATTAGGTTGTTTTACTTAAACTACAGAAACGTAGCATCTTTCTTACTGATCCCAAACAATGAAACTGAAGATGAGCAAAATAACTGTTCAGTGATGCAAATTAAGCAAAACTTTTAAGGGCCTGTTACAGCGAATCTTTTCATTCAAAAGTGTACTTTATTCCTACAAACTACCCCTTTGAAGTCGATGGGGCTACATGTGTACACAATGCTCCTAAGTGAAGGTGGTGATGGAATTAAGGCCTTATTCTAGTATTGCCATTGGGGTTGAGGATATAGACTGCTTGTATGCCAATTTTCATTCTTTTAGTCTCTCAAGGAAATTTTGGCTCCATTTTCTAAAGCCAGAGCATAAGAGAAAGTACATTTTGTTTTGCTTACAATGTATTTTTCATATCAGCCATTTCTTTGGCATTCAAATGGACTTATTTTAGGAAACATTCTTAGCCAGTGATCTCACAACCTAATTTCAGTCATTAACGTAGGAGTATTTTTTTTTAAAACAAAAAAAAAAATCCGACTTCTTGAAATAAGCCCTCTTTTTTGTGTGTGAGGATACAGTATATATTTTATAGGTAGGCACTGGATGGTTTCAGCCATTCATCCTGTGTTAAATACTTCACAATCAGCAACTTTAATTTATTAGACCATCTGGCAAAGTCTGGAACTCTCAGGATAAAAGTGACTGGATTTTGGAGGAAATGTTGAGCCTGAGCATCTGTCTTTTACTTTTTTTGGCAAGTGCACAAATTCCAAATAAAATAGTTTTTATGACTTGTTAGATGGGCACTCCCATGTACTTATCATCAGAGGACACTCTATGGACACACTAGGTTCACATATATTAACTTGTGTGCCTGGAGTACTTTGATTATGGTAAGCCATAATTTTAATATTTGCTTGACTAAACTGTAAATATACGCTCAAGTTGTGAACTACAATACGTAAATTAATTCATAATATGAAACATTACCAATACTCTCATTGTATTGCCTCAAAGTTATCCTCTAACTTGTGTATTAGAAGGATTTATGTGTGGGAGGGACAGAAGGGAGAGTTGTTCCATGGTGGCTGATGGCAGTATTTGAAGAATATGGAGCAAGAATATAACTAGCACAGTGATTATATACTGCAGCTGTTAATACCATACATGGAGCAAAGAGTCCTGATGAGTCTCCTCATTATGAGGGAGGCTTGAGTCTATATTACTATTCTAAGAGAATTAATGTTATAGTGGGGTTATTAATAGGGGGGCTTCACTCTGGAGACAGGATTAGTTTACCTTGCAGTGAAATTGAAATACATTCTATATAATGTGTGTGTAATGGTTGAGTTTATCAAACTGATTTAAGGGGTTTAGACACATCTATTAACTTTAATGGGCAATGTGTCTAAACCCCCTAGACTGCTGTCACAATCACAGTCTATGTACATAATATATTTGTACATAATATACACAACTAAGCATTTTTGACATCCTGAATCTTTAATTCGTAACGCTCTAGTTAACCTGTTAGGAAAAACATTTCAGTTTTATTTTAGGATCATTCCAAGTAGACCTTAGCCAATGATAGAATATTATCTACTGCCACTCACTCAAAAGAGCTTACTGATTCAGTGTGGGACGTAATTTTGAGTACATTTAGTTAATGGGCCATTCTCAAACTGATGTAGCTCCCTTAACTTCCGAGGGTGCTATGCTGATTTACATCATCTGCAGAGCTAAGAATGGTGGGCTTGTTATAAGCAAAGTATATGCTGTAAAGCATCGGTAACATCATACTGTATGCGGCTTTAGACCCACTTTTCTAAGTAATAAACCTTTCAGCAACAACAAAATACAACACACATCATTGAACTCTAGTGAATGGTAGAGAGAGACCAACGTCATAGTTTCTGTATATCTGGTTTTGGAGCTTAGATACCAACGTGATAGGCACCTATGACACGTAAATAATTCCCTCTGAATTTTTCAATGTATGTTCTTTGAAGAGGTGGGGAAAGCTCTTTAGAAAGGCAAGTTTGTAGGCTGGGATTTACTCTGTGTACTGACATGTACATTTGAGCTGGCTAGTTACATGAGTGGCAGTGCAGATCAGAAAAAATCCCTTTCATGAAAGGAAACCAGTTGAGTGGATTTGAGCTTATTCAGCATTGAATCCAAAGTCTAAAGCTGATGGATAGCACTCTGCCCTGTATCTGACTGACTATACATTTTACTGCTCAACTACTCTTTGTGTAGACAACAGTATATTAATTTCCTACCCTTGCAGTTACAGTAGCATTAATTTCTTTCTAACTCAAACATTAGAGACTGTGGCTTTAAGTAGATCTATTGCATTCACTAAATCCTGCCCAAATCTCATACAAATAGAGAGATCCTCCTGCAAAATATTTCTACAGAATTCTCATTAGTTTATTTTTGCTGCTGTTTCCTCTGGTGATGCTACTAGCAAACTTACTTCAGTTCAGTACACTTAATGAGATTCTCTGGATTTCATAATGAAGTTAAAAATGTTTAAGTACTACTTAGAAAATGTTCAAGTGTTAGCATTAAGAATGTTTGTATTTTCCATGTTGTTACAATGAAAGATGCAGCTGGCCATCTTCAAAATGTTAAAACAAGTACAAATGTGCGAAAATACTTTTGTAGCCTACCAACTACATACAAACATTTTCGGACACATTTTTAGAGCACTCAGGGTCAGTATGCATTCTAAATTGGTTAGTCTCTAAGGTGCCACTAGTACTCCCATTCTAAAGTTGTTTGTTAGGACCTAATCCCTATAGGGATTTTGCCTGATTAAGGACTGCAGAATTGGAATCACTATTGCCCAGCATTTAAAAAAATTGGTATAACTGTCCTTTGACATCTTAATGTTATGCTGGTACCTATTTGCGTAGTTGGGAAAGTTAGTATTCAATACCTCCTCCTGTTAATTTGTCTGGAAGAAAAAAAAATTATTGGGGCTAGTCTGTTTGAGGCAGACTTGAGTGTTTTCTGGCAAGGAATTACTATGTATGAATGTGCATACATCCTGCCATGAAATGTAGTTAGTCAATTATTCTATGCTATTCCACCATTCTTCCGTAAAATGCAGGAAGTCCCAGTGAGAAATTTACTGTGCACCCTCTTCAATCCCCCACTTCATAGCTTACCCGGAGCTAATTGCAGGAGAATGGTAAGAATTAGAGGGCAAAGAAATAACAATGCAGAAATTAAAGTTCAGAATATAAACATACGTGGTTATCTTACTGGAAAGAGCACTGGGAGATGAACAGGGATGTCCTTACTCCTGTGCATAAATGCTCTGGTAAATTGGGGCCTAATTTTGGGCCAGAGGTTTTTGAGACTGTACAGCAAAAAATATACAACTTTTTGTTGTGGACTAAATGCCGATGAGTCACCTCCCTTTATATTGATGAGCTAAGAGGACGCAACATGGGGCACAAGCAGAGACTGACGGTCCTTAGCTGGATGAGAATGAACACACGCTGGCCTTTTTCAGGGGAACAGTAACCGTGGTGTCAGCTCCTTCATCTTTGCCGTGCAATCTCTTAGCCCAACACACAGGCATTTAAGCAGCATAAGCACAGACAAAACATATTCCAAAGCGATCAGTCGTGGATAAGAATTAAAAATTGGATTAATTATTAAATTAGAATGTTTTTACAGTGCCTAGCACAATGGCGCCCGGGGCTATGATTAAGCACTACTGCAATACAAATCTTGTTTCTGAGAGGTTTGTAAGTAGCCTTGGACATTAGTCCCTATGTGTATTCCACTGTGGGTACCCACAGAGGTGGAGAATTTTTGAAAGCAGTGTCCATTGGTCCACAAATGAGTTCTTCCTAACCTCATGCCTCAAAAAAGTAGATAAAGGCCAGGACGGACCAACTGCCTCACCTCCTGAGTATTGCTTGTCAGTCACCCACAGTGGAATACACATAGGGACCAGCACTCAAAGAGGAGAAGATTAACTGGAGGTTCTTTGAGATGTGTGGTCCCTCTCTGCATTCCACTCCCTGCTCTCCATCCTATCTGCTTTGGCTCATCTTCTGCTTCGTGGTAGAGAAAGGAGTGGAGAGTGGTCAGTCTTCCCCACCCTTGCTCTCCTTGTGCCCCCAACCGAGGAGATAAAGGGCACCAGCAGACACAGCTTTCAGAATTCCCAACTCTGGGCACATGGAGCACATGACTACCCACAGGTAAGGACCACACATCTTGAAGAACCTCCAATTACTATAAGGTACGCAACTTCCTCTTTTTTAAATCCTACAAGAGGTTTTATCATTAAGATTAACATAACTGTTGCTTACTCTGGTCAGAACTCTGATTTGAGTTATATTTGCCTTTTTACGTTTATGTGCATTATTATAGATTAAAGTATAGTAGTATGTGAATTGATTTGTGTCTTGAGTGGTTGCACTGTGCCATGATTAGCTGTCCAAGTTGTTTTGCAGTTACAGATTCCAGGCCTTTGCTACTAATTTGGTACCCATATGCAATATCCAGTGTCCACGTGCTGTATATTTCACATTCTGTTGTCTTATTCATATTTCATCTTACACTAGTAGTTTTCAAGTAATAAATACAAATTTAATTTCAACTGTGTGCATTTTGTAGAGCAAAACAAACAAGTGTCCCATCCTACTTCTTTTGTCATTATGATACTATACTGAAGGCAAAAATAATAGGTCCTTAAGTGTTGTATTGAGAAAGTGTCTATATTCTGCCTTTACACGCTGCCATCTGAAGTTTAGTCCAAATATTTGGAGCTAAAATCAACAAAATGGAATGTTTACTTATAAAAGTGTGCAACTTTTATTTGCATACAAAACAATTGAAATAGGTTCACAATAAATTATCAGCATGTTCCCATAGAACTTTGTGTATTTTGAATAGATACTGTGAAAAAAATTCCATTAACATAAGACTTCTTTGTGAAGGGATGTAACAGCCAGGTATAAGGAAACCTAGTGAATATGCAGTGTCTTCAGTGGTGAATTAAGTAAGGTTACTCTGTTAAGAAAACAATTTATCAAAATATTAATGGAACAAATCATATGGAGAAACATGGACAGCAAAATACTACTGAATTAACTTTTCTGAATTGTCTTAATTAAACCAGCTATTGTGATGCCTTTTTTTTTTAGATACAGTTTGAATAATGTGTCAAACAGTACACAAGAGTCTCAAAGGTCTGTAAATGACCTTTTAATCTTCTAGCACCAACCCACTAAAATACTAATAGTTTCTGGCATGCAACATAATTACCATTATTTGTTCTTTTGTGGTGGCTGTGTACAATTTTTTTCCCTTTAACATATGAGCCTGTAACCATTTTCCATTATGATAATTTAGGCAACTGGACACAAGCCTAAATATATATGCACATAAATTTTCCCTTTTAACAGTTCCTTAAGTATTTTTTTTAATTGCCCTCTTACGTATTGGAGTGTTCACACTTCTTTTTGATATTTGCCTTCTGAAACGACTAATTCCAGGAGATCTCACTTCAATGGCTTCCATCTCTTCCTGAACAGGAGTAAACTCTGGTTGAGCAAGATGAGGTTCTGGATAGGAGGACTGGGGATATTGGGCTGGTTGGGGGTAGGACCCAGGAACTATATACTGCTGTTGCTCACCATCATAAAGTTCCTCTGGGTCATAGATTTGGTAGGAGTTATGTGGCAATTGCACTACAGGGATGTCTTGATCAGTTGAATCACCGTATCCACCTTGACCCACCACCAGCGAGAGTATTTATATGGTTAGCACAAAAGGAGGGGAGCAGAAAATTAAAGTAATAATTAGGAAATTGGAATATTACATCTCTTTAAATACAATACATTTAATTCACAAAAAGAAACTGAAAACATTTAACACAATAAGCAGGAGAGATTGGAAACAAACCTACCACTCGACAGCCAAGTTAGTTGGAAATCATCACCAAAAATTACACCATTGTGCTTATTATATATTAAAGCAATTTGTCTGCTTTATCAGATTCCAATTATGTCCTAGAATCTATCATTAATGGACAGAAAAGGTCAGGCAAATTTTAATTTTAACAGGACAAGGAAGCTAAGTGCATATACAGCAGTAACACCAAGTCTGTTAGTGGCGGACAATATTGTTGATGTAAAGTATAGGGCAGCTCAGTATCATTTCTGACCTTCAGCCAAATGAAAGGAAAAATGCAACCAGAATGAGCCTTTCACCTTCTGGAGTGGAAGCCATTGTAAGGGATGGGGCCTTAAAATAGGAAATGAACAATAGAGGGTGGGGGTAGAGAGGAGAAAAGGATGGGAAGAGACGAACAACAAAAACATACAGATTAGTAAAACATACAAACTAAGCTGTCTCATGTATTACATTTGTAGTGACTAATAGCTTACTAAAACAGAAAATTAAAATTAAAGTCCAGTATCATGACTGTGTCATAATTCCTGTTAATTTCCTTCCATTGCCTCTATATATTATAATGGAAAATATTACAATACAGGATCCCTAAATTTTACAGAAAGGATTTTAGAAAAGATCCTGTTTTCTGGATTGTTTCATTGGTTATTGATGAGCACGTGCGTCCTTCTTTCAGGTTACAGTAGTTTTTGTTTAGTAGAGTTCATGCTTTCATGCTATATAGAAGCACATGAATGAGGAAATTGGGTAATATGTTTCAAAGACTACAAGACTCCACTGTCACAAACATTAGAAAATGGAGACTCAACAAATAAAACATTCACTTGACAGGTAGTGGACGCATACAATCGGACAGTGCCACAAACACACACATGACAATACTGATACGCTTCATTCATGGTATAGGCCTTCTGGATTTGATGTGAATTTTCTTGTTTCTTACTCTGTTACACTCTTCTCTTAGTGTAAATCCATAAATTAGAACAGAAATAGACCTATAGCTTTTCAAGGGGTATCACATTTTAGTGCAAGGTTTTAATCAAAGGCCTCCATCTTACTTTGGCTGTTGGTAAAGGCACTACACTTCCTTCTCATCCCATCCCTTCTACAAAGCTGACTCCTAAAGGCTGGATAAAGACTATTTACACTGAAGAAATGTACTCACCTCCCACATCATACCCAGCACAAGAAGAAGGATCACAGTAACCAGGTGGGCCAGAAGGACCCTGTGGACCAGGAACACCTGTATGACCAGCTGGGCCTCGTTGGCCTGGGGATCCTGGTGGCCCTGGGCTGCCAGTTCGACTTTCACCAGAAGGTCCTGCATAAAGTACATGCATGAAACAAATAACTATCATCCTCAGTAAAAGCACTGCCTTTAGAACATCCTGGCAGCACTGGAAGCACCTGCTAGGATACCATGGCTCCGAGAGTGCTGTAAATACCCAGGGAGACAGCTTAACTAAAGAGGAAGGGATTCCTGGGAACTCCTTAAAACTCCCCCAGCAAACTGGGAAGAGTTTTGGGTGATTACCCTACTGCTGCTAAGCCTCACATCCTCTCTGGATACTGCTAAGTCATCCCTACCACAGAGAGTTTTTTTATCCTGAAAGTTTATTATAATACTTCTGATAAGCAAATCTTTTGCAGTCAAGGCTCAGCAGATTGCACCAAGTGTCAGGTAACTCTTCGGGGAGGTTAGTCACACCTGGAATACTCTGCCTTTCTAGCAATATATTCAGTGGGGGAAATCCTGGCTCTACTGAAGTCAAATCTGTTTTTTCCATTGATGTCTACTGGGCCAGGATTTCACCCTGTATATTTTATCGTGAACTAAGTATAAACCTTTCCAGCAGTCATAAATGTTTCAATAAGAAACCAAATATAGCCACTCCTGGTCATCAATCCCTTATTCCACAAAAGCACATGTCCTTTGGACAAGTGGTTTATTGTAGGCAAAGGGAGAATATGTGTGTGACTGACACAGTGTCATCATGTTATGCTGGGTTGTGATGTCATGACACAAGCATTGTGACACTGAGGTGCCCAACGTAGATTTGGGACACTAAGGGTCCTGCTGCCTAAGCCTGCAAGGTGCTAGACAGACCCCTGAGAATCTCAACTGGCCTGCAAATACTAGGATGGGTTACAGCTGTGTGTTAACCTTAAGAGCTCTGGAGAACAATAACTTTACCTGCAGGCCCTGGTGGGCCTCTGGGCCCTTGTGTTCCAACACCTGGGTTGCCTCTTTCTCCTTTCTCGCCTGGTAAACCTATTGAAATATTAACAATCAGAACAACAGCTTTAACATGGGTCTTTATAAACTGGCTGCTTGTCTCAGTCATCTTTCCACAGACTGGTGTTTGGTATTGAAAGTGGGGGATCCTAGCTCTCCTTCCTGCTACAGACAGTCTACCAAAGGGGGGTCACAACTTTCCTAGGCCTGCTGCCAGTATGGCACCAGCAGGGTAGAAAGAGAGGAAGCATAGGCCACACTGCCCCGGAGGATCAGCAGAGAAGGTGCAGCAGGGGGCCAGCAAAGGTGGCTTTGCGCCTCGCTACTTCCAGTCTGCTCCAATGCAGCCTCTGGAATAAATTAAGAGCAAGCCCCAGCTGGCCACAGCTGTCTCTGTAGTGCGCTGCAGCCCAGAACAGCCAGGCCATTTTGTGCTTCACCAACTCCCTGCCCCTAAAGCAGGGCCTGTGCTGGTCCTATACCACCCTTGCACTGGCAGGAATCCTCAGGGGGCCACTGCAGCCCCTTTAAGAGCAATGGAAAGAAGGCACAGAATCTGGTCCCAAGAACAGGTAATAAGGCCCAGTCTGAGGTCGCCAGTTCCATGCAGCTCTGATGTCCCTCCTGCCACAGCAGGTGAGTTAGGTACCTCCACGCCCACCCCTTCCAACATGGCTGAACTGCCCTGAAAACATCAACTCAGTATCTGATCTATGTCACAGGAGACCACATAGCAAGTAGGCTAGAAAAAGCCCTACATTAATATCGCCTGAACTACACCTAGAGCATCCTTTCATACACTTGCTATAAAGCAGCTATCCCAACATAAGAAAATACCCTAAGAACCGCCATACTAGGTCCAAATAATGGTCCAACTAGCTCAGTATCCTGAGGTTTAAAAAAGTTATGGCTATGCACTGACAGAATGCCCTGACTGTTTGTATCAAGGTATTACTCCCAATGAAAAACTGGTTTCCTGCCAGACCAGCTGAAATGGTCTGTCTGTTGAAATATAAATTGAGTATTGGCTCATTCACAATCACCCTTCTGAGCTGAAGGTGGTGAGACGTAACAGGAGGAGAATAGCAGGGGGAAAAGAGCTTTCTCTGGGCTCGGGGGTGCGCTGCCTTCAAAGATATATTGGACTATACCTGGGGGACAGGGACAGCACCCTGTTATCCTGCACTTGAGGATGTAATTGGGCAGTGTGATTACATTAATGAAAATGGGATTCCCAACCTGTCCTGGTTGGAAACACAGCAAGAAAGCTTTAGGGGAGAGATAGGGTGACCACCTTTACTGGAAGGAAATAGGGGAAAGCACATGAAAAATAAGGGACAGTGCTTTACTTTAAGGGACATTTTAAGGAAACACCATTTCCCTTCACATATCATGTATTTTGCTCTCAAGTGTATGTTTTTACTCCCCTCGAGTATACAATGCAATTATCATAAACTGCCATTTAATGTTTAAAATGGTCAAGGAGCATCCCTTAAAATTAGCTTGGGTGGTCACCCTACTGAGAAACTATGTCAGACAAGAATTTTAGACTGTTTAAAGAAAATGAATTGTAGACTCTAAGAAGCATGTTATACTTCTTGTTTTATATGTCATTATTTTTGTTTCTATTATCCTTACTCGCAAAAGAAAAGGAGGACTTGTGGCACCTTAGAGACTAACAAATTTATTTGAGCATAAGCTTTCATTATGCTCAAATAAATTTGTTAGTCTCTAAGGTGCCACAAGTCCTCCTTTTCTTTTTGCGGATACAGACTAACACAGCTGCTACTCTGAAACCTAACCTTACTCGGTAGCTCTTAAATCTTAATCTTTGACAACAAACATATGGTTGTTTCACTATAAATATATCTTTGTCGTGTTGTGTTTTAAAAGACCTAATCCTGAGTTGTACCAATTAAGCTATGTTTATTCCCTTGGGAACAGGGAATCTGGTAAATTAGTGTGTCCAGTGACAGGGGCTGGATACTACAGGGGGATGCTTTCAGAGGGGGTCAGGGTTTGGGGCGCACCTATTATTTATCTGCAAGGCAAAGGAGGGGCTGGCAGAGCTCTGAGGATGTTGTTTGGGTGGCTAACAGCCTGGTGGTGTCAGGGACCTGACAACTAGTTATTCACAAACGAGTCTCTCTCTCAGGCAGGTTAGTAACAGGGTGTCTTTCAGTCCTGAGCACCCTGAGATAGTGTCACACGCTTCTCATGGAGTTAGGCACCAAAATCCTTTCTATAAAATAAATAATAAATGAGGATCCAGCAGCCCCCGCTTACAACTGTTAGCCCAGTGGTTGGAGCACTCACACACAAGTTCAAATCCCCCCTCTACCAGATGTGGGGCAGAGATTTGAACCCAAGTCTCATCTCAGAGATTGGAACCCAAGACACTGGGCTATAGGAGTACCCTGGGAAAGGTCTCTCTCAATCTCTCCTGTTGAAACTGTTCAACTTTCCACTACCCATACCATCATTTTGTGCAAGGCCTTATGCTAGATAGGTGGGGCACTGCCTAGTTTGAGGATCCCCCTGGGGCTTAGGCACTCGAGCATCAGGACCAAGGTAGCTGTGCATGTGCCCAGCAGTAGAAATTTGGGCACCTTAGGGATTTTACCAGCAGAAATGTACGCACCTAGGGAATGTAGGCACCAGCTGAGCACGGATTAGTTTGAAATTTTGGATTTATGTGCCTAAATCCCTTTGCAGATTTAAGTCTTTATGTCTCACCCATGAATTTATGGAAGTCAAAATCTTTTAAAAACTCACTACCATTAAAAATGAAATGCTTCTTTTTAGCTGTGCGCAGCAATTAAATTCAGTGCCTGTGGCCGCCTCGCCACTTGATGGCTGTAATGCAGTGCCGTTTCTTCTACATCTGGGGGTAACATTAGACTAAGGCCTGTGTCAGAACGTGTTAAACGTGTTACCAAATGTTCCTTTTATCATTTGAGAAATATTACCAGAGTACACCCCAATCCCTGCAGCCCTGACCTGGAGATTGGAATTCACGCCTCTATAACAGCTAGACTTGATTACTGTAATTCTTCATTTCCTGAATTGCCTGCCAAAATGTATCTGCAAACTATCATAGCAATTCAACAGCCAGGATTCTGACCACTTAGCATGCAACTCCTACTCCAGAGTCCTCACACTGGCTTCCAGGATGATGTCATGTTCATCTTTGAAGTCTTGCTCTTATCATGACCAACAGCTGGGTTCTGTTTTGCTTATTTGATATTTTTCCCTCAGCTTACTAAGCTCCTTAGAACAGGCGTTAGCATTTATCCCATTGTTTAAAGTCACAAATGGCCAGGGTAAAATTTTCAAAAGTGCCTAAGTCCCATTCTTAGAGTAACTTAGGTCCTAGAATCCCCAATCCTATTGCAAGGCAATGGGACTTAAGCTCCTAAGTCACTCAGGCACTTTTGAAAATTTTGCCCCAGTGTTCTTTCTTCTGCACTTCTTTGCAAAGCAATATTTTGCCTGCTGGTCTCAGGGCTCCTGAAGTTCTATCCCTTTCATACATCTGAGCTGAAGACTTCTCTTTGAAATCTAGCATTTGGTTACTATGTAACCTTCAATTTCTTTGTGAAATGCTATGAGACACCTTGTGTGAATGGTTTTATTGTACAGTATATGTGGGAAGTAGTCCCAGATTGATACAACCCACATGTTAATTCCTGTGGGAGCCTGCCTCAGAAGCATGCTAAACAATACTTACATGATCAGGGGCTGAATTCCTCCTGCTTTTAAAAATGAATTCCTTGTGCCAAATTTTAGCTCTGGATTCCAAATGCAAAATATTTTCTAGGTATTACTGAGACAGTTGATGTGCCATGGTAGCTGCAAAAAAGGGGACTAAACCCTCCATTGCACTCTGTTAGCTTTGTTGTGGGTACTACAGCAAGGCAAATGCATTTACAGTGCCACAGTAGTACATGAGAGCGACAAGGTGGGTGAGTCAATATCTTTTATTGGACCAACTTCCATTGGTAAGAGAGACAAGCTTTCAAGATTACACAGAGCTCTTCTTCAGGTCCGGGAAAGTGTCACAGCTAAATACAAGGTGGAACAGACTGTTTAGCAGAGGTAGTTAACATACTTTCTCGGAGATCATTCACGGTGAAGTGGCTCATTAACTCTGCAGTCATAATTTTCACATTCAACAACAAACACTTTGTCCAAATATGAGAACAGCATTAGGTACTTGGATGCTTCCCTAGTATGCCAACCTCATCATGGGCCACACTGAGGAAGAATTTCTGGACGAACACACCATGAAACCAATGATATATCAATGATATTTTTATTCTCTGGACTGATGACCTAAAATCCCTCAGATTTCCATCTCAACTTCAAGAACCATCACCCAGTTATCAAACTCTGTCTAGAACACTCCTGCACCAGCATCAACTTCCTGGACACCACAATTGACTTCAACAATAGAACCCTCCAGACAACTATGCACAAGAAACCCACAGATCACCACGTTTACCTTTACAGATCCAGTAACAACCCCAAACACACCAAGAAATCTGTTATCTACAGCCAGGCACTCAGATATCACAGAATATACTCCAAGGAAAAAATACAGGATACATACCTTAACTACTATAAAAACTCCATGGCCCTCTTGTGCCACAACACCTGTTTTTCTGCATATAAAAGCCAGGGCCAGTGTTAAGGGGTAGCAAGCAGGACAATTACCCGGGGCCCTCCCCACAGTGGACACCGCAAAGCTAAGTTGCTCAGGCTTCGGCTTTTGCCCTGGGTGGTGGGGCTTAGGGCCCCAGACTGCAGGCCTGCACAGCAGGACATTGGCTTTCTGTGCTGGGCCATAGCGAATTTAATGCTGGCCATGCTTAGCAGATCCCCTGAAACCTGCCCGCAGTCCCCTACAGGGCTCCAGACCCCTGGTTGGGAACCACTGCCTTAACACACTTAAAATTACCTTTATCAAACAAGGACTCCCCACTAGAGAAGTAGATTGCATCATGGAATGGGCCACACAAATACCTCAAGAAAACCTGCTTCAATACAGAAAAAAAGAAAACAACCCTCCAACCCAGGGGTGGGCAAACTATGGCCCGCGGGCTGGATCCGGCCCCTCAGGGCTTTGGATCCGGCCCGTGGGATTGCCCCCTATGGTGCCACAGGTCCCGTGCCGCTCTCAGAAGCAGCCGGCACCAAGTGCCTGAGGCCCCGGGGCGTGGGGGCAGGCAGAGGGCTCCGTGCGTTGCCCTTGCCTCCAGGCACCGCACCTTGCAGCTCCCAGGGACGTGGTTTCAGCTGCTTCCTGGAGTGGCGCGGCATGGTGCCAGGGCAGGCAGGCAGGTAAGGAGCCTGCCCTGGCCCCAGTGCATGCCACTGCCACCCCAGAGCCGCTTTAGGTAAGCGGCGCCAGGCCAGAGCCCGAACCCCTCCTGGACCCCGCCCCCCCAACTCCCTGCCCTAAGCCCCCTGCTGCACCTTGCACCCCTCCTGCACCCCAACCCCCTGCCGCACCCTGCACCCCTCCTGCACCCCTGCCATGAGGCCCCTCCTGCATGCTGCACCCCTCCTGCACCCCAACCCCCTTCCCTGAGCCCCCTCATACACCCCGCACACCTCCTCTGCCCCAATCCCTTGCCCTGAGCCCATTCCTGCACACCGCACCCCCTCCCACACCTCACATTCCCTTCCACACCCCAACCCCCTGCCCCAGCCCTGCATACAATTTCCCCACCCAGATGCAGCCCTCAGCCCAAAAAGTTTGCCCACCCCTGCTCCAACCTCACCCACTAACGGCGAGCAGCGATCGATCCAGAGGGGATTGATTTATTGCGTCTAGTCTAGATGGGATAAATCGACCCCCGAGCACTCTCCCGTCGATTTCTGTACTCCACCACCGCGAGAGGTGCAGGCAGAGTCGACGGGGGAGCAGCAGCAGTCGACGCACTGTAGTGAAGACACTACGGTGAGTAGGTCTAAGTACTCGACTTCAGCTACGTTATTCACATAGCTGAAGTTGCGTAACTTAGATTGAAACCCCCACCTAGTGTAGACCAGGGCTTAGTTATCACCTACCACCCCAAACTGGAACCCATACAGGGTGTCATCAAACAATTACAACCCATACTTGATGGGGACCACATCCTGAAAGAAATATTTCCTGAACCCCCACTTCTGGCCTTCAAACAACCTCCCAGCCTCTCAAAGCTCATCATTAGAAGCAAGCTCCCCACAGCAAGCTCCTCCCTGGGCTCACCAACTCCAAGTCTCGCCAGATCCTGCCATAATAACAGATGCAAAACCTGCAGACATTCCTCCACGGCTATGATGATCAATACCCCCCCTCCCCAAGATCCCTGGGCCCTTTCAAGATCCATGAACCCTACACATGCCTATCACAACATGTGATGTATCACATCCAGTGCATTAAATGCCCCAATAACAATTATGTGAGTGAAACCAGACAATCACTACAGTCCCAAGTGAACAAACAGAAAAATGATAAAAGACAAAAACACCCTATCTCCTGTGGATCACCATATCTGACCTTTCAATCCTCATCCTCAAAGGAAACCTGTACAACACTTTCAAAAGACAAGCATGGAAGCTTAAATTCATAACTTTGCTAGACATTAAACACTATATCTCAATAAAAGACACTGGATTTATGGCTTATTATAACAGTCTGTAACCCACTAACTCCCCTTTTTTTGTCCTATGACTGCAGAGTTGTTAACGGGCCACTTCAGCTTGGATGGTCTATTAGAAAACATGTTAATCACTTATGCTAAGGTCATGTCTACACTTGCCATGTAAAGCGCAAAAAGTCCTTTTCTGTGCAAAAACTGTGGAAGTGTCTACACTTGCCAATGACTTTTTGCGGTGAAACTCAGAATTTCACCACAAAAAGAACACCACCTCCACGAGAGGCATTCAATTCTTACCAGTGATACTTCTGCGGTGATGTGCAAGTGAAGACATGTTCTTCCTGTTTACACAGCTTTTAGCAGCTCTGCTGCTCTGACACCAGGTAAACAGACGTCTGCCCCTCTCCCTGTAAAGCCCCAGGAACTCTGAAACTCCCCTTCCTGTTTTCTTGGCAAGTGCTCACTTATCATCTGGCCAGGTGACAATGGCTGCTCCATGGAGCAAAGGATCCCCTGCTTGAGGCAATGCTGAGCTACTGGAGCTGATCAGTGTTTGGAGAGAGGAAGCTGTGCAGGGACGCAGGATGCCCCACGATCACCCTCCCCCCCACAAGACCTATCCTCAAAATGGAGAGAGCTGCACTGTGGGATAGCTGCCCTCAGTGCCCTGCTCTCATCGGCGATGGAAGTCCTGCAGATGTGAACACGATCTGACGCCTGTGGAAGTAAGTGAGAACACAAACCAGCGCTTTTCTTTTACCAGTTCCCTATCACTGGTGAAACTGACAGCGCAAAAACTCTGCAAGTGGAGACGGAGCCTAAACAATCTGTTCCACCTTGTATTTAGCGTGACACTCTGAGTACCTTTCCTGGATCTGAAGAAGAGCTCTGTGTAGCTCAAAAGCTTGTCTCTTTCACCAACAGAAGCTGGGGCAATGAAAGATATTACCTCACCCACCTTGCCTCACTGCAAACAATAGTAGTACGTGTTTGTTCTGGAAGCAAATGCTGGCACATGCAGCAGGCAAAGTCTGCACGAGTTCATTGCTTTGTTCATGAAAACTGTAAAAGACTTGCCTGCAGTAAACATCTGGAATCTATGTGGTTATTTAGTATAAGCCCCATTTTAAGCTTACACTAAGCCAGCAATAATATGGTGCTTCAGAAAGCAACTGCCACAAGAGGTTTCAAACCACAACTCTTCCCACACTGAATTATTATTCCTTCACATACACATATACACCAGGTGAAATTATATCAATAAGCAATGGCAAATTTGAAACATGACTATTCAAACTGAGAAACTATGTACACTGTGGGCTAAACTCTGAGGTCTTCACTTGGATTTTATTTAGTCTTTACTCAGGCAAACTCTCACTGAAGTCATCTGCATGGCAAACACCCAAAACAGCACAGCAGAGCATAGGAAAATTAATCTACTTCAGGTTGCTTGTGATCTAAATCCCTTCCTGAGTAAAAGCTAAGGCTAAGACAGCCTCCTCCAATTGTAAAACTCATAAGAGGGAGCCAAAGAGGGGGAAATGCCATCTTGTGAAGATTTCTCCAGAATTTTCTGTTGGGGGTGGAATTCCTAGATCCAAACATTCATAGAGTTTAAAAGGGCAATTAGATCATCAGGTATGACAACTTGTGTATCACAGGCCATTAAATTTCACACAGTTGCCCCTATATTGAGCCCAATAACTTGTGTTTGGCTACAGCATATTTTCCAGAAAAGCAACCCAACCTAATCTAAAAATATCAAGAGATTGCAAATCCACCACTTCCACTGGTAGTTTGTTCCAATGATTAGTCACCCTCACTGTTAGAAATTTGTGACTAATTTCTAGTTTGATTTTTTCTGGCTTCAGCTTCCAGCCATTGGTTCTTGTTTCTCTGTTAGATTAAAGAGTCCTTTACTATCCAGTAGTTTCTCCCCATGACAGTACTTCTTCTTTCATGAGAGAGACGATTAGTGATGTTCCAGTGACTATGTCCAGATTAGTGAGACAGCTTTGGGAGATGCTTGATGTAGGTCTGAGATGCCACCTGCGAACGACCAAAGCAGGCACTGATTTAAAATGTAGTCTACAGTTTCTGACTGGTGTTCACAGTCACACTGTGCCTTGCCTATCATCTCCCGAAGGTGTGAGAGATGACAGCATCTGCCATGCAATGTTCTAAAATGGTTCAATGTGGACCATTGATTCCAGGGCAGGTTGAAGCCTGGAAGTTCTTTTGTGGGGTTGGCAGTCAAGTGTGTGTTTGGGACATTAGCATTATCCCAGATTTCTCTCCAACGTGGATGAGGATTGAATGGGGACATTTTAAGAGCTTTAACTCAATCCCCAAAAGGCGTGCAAGATTTCAGATGTGTTTTCATAAGGTTATGGAGGGCCTCATGAATTGGTAAATTCAGGTTGACCACAGTTTCGTTGTACTCATGAGCTGTACTTGTGTCTCTCCAGATTTTGGATAGGGGTATATGTGCAAGAGTGGGCAACCATTGAACAGGTGTTGATTTTAATGTTCTAGTTATGATTCTCATCATGGAATTAAGATGCACATCCAGAGATTTTGAATGTGAGCTGCCCACCCAGACTGGTGCACAATCTTCAGTGGCTGAGTATACCAGTGCTATAGTCACTGTTCGAAGTGTGGGTGCACCGGCACCCTATATTGTGCCTGCAAGTTTTCAGACAAGGCTAGACCTTGCCTTTATCTTTTCATGTATCTTTTCCAGATGGGGATTAAGAGTCAACCGTCTTTCTAAGGTTGCATCCAAGGGCTCATTTCAGACCCATTGACCACAAAAAGATGACATTACGTTGTTCTTGGCAGCTTTGTTGTCTAGGTGAAAAGTTACTACCAAGGTTTTGGAGGAGTTGGGGTGGAGCTTCCTGTACTGAAAATATTCTGTCATTATCCTGAGGTCAGTGGAGAGGGCATTGCCGATGGTGGAGAGTGCTTTGCCTTATACAGCAGGAGCAATGTCATCAGCATAAATGAACTTACACAAAATTGTGTTGGGTAAGTCCCTAATGTAGATGTTGAACAGTAAAGGAGCCAGCACGGATCCTTGAGGTAGACCATCCTTGAGGGCGTGTGCTTTGCTGAACTGCCCATTCAGAAGGACACCATATCTGCAGTTGCTCATCATTTGATCCCAATCCTTAAAACAGTCTAGTTTTAGCCAGTGGGCACACTGAGACAGTATGCATTCATCACATCTAGTAAAAGCCTATGAGGACTAACAGTGGTTGACAGCATGCTTAATGGAGCCTTGTTTTATTTCCAAATCCAAATTAACAAAAGCTCCCTCCCAAAGTGTATCTTCTACTGCAGCAGCTGTTGCATCCACAGCAATAATGAGTGGGCGGGCCTCATTCTTGGGCAATATTTTGTCATCATGAACTATTACTTCTAAGTTCTCCATCATTTCTGCACTAGCTGTCTTGTCTGTGCTGTTTCTTGCAGATTAATTTTTACAATCAATAGCATTATTTGTCCTTCATTTTGTTAATATAAATGGGCTTAACCCCTGTGCAATTTCTGCATACTCTAAGAAACTGTTTAAATGGTGCAAAGATTTACATTATGGAGGCAGCTCTCCTGCAGCCCACATTGGTTTTCTCTCACTCATCCAGTTTCAGTCAGTCCCCTGTTTGTTTCATCTTCCCATCTCCCTCCATTCTTGTCCCCTCCTCCCTCTTTCCCAATAGCTTGGAACAATGTCTATCGTTCATCTTGCGCACAGAAATCCATCGCTGACAAGCTTGCACTCTAAATCTCATCTCCTCTTACAGTAGGGTCATTCGAATTATGGCCTTGAGGGCTTAGAGACTTGTGGGGGAGGAAGGGTGGCAAGTTCAAAGGTCACTCAAAAGTGTTCTCCTCAGAACAATATAATATTAGTTTTCTGGCTACCAAACAGGACACGTGACCTATTAAGCTCCAGGATGTGAACAGCCATTGGACCAAATTTTTTAAAATGCCACTTATTGGTTATTGTAATTATAAGAACAATGATTCTTGGCTCTTCAGTAGTGCCTTCCCTGTGAGGATCTCAAAGCATTTCACAGTCACTGACTGATTTAGTCTCACAGTGCCATTTTGAGGCTACTGTTATTATTTATAAAGTACACCAAAGCATGCCAGATGTCTCACAGTTTGGAACAAAGTCAGGCCCCACAGAGTTTGCTATTTAATTAGACAAAACGGACTGAGGAGGGGGCAAAGGGACGTCATATAAATATAGGTAAAAGGATGAAGGGGAAATTTGGCAAGTGGCTGGTTAACTGCAAAATTTCATTTAATTTTGTGTTGTTTTGCCCCCACCTTTTTCATTATCCTCGCCTTTTCACCATCTGACCCTGATCCTGCCCTCCTGTCTCAAACAGTACACTCCTTCCCCATCTGATCAATGTGTGTCATTATGGTATTATAATTTAGGAACCTTTAGTCTAATTCATTTCAAATTTAGTAAGAAAATTCTACCTTTTCCCCAGAACTAACCTACCAGTTTTGAAGCTGATATTCTTTTGACTATACAGTAGTGCCTTCATTTGGATGGTGGAGGGCAAAAACCAGATTTCAAAATGGAACACGTTTGGAGCTGTAAACTTCCACAACCCCAGAATTCTGCAAAAAGGCAAACCTCTTGCACCATGTACATCTTCATATGATCATCAATCCTTAGCAGCGGTTGTATCAATCCCAAATGTGATTCTACCCAATCACACTCTGTAAAAGGTTGCATTAACTTGGTGATTGGCAGTTTCCATAGCTTTCAGTGTTACCCAAACATTGCAGCTTAGGACCAGCTCTTAACTAGAGAGAAAACTATGTTCACATGTTAAAATTAAGTCAGGTAAGTAAAGTAATCATATTATGGCAACATGGTGATATATATTACCATACATTTTAAGTATTCAGCCTACCTCTTTCTCCTGGTCTTCCTGGCTGGCCAGGATTGCCTGGAAATCCAGGTCTTCCTGGTGCTCCTTGTTCTCCCTGTGACCCAGGAGATCCTGGTCGACCTGGCTCGCCAGGAGGTCCTGGGATAGTTCGTTCTGAGACAGACTGACTTGGAATCTGGTTCAGAATTGAATTATATCTGGCCATGTGACCTGTGGGGGGAAAGATTCCACCAAATTCAGGACAAAGTGGATAATCTGGCTCAGGGGTGTTTGAAGGGAGTAGGTTGGTGAAAGGGGTGCTGGAAGGCTCTCGTCCTAAGAGGGAGAAGTTAAGAATGTGGTCTGTGATATATGCTAGTTGTGGTGATGATAAAGTGTGTACTTGTGGGTGGAGAAGTATAGTGTGTATACTCTTAGGTAGCCTAGAATATACACTGTTAGAGGGCAGACACTCTTTGGTGGCCAAGTGTATATGCTGTTAGAGGGTAGGCCCTGTTCGGTGGCATAGGGTATATATTATTAGAGAGTAGATACTGTTCAGTGGTATACAGTATACGCTGCTAGAGGATAGGTATTGTTTGGTTGTCTAGGAAATACTCTGTTAGAAAGTATGTAGTCTTCAGTGGCCTTAGAGGGTAGGTACTGTTTGGTGGCCGTGGGTACAGGCTGTTAGAGGGTAGGCACTGTGCCCTAGGGAATACACTGTTAGAGGGGAGGCATTGTTCGGTGGCCTAGGGAATACACTGTTAGAGGGCAGGCATTGTTCGGTGGCCTAGGGAATACACTGTTAGAGGGGAGGCATTGTTCGGTGGCCTAGGGAATACACTGTTAGAGGGGAGGCATTGTTCGGTGGCCTAGGGAATACACTGTTAGAGGGCAGGCATTGTTCGGTGGCCTAGGGAATACACTGTTAGAGGGGAGGTACTCTTCGGTGGCCTAGGGAATACACTGTTAGAGGGGAGGTACTCTTCGGTGGCCTAGGGAATACATTGTTAGAGGGCAGGCATTGTTCGGTGGCCTAGGGAATACACTGTTAGAGGAGAGGTACTCTTCGGTGGCCTAGGGAATACACTGTTAGAGGGGAGGTACTCTTCGGTGGCCTAGGGAATACACTGTTAGAGGGGAGGTACTCTTTGGTGGCCTAGGGAATACACTGTTAGAGGGGAGGTACTCTTCGGTGGCCTAGGGAATACACTGTTAGAGGGCAGGCATTGTTCGGTGGCCTAGGGAATACATTGTTAGAGGGGAGGTACTCTTCGGTGGCCTAGGGAATACACTGTTAGAGGGCAGGCATTGTTCGGTGGCCTAGGGAATACACTGTTAGAGGGTAGGCACTGTGCCCTAGGGAATACACTGTTAGAGGGGAGGTACTCTTCGGTGGCCTAGGGAATACACTGTTAGAGGGCAGGCATTGTTCGGTGGCCTAGGGAATACACTGTTAGAGGGGAGGTACTCTTCGGTGGCCTAGGGAATACACTGTTAGAGGGCAGGCATTGTTCGGTGGCCTAGGGAATACACTGTTAGAGGGGAGGTACTCTTCGGTGGCCTAGGGAATACACTGTTAGAGGGCAGGCATTGTTCGGTGGCCTAGGGAATACACTGTAGAGGGTAAAAAGAAAAGGAGTACTTGTGTTAGTCTCTAAGGTGCCACAAGTACTTCTTTTCTTTTTGCAAATACAGACTAACATGGCTGCTACTCTGAAACAGTAGAGGGTAGGTATTGTTTGGTGGCTTTTTGTTTTCGTACCAGCTACAGATCTATTCTATGGCTGTAGAAACAGCCACCTAAAATTCGAACATAAGAGATATTGATCTACTTACCTTGGATGAGCTGTTCACACACCTGATGAGCAACCGCACGCACCATTGCCTGGGACTGAATGTCACCCTGGATAACAACACCATCATAGCCACACATTTCTCTTATAGCACTTTTATCTTGAATGTGCTCAGAGAGCCTGTGGGAGGTATGTCTTTATGATCCCTATGTTACAGATGGGGAAAATGAGGCAGAGAACCTCTGGGACTTGCCCAGGGATGTTGATAACAGAGTTGGAAATGAGAAACTCCTGTTTTCAGACAACAAACAAAAGGCTGGGGATGGTAACCACAAAAGAAGATCATGGGATATGCTCACTGATACACGCACATTGTTACTTTCTTTTTTAATTTTATTAAAATTTAGAGAGAGGGACGGAGATCAGTGAAGAAGAAAAGTTTGTCAGATTAGATCTAAACTCACCATAGCTATGAGTAGAGTGAATGTAAATTACTGCGGTGGGGGGTTTATGGGACAGAAGGTCAGATTGAAATGTATTTGTGGCTGTTGAATATGGCTACAGAGTACTTACCCGCTCACCCCTTTCCCCCTTTGCACCAGGAGCACCCTGTTAAAAGATTAAACAAAGTTAATTCTTACCTTTCTCTCTAGTTCTAAGTACTGTATGTCTGAATCTCCAAATATTAGAGTATTACAGTGAAAAGAAGGAAGGTAAACAAATCAGTTTTAGAACCCTATTTAACCCTGGCGAACGGACAGCAACGTTCTCTTAAATATGCTCTTTCCTTGTCAACACCCAGCAGGTATTTCTCTTTCCATGACTGAGTAGCAGGCGGTTACCTTTCCCAGCTTTTGTCTCTCCACTGTTCCTCATTTCTGACCCTTGAGTCTGGGAAAACTCATCCCGCCTAATGGCTGTGAGTGCTGTCTCTTTCTCAGAGCTAGTGTAGCCAGGATGATATTCTGGAAACACAGGGGGGCTTCTGTTCCCTTGCTGCCAAATTCACCTTTCTCTTCACACTGTATTCTGTTGCCTCGGTTGTCTCTAAAATGGCGCTTGGGCCAACAGCAGTGCGGACTGAAATCTGCTGCA
Source organism: Eretmochelys imbricata (assembly GCF_965152235.1). Taxonomy (NCBI): domain Eukaryota; kingdom Metazoa; phylum Chordata; order Testudines; family Cheloniidae; genus Eretmochelys; species Eretmochelys imbricata. Next base: position 24,514,319 of record NC_135573.1, read on the forward strand.
CAAATGTACCCGCTTTTGAACCTGGCCATTCTGTAGGTTTTGGTGGATGCAGCCCTGATTTTCTGTCATTTTTGACCTCTCCAGTAAGACTTCAGGCACTCTCAGAGTTTGGCCTCATATGACCTTCAGGCATATCTGCACTTACAAAAATTTAGACCAATTTCTGGAGCATGTGCCTATATTATTGTCAATGCTCCAGTTCCAGGTAAGTTTTATAGCTCACCAAATCTCTTAATTGGGCATTTCATTATTATACTGGTAGAGTATGATGAATAGAGTGTTAGTGTATTATCTTCGCTTATATTTTATCATCAGTCACTATATTCCCATTTAGCCAAATATTTCAAATGCTTCTGTTAGTATAAATCGCCAAAGCCGACTGGATGTTTGAAAAAAATCTAAAATTATTTAGTATTCTACAAATCAAGCCAGACGTGCAGCTGGACAATGTCAGACTCAAATACTTTCTAGAACATGAAATTATAACATCCATTATGATATATAAAAATATTTTTAAGCAGGCTACATAAGGAAACAAATGTTAAAATGTTAAATTCATAATTTATGAATTCAAAATATTTAGGTGAATAGCTACACCTAAAAGGCCAAATGAAAAACTCCAAAACTATAACTAGTGTGGAATTTATACCCTCATTTTATAGATTTTTTTTTTTTACTTAAAATGTTTTCTTTCATGTATAAAACAAGTCATTGACATTTAAATGGTAGAAAAATTGAGCATTAGATCCTGAACAGAATCAAGAGCCCAAGGGCTCTCACTGACATCAATGGCAAAATTTTCTGTAGTTGAAGCCTGTAATTACAGTTTAAAAGTGGGTCTGATTCTGATGTCATTTACACCCATGTAAATCAGGAGTACACTCACTGAAGTCAACAGTGTTACATTGGTGGAAAACCAGTATAAATAAGATCAGAATCAGGCTACTTTGAAAAAATGCCGTCTTTGTGGAAAGTGTTAAGTCTAATAAAGCAGGAACATTTTATTTTCTTTAGCGTAGTTTGAAATGGAAAGAAAATTAAACGGCTACATTCAGAATATGAATTCCCATCCTGTATGCTTTTAACCTTTAAGGACAATGTCTTTTCTTGATGCTTTCATGCATATATTTCTACACAACATTTTAAGTCAGACCAAAAGCAAAACAAAACTAAAGAAAACCTAAATTAAAACAACAATGGGATGTTTCGTTTAGTCATTAATTGCAATCAGCGTGAGGGCTTTATGAGCAAATGGACCACAATTCTGGGTCCTGTGTAGCTTTTGTAATGGATAACAGCAAAGGTTAGACACCGAATAGCACAGGACTGCTAATATATAAGGATTATGTTAGCTTACTTACAGGAGGTCCAACACCACCTTGTGGCCCAGTGTTTCCCATAACACCTGGAACACCAGGAGCACCAGGTATTCCCTAAATGGAAAAAGAAAGAGTAAAGAGTTAATTGTGACATCCACATCAATGAGTTCTTATTGACAAAAATACTTAAACACAATTTTTGTAATATATGGTCAGCATCCTAGCTACAGCAGTTCCACAATGATGCGTTGGTCATTTGAAAAGTGAGAAGACTACACATTATGCATAGTACACTACATTAGATTATTGCTGCTAAATTTAGTCCTTTATCAAGTCCTATGGATCCACTTTCATGTCCATAATAATAGAAGCCAGAGATGAAATGTTTATTGTCATTGTTTTCTTTTTTTAAATTACCATTAAAATATAAATGAATTCTGAATTAATAATCCTTATTAAAAATCAGAGAAAAGGTCAATTTACAAATTTGAAGAAATTGTGAATTAAACTACCAGCAGATTGCCTCACACTTCAATTCCTCAAATAATTGAAACATGGACTATATTTAAAACTGTACACTATTTGGAGACCCCATGCAATAGGCACAAGAAGGTGAATTAAGAATGAAACTATAGCTGTTCTAGATGAGCTTTGCACAGTGATGAATATTCATTATTGTAATGCATTAGTTAATGTCAGCTCAAAACAGGTAAAGAAATAGGTGCTGGGCAGTATTTATTTATTTAGAATTATGCAAATATCATAAAGGGTAATAACACTATTATTCAGCTAGTAACACATTCTTTTTTCAATGTGTAGCTACATAATTTCACAAAGGAGTAAAAGGCCCAATTCTACAATCCTTAATCAGACAAACCTCCCATGGACTTCAGTGAGTCTGAGGGTCCAGGGCTGTGGGACAAATTTTAACCCAGCACTTGGCCTGAGTAACTAGGGAGCGGCTGAACAAAAGAAAGAATCCACCCCTCCCCAGATTGCTGAGTAGTTATGGAACAACCATGTGGAAGTTACTGCAGCTTGATGTTCTGGAATCACTGAAGGGTTTACACAGCAATGGATCCTTTGGCCTTGCCTTCCTCCAGGCCCACCCAGTCCCAATCTCACCCCTCCATATACAGTGTAACCACAGCTGTTCTGCTACCATGGCACTTCCTGTGACTGTAGCTTCGGGGGCAAGATTTGCACCCACATGAATCCTCAGATCTTATTTTCCAAATGGGTTAGGTTCATTGCCTCTATCCTCATGGATTATTTCAACTGTTTTTTCCCCCACTCCTGTAGGACCCCAAAGTAGTAATGATGTTAGTGCAGTAGCCAAGGAATGGGGAAGGGGAAACTCAGGAGATTGCAGGTGGACTTTTACTTTCTAAATATTTTATTTTCTTGTCACTAACATGTAAATAATAGATGGTCTTGTGTCCTGATTCTGGCTAGTTCTAATAAAGTAATAAAATAAAAGCCCTTGTATATTTTTCAGTGTCACAAGCCTTCAAATAAGGAATTCAAACCACAGATTGTGAATGTCTAAGGTGCATGTATTCCTTCCACAAAGTTATCTTCTATCCTAGTCAGTGTTAACAGCAACAACTTTAGGGTCAGATTTTGCCACGCTTGCTCATAATGTGTAGTACCTTACCCACTGATTTCATCTGCCCTACTACAGAACATAAGTAAGACTGGCAGAATCTGGCAATTAGAGAATATTTAAAACCATCACAGGCAAATTGGCCCACGGTTCTCTATAACCCCACTACAAATCTTGCTAGTAAATATATCACTCCTAAAAAATGTATCTGCCAGAGGCAGATTTATAACACAAGGAACAAAATTCTGCCCTCAGATGAATGTGTACTGCTCCTACTGAAGCCAGCTGAGGTCAGACTCTAGCCTCTAGATGATCTCTTAATTATTTTGTGAAATGTTTGAATACATTCTACAGGGCTTCAGCTGCATGACCTGGGGCAATGAACTCTGGCAGCTCATGTCGGAGAACAAGTCAGATTGGAACTTCCCGCAAGACTAGAGTCTCTGCCTCATCTCAATGCCAAGGGCTATTAGTCCACTTTACACAACGCAGCTACTTTACTTACCACAAGATGGCAGCCTATTTATTGAGTGACTCAATCTCCCTTTACCATGGGGGAGTCATTGTATCTCAAGGTAAGAATCCAAAGAACTGGCATAGCACGGTCAGCTCTCTGCCAAACTCATGATTAATCTGAATTCTAATCTCCAGTGCAATCGGCTATTTAGCCCCAGCTGGCACAGACAGCAACCTACATCCTGAAAAGACCTCAACTCATACAGTAATAAATCTCACATAGACAGTACTTACCACTGGCCCAGGAGGACCTTGGGGCCCTGTGGGTCCATCTTTGCCAGGTGCACCCTAGAGAAGAGGAACATGGAAATTAATCAACAAGCTTCTTAGAAGAGTTATACTTTCCAAGTCCAGATAATTTCTTCTAGAAGGCAACTTACTTTTAATTTTGTTATTAAAAGATTTTGTTAAGAAAGAAAGAAAGAAAGAAAGAAAGAAAGAAAGAAAGAAAGAAAGAAAGAAAGAAAGAAAGAAAGAAAGAAAGTTGAGGATTGGTCCTGCTTTGAGCAGGGGGTTGGACTAGATAACCTCCTGAAGTCCCTTCCAACCCCAGTATTCTATGAAAGAAAAAGAAAAAAAATTCACCCCATCCAGAGGGCCAGCAGAAGCCTACATACCATTCAAGTCCCACTTAGGACCTCAGAACAATGTTTAAGTGGGATGAAGTGGTACGTAAGTCTTGTGTTGAAGCTCTGCAAAAGGGCAAATTTCACCTATAATGTTGGATGAGAAGATTGCTCTTTTGTGAATTTTAAGCACTCTGAAAACTCTTACTAAAATTACCTGAGATGGATCCCAACTCTTCTTCACACAGATCATTGTTACTCATGTGACTATGCCCATTGACTTCATGATGAAGGCATTATCAGAAAGGAAAGTTTCATTGCCCAGAAATAGTGCACAGCTTTATTGGACACCACAGAGGCCCTGATTCAGGAAGCTGCTTAATGAGACTTCATTGGACATATTCATGAATGAAGTTACACACTTAAGAACCTTCCTGAACCAGAGCCAAAGACTACCCCATACTAGAGAGCAAATTACTCATGACAGGAAGTGTACAAATGTAGAAGAGTAAAGGATACTTATGCATATTAATCAGGAAGCACATTTTTCCATTAACATACTCTAAATCATAACCCCACCAATTGTTCTGATCATTAATCCAGAACCAATATTTGGAAAAGTTTGCTAGTTCTAAAAGCATTTATATTTGTCCACCAAAAGGCTCCCAACCCTGACAAGTTACAATATATTGTGCGCAACCTTAAAAAATAAATCACATAATACTGGTTTTCTTCTTTCCCTCCTTCCTCCTCCCCTTAAATTCTGATGATTTTAGCAGTGGTTAGGTGACAAACTACTAGATAGGTAGGGCAAATCGGGGCAACCACCCCAGGCCCCACGCTTTGGGGGCCCCATGCTTTGATAAAATCGGGACTGTCCCAATATTTAGTCCTTTGTCCCGCATCCTGACTGATGTATGATCAGGATGCCATTTGTCCCAATATTCAGGTGAGGAGGCGAAAGGGCAGATGGGCCGGGGTGAGGAGGCAGGTGGCGGGCGGATGGTGCCGAGGAGCGGCGGTTGGGTGGACACGGTGTGTGTGCATCAGATGGACAGCAAGGAGACTAGCGGGGAGGTGAGCAGCGGGCAGGCAGGTGAGGAGGCAAGCGGCAGGAGGGCAAGAGGGAGGGAGGTGAGGAGGCAGATGGGCATGCAGATGGCGAGGAGGAGAGCAGCGGATGGACGGGTGCACTGGATGGGTGGTGATGAGACTAGCAGGGATGTGAGCTGTGGGCAGGCGGGTAAGGAGGCAGGCGGGCGGAAGGGCGAGGAGGAGAGTGGTGGGAGGGCAGGCGGGGTGAGGAGGCAAGTGGTGGCTGGGCGCGCTGGGCGGACAGTGAGGAGACTAGTGGGCAGGCTGATTTGTCTCGAGCCCCATACCCAGGAACGGCCCAGACTAGATGTAATGCTTTAGCATTTGGAAACTGTGATTCTAACCTGCTTATATATGGTATAAACCATTGGTTTGAAAATTTATCTTCGGTGTAACTGGAAAATATTCTCTACTCTGCTGTAAAGGTGTTTAGGTGACAAAATAAGTATATCATATAACTTATCCATATTATATCAACTATCCACACTGTGGATAAGGGATGCTTTCCTGTTTCAAAGTATACCACTATGATTCCTAAAGCTTCAAGAGCCCTATAAGGCCCCCTCATTATGATAAGAACTAAAGAATAAAAAAGTATGGTGATGTTACCATGAATAAATGCCAGTGTACCTGAATCCACTTTAAAAGTATAAATAAACAAATAAATAAATTTTGTTCATTTCAAATCAAATCAGCAAATCAAGAAAAGTTTGCTCAGCTCATGAAACTGCAAATTCTAAAGGTATGACAAACTCTACCCATGAATAACCCGTGAAATGAAATCAAAAATAAAAATTGACAAATACAAGCGGTGTTTCTGAGCTTGATGCGGGTAGTAGCCATTTTGCTAAAGAAGTGTTTTGTTTTTAAGAACGTTTTGAAAAATTTATGTTAGACAGTCTTCATTTGTGACACTCGCAGTATGGAAGCCCTTTACAAAGTGATGTGAAGCAGAATACCTGTTTGTTTTCATATTGGTTTAACTCTCAAGAAAACTGATGCTTTGATATTTAAACAAACTGTTAAATTTTTTAAAAACAAGTGGGTGAAAACCTGTCCCTGTTGACTTCAATGGGGCCAGGATTTCATCCAGAATATTTTATGGACGTCTTTCCACTGACCTCCAAGGAGCTGAATTGGACTCAAAGAGTCTCCATACTACTGCCATACTTCCCTTCCCACCCTGCCAGTAAATGGCAGGAACTAACAGTAAGCTTAGAAATGCTGGTTTTTCTTTGAATGTAAAGTTTTTAATTACACTTCATTTATTCCCACAGGGCAATACTTCTTACTCTTGGCTGCTGGAGAATGTCTCCTTGCATATCCTGGGGGTGCATTTCTCTTGGCACTGTTTCTGTATCTCTTGGCCATTTAAAATGGTCTCCCGCTGTATTTGTTAGGTGTGAAAATTGCTGTTTATAAATTAAGTCAAACAGGAGTCTGTCTCAAGGAGCAGTATGGTTGTAAATGTTTGTTGTGCTAACCCAGAAGTAAAAAATATATAACAGTGTGGTTTGTTTATGCCACCATGAGGGTTAGTGGTTTTTCAGATTATTTGATAGCTGATATGTGTTTTAGACTAATTCTGAACATATGTAGCATGGGGTGGCGGTTAGGAAGAGGAATTGGTAGAAAAAAATGGAAATGTGTTTCTGTTGGCTGCTTATGCCACTAATTTTGGTTGAGTAAAGACTGTGTGAGCTCACAGAATAGTACTCAGAATACTAAAACATTGGGATACTGTGCATTGTTTCATTTATTGAGCTCTCTTTTGATGGCTTAACCCAAATATTGTCACCTTTTGGAAATATGGTACTATACCTCAGATGTGGTCTTATTCAGTAAACTTAGTAGTCAAGGATTCATGAATTTGCTCCAGATACTCCTGTGTCTAGGAACCAGATATTTCAGATTTACATGCATATAAGAGCTGAATCCACACTCAATGCCTGGATTTCAAAACTACCCCCAAATATAGAGAAGTTTAGATTTGAATGCCAACCAAAAATTATCCAGCATTATTTTGTAAGACTGGTTTAGTTCAGGGCATATTGTGCTACTGAACTTAAATACATGCACGAGAAATCAATATCAGTGGTGTATTTTGGGGTAAAATGTTACCTTAGGGATTAAATTCACCCATGTGCAGTGGGCAGAATGAGACTTAAACCTGATTTAAGACTGTGGGTAAAATTCTGGCCCCAATGAAGTCCTTGTGAGTTTTCCCACTGACTTCAAAGGCGCCAAGATTTCACACCTTGAACATACGTGGTACTTAGACTTTTTTTGGGCCCTCTGCAGAAGGGTGATTTTCACTCTAAAGGCCAACTATGGAGTCCTGCATGTAGGCAAAACTCTCACTGAAGTTAGTGAACCCCATCATTCAGTATTTACTCATGGAAAACTACTGAGCGTGTCCAAGCAAAGGCTGCAGGATAGGATATAATGGCAGGCCAGGCTTGTCTGAACAGAATCAAGCCCAATGCCAGTATACTCGAGACTTCAAATATTTGTTTTTGCCAGATCAAAAGCTCAAAAAGTAGTGTTGTTCCCTCCCACATTTCACCACTGTAAAGGATTTTTGAAGTTATTTTGCATTAGTTTTTACCCTTATGCTAATTCATAGTAATGGTAGCAGGCATACAAGTATCCAGTTAATTCACTAAAATACTACAGACTACTTCAGTAATGTCAATCTGCAGATGTGAGGTGGTTCACAAAAGGGCTCAGTTTTGTTCTGACTAAATAAAGCTAATTCAGGAAAATACTAGTAAAGTGATTTCTAGAATCTTTCACTGCTCAGAATACACATCCTTTTAATGTAATGACAGTGTTTGGAAAGTTGACAGCACAAGTCAAACTAGACTAGTTCTGCTTCACAGCATTTGAACACAGTAATGCCCATTTAATATCCCACCTCACCTTTGTAGTACTGCAGATTAAAAGGAATATATTTGAGTCATCCCCTCTAAGAGCTGACATACAAGAAGTTTCTCTTTTATTTTTCACATTTTAAAACTCAAAAGGCCCGATATGGTGTACTCTGCTAACCACGTAAATGTTTTTCCTCCATTGTTTATACTATGCTGCTAAAAAATCTTGTTTTGAAAATAAAATTCCCTTCCTTACCAATCTGGTCCTTTTCTATTCCACACATGGGGCTGAGCAGGTAGAAGTGTGTCACCATGGCCAGGAGAAAGCTCTGAAGGACCAGAAGAGTTAAATGCACCTTCCAGCTGGGCTAATGCTGGCAAGCAAGGTAAAGCAGCAGATGGTCAAAGCCCTCCCACCTGTTCCTGAGCTACTAGTACACCCATGGAGCAGCTCAAGGGAAGGTAGTCACCTGACACCACATCTCTTCTTCTCTGCTTCCTGGTGCTCAGCAGAGACATGGTGAAGCACATGCAATAAAGCAGTTTCCTCTTTCCAAGGCTACCTGCCTATCTGCTAAATCATTCCTGGCTGCAACCCCAACACCAGCATGTTGTTCTTGTCCCTCTGCCAAGGAGAAGTCTGGTGTGCAGGGGGAGTCCCTAGGGAAGATGGAGGTGGCGGGGATGGAGGGGGGAGAAAGCCACCAGGGAACAATGAGAGGTGACCAAGTCACAGACATTTTGGGGTAGGGAGTAATTCAAATGAGCTGAGGAATCTGAGGACAGAGTGATGGAGGCAGTCTCTCCCCCAGTATGTGCATGCAGGAGAGATGTACCTACTGCACCATCCCTTAGAATGGTACTTTATGGTCCTTTCTTCCCAGCTGGCTATTTCTGCCCCCACAAGGGTGGCTTGCATCTCTCAGGAGAGAATGAGGACTGTAAGTATGAGTGGACCGTGTGTGTAGGCCATGGGGAACATGGGAAAAGAAAGCACCTTTCCTCCTCTGCCTGTGCACCTGCACAAGGGCCAGTCATAATCTTAACTTCATAGCCCCAGCAGAAAAGGAAGAACTGAAAGGACAAGGGAGTGTAAGTGGAGAATATTTGGGCCAGATGTGGCTTGGAAGAGTGAGGGGGGCTAATCAACACCTTGATCTCAATTCAAGCACACAGTCCTGCACAATTCAACCTGGCCCTTTTGTGCAGGACATAGCTGCATCCAGGAGAGTTAGTGTAAACGCACACATTGCCTGTTTTAGTACAACCACTCTAGTATGGGCGATTGTGTGGGAAGAGAAGGGCAGGGAAAGGTTCCTTGAATATTTTTGCAATGACCACATCACTGAGAATCAAACAGGCAGAAACCAGGTCTCCTTTCCCAACATCTTTATTTCTATATTTATATCAGGAGGACTAAAATGAGCCAGGGGGTGGTTCTTCGTATTAATCTGAAATTTAGATTTAGTCCAGGTACCCGATTTGTTTTAAAAAAATCTATCATGGATGCTTAGAGTTTGTTTTATTAACAGAAAACAGATCTTTAACTCTATTTCAACCTTTAAAATGAATTTTAATCTCATCTCATAGCATGGGCAGTCCATTATGAAATTGATTTCTGTTTGTATTTTATACACCTGATTAGAGGATATACTCTAATTTCTTCTTTTAAAAAGAAACTACTGAAAGCTACGAAAAGGAAAGAAATATAATTTTTAAAAAATCTTGGATAAATAAACCAGGGATAAAAGAAAAAATCGACAACCTGGGGGGACGGGGGTTTAAACTTAGTATTGAATAAAAAAATTAAAATAAATGTCAATGGGAAGCAAAATCAGAGACCCTTATCAATAGATTTTAATAATGATTAGAAGCTCTGAGTATTAGAAAGTAAGACGAAGCAGAAAGGAAATAAACGTGAACTGGAAGGGGAAAAAATCTATTTGGAGTTAAAGGACGTTTTAAAATTAACATCATATTGGCTATGATTCAGCAAAATGCTTAGTCACATGCTTAAATCCCACTAATGCTAGTGGAATTTTTCAAGTGCTTTGATGAATCAGGTCCATTATGCCTCAAGCATTTTAATTAATAATAAACATTAAAAAGAAAGTGATGGCCAAGCTAAGAAAAACACGGAAAACATCAATTCTAGTATAACTTTAGTTTCACAGTATAGGCTGAAAAATAGTTTCAGAGCTTGGCTTACAGAAGGAAGTTTGACAAAGAAAACATTGTACAAAAAAGTAATTTACTTCTTCATAACTTTCCAGTGCCCCTTTGCTGTTGCTGGAGTGACATCTGTCAGAGTGACAGAATACTCCATTGCCGATTAGCCTTTCCTTCAGACAGACTGTGCAGTGAGGTTACTGGACTGGATCACCACTTTCACAGGACTTTTATGCCAGTGTAACTCCACTGGAATCCATTGAGTTACACCAGCATAAACTAATACAACAGAGTGGAGAATCAAGCCCATCATGCTGTATGTACAACATCAGAGTCTGTTGCCACAGAAATCACTGTAGCATGACAATATAGCACAAACACCCAATGATAGGCCTGATTCTATAAGACCCTCAGAACTTCCTGAGAAATAAAGAACTGAAGAACAATCATCTAGTTCATTTTCTCAAAAGAGGGGAAACTAGACACAGGAAAGAATTATGATCAGTATTTAAAACTGAGAATTTATTTAACTTCCCACCCTTATTATAGACCACGCTGGAGCTATCTCCAGAATAAGAGTTAATCGCCTTTCCCCTGACTTAATCAAAGCCTTTGTCTATGCCATCCTTTTTTCTCAAAAATATCCCAAGTGGTAGCACCAGTTTAAAAACTACTGTCTGGCACACAAGGGATCGAACTGGGCATCTCTGGAGCCAAAAGGATAAGCAGCTACAGCTTGAGAGAAAATGGCAAACCTGTCTAAGTGGGGCTGTAGCAGCCTCATACTTCTAGGGATTGGGCACAGAAGAGAACCTGTAACACATACACTAGTGGGTTACACAGACAAGTCACTGGAGGCCACTAGCATTTTTAGCACCATGTCACCTAGACTTGCTCTGAGCAAGGTTAGACAAAATGGTGACAAGAACACATGGTCACGGAAGCCTTAAAAAACTAGTGCTCTCCCCAGTACTGAAATTGCAGCTGAACCAGTGATAACAACAGTGAGAAGTAGGGGGAGGGGGAAGGGGAAGGCCAATGCAGACACAGCCAATGGGAAGGTGCTAAGAGAAGCTACAAGATTGTGAGGTATTAGAAAAACAGAGAGGTATGTAGTATACAACATAGAAAAGGGAATACACTTAGAATAAGATTGAAAAGAGGGCAGGTGATATGAAGTCTGGTTGTCTAACATAATACAGCAATATTTGTGATCTCATATGTTTGATTCGTAATTTAGTTGTATACTTGGAAACTTAGTTCAAAATGCTGGTTTTGATCTGAACATAACTCAGCACAAATCTTACTCTTTAAAAAGTCTCTCCTTTTTTTCTTAATTTCACAGGGAAACCATCTATTGCCCCAAACACTACACTGACTTCAGTGGAACTACGCACGGGCTTAAAGTTAAATGTGCTTAAGTGTTTGCAGGATTGGGGCCAAGATCTGTACCACTGTACAGATCCTGAAATAACAGGGCTGAGCTCAATGCCAGAAGTCCAAAGAATGAAGAAGAAAGAAGCTCCACAAGCTTCTGAAGTTACAGAGTTTCATAGCTATTTTCAAGAAAAGCTCCTAAATATCCAGAAGAGAATGTAAATCTTGTTTAAAGGAAACTATAAGTCCAATTTAACTACGTACTTGACCTGTACATTGTACTGAATTACTAATAATCAGGTAGGGATTCTTTTGCAATACCTGGATTCAGTGTACCTAGCAGTATGAAACAAAAGACTGATCAGCTGCTGCTTTATAAGTCTAACTTATAGAGGTTTCCAAAGACACAGGTGAAAGTACCTAGAGGTTTAACCAAATAAGTTAATACTAAAATCCATAAGTTAATACTAAAATCCATATCTTGGTTGCTAGCCAGAATGTAAATATCCCTCACAGGCTCACCATAAGCAGAAGAAAGTTGATCACATCTTTCTAATATTATGTAGTTCATTCTTAGTTTAACAGCGTTCACCTTTTCACCGACTCTTTTACCCATGTTTCATTTTTAAACATTTAAGAAAATAACGTACTGCCAGATTAAGAGTACTGGACACAGAAGACCTCTATTTGTACCAAATAAATACATCAGAAATAGCATAGGCTTCCTTATTGTTATTCCAGCATTTCTCAACCTATTCTGGAGAGCAATAAAGTAACCCATTTCTGTTCCTTGCTTCTCTCTTGAGACAACCAACAAAGGTGCTAGTTAGTGCCAGCTGTAATCATGGCACTGTTTGTGACATGGACATCTATGTACTAGATTGCTGTGTCACTGGACTGGCTGTAAATTAAACTAATAACAATTTTGATTCCCCCACCAGTGCACAAGAACTATCAGGTATAAATCTAAAACTATTATATAAATAGATCCATATTATTATTATTATTTACCAGGCCCACCGAAAGCAATTCTGGACCCCAGGGCAGAACAGTTAATGGGCCCCTAGAAAGGGATGGCTGAGGTTTACGACACTACATTTTATCCTATTGATAACACATTAGAACCCACTATACGAAAGTTGTGGCTTTGCTTGATGTAGTTAACTTTTTTTTCCCTGTTACAGCACCAGTATTAAACAAATTGTGAGCCAAAATATAAGATGTAGAATTTGTTATTTTGAAGGACATATTTAAATTAAATAAATACATTATGGAATGAACATGGAGAGAGTCCAGCAGAGGGCAACGAAAATGATTAGGGGACTGGGACATGTGACTTATGAGGGGAGGCTGAGGGAATTGGGCTTATTTAGTCTGCAGAAGAGAAGAATTGGGGGGGAATTTGATAGCAGCCTTCAACTACTTGAAGGGGGGTTCCAAAGAGGATGGAGCTAGGCTGTTCTCAGTGGTGGCAGATGACAGAACAAGGAGCAATGGTCTCAAGTTGCAGTGGGGGAAGTATAGGTTAGATATTAGGAAAACCTATTTCACTAGGAGGGTGGTGAAGCACTGGACTGGGTTACCTAGGGAGGTGGTGGAATCTCCATTCTTAGAGGCTTTTGAGGCCTGGCTTGACAGAGCCCTGGCTGGGATGATTTAGTTGGGGTTGGCCCTGCTCTGAGCAGGTGGTTGGACTGGCTGAAACCCCCAGGTTGAGAAACACTGATCTAGATGAGTTGAAGCACCCCCCTGGAAGACCTCTGCATAACCTAAATTTGGGCATAGTCAGTTCTCAGAAAAGAAGACAGAGGGGACACCTGATAAGTGTTCAGATATATTAAGGACTGTTATAAAGAGGACTGATCAGTTGTTCCTCATGTCCACTGAATGTAGGACAAGAAGTAATGGGCTTAATCTGCAGCAAGGAAAATCTAGGTTAGATATTAGGAAAACTTGTCTAACTATACAGGTAGTTAAGTTTTGGAGTAGGCTTCCAAGTGTTCCATCATTTCTTTTAAGAACAGGTTGGACAAAGACTTGTCTAGGGTGGTCTAGGTTTACTTGGCATGGCCTCAGTGCAGGGGACAGGACTTGATAACTTTGCAAGGTCGCTTCCAGCTCTATATTTCTATGAATCTGATTCCTAGCCATCACCGCTCTTGAGGCAGAGATCCACATCTCTCTCCCTTCAGACCAGAAGTTTAGGCTTGCAGTGCCTCTGCACCTCACTGCAATTTTCCAGCAGGTCTGATCAGTGTCCAACACCTTTGGTTAACTCTTTGTCCAGGGACTATAATGGTGTACACCAGTTACCAATTAGTCCTCACAATGCAAACTGCATTTATTCTTAGGGCAAAAGCAGTTCAGAGAAAAGATATAAAAAACTATAAAATACCCTAAATGCATGCTAAAAGATTATCAGAGGTCACCCACAAGACCAATATAGGGCTCTGGTAGGAATCAGTCTTTCATACCACAGAACTGGGTTTGCCCCTTTGGTTACAAGTTCCTTTCTGTTCTTAGATCAGGAACCAGACCCCAGCTAGGGCCTTTTATCTCCAGTCTCTGGGAACAGGTAATCATCGGCCAATGACCCTCTCCACAGGGCACAGCATCAAAAGACTGGGGTTTTGCATAACTTCGGTCGTATTATTTACATTAATCACTTCCCAGGCATTCCCCAGGAAAGCCAGATAACACTTTTTGTCCCAAAAGTCTGTGCCTGCCTGGCACATTTCAATATAGTTGTTTGCACTCCTTAAACTTCCCAGGTCTCACCTGTCCCAGTGCCATCACTGATGGAATGGAAACACTTCAAATGAGAAATCTGTTTGTTTCACCTTACCCTTTGACCTTGAGTTCCATCCCGTCCCGGTGGTCCTGATGCTCCTGGGACACCCTATGAATGATAAGAGGGCAAAAGATCAGAGTGGCAGCAACCCCTACACTGTATAGTGCAACCCCCTTTATCTGACATGACATCAAAAGCCCTGGGATAAATGGGGCTTCAGATACTCAACAGGATGACTCATGGTAGGGCCATGTCTATGATTCAGGTGAGGTGGAGCTTCAGTGAAATAAATAGGGCTTATTAATATGCACATGCAATTAACCTTTTCCGTTTTTATATCTTATTTAAAAGCAAATAATGTCTACAGATGCTTTGTATTACTCCAGTTTTATACCAGTGTAACTCCATTGAGGTAAATCAGATCCTTAAACTAAATCTTTATTTCCATCTCTCTCTCTTTCAGTTTTTGTAAAGGCATGAGTTACCATATTGTCTGAGCTCAGTGCAGTAATAGCAAAGGGGCAAACCCTTGATCAAGCATCCAGCCCAAATAAATGAGCTATGCCTGGCAGAGTTCCACAGAGTTCAGATGAAATCCTCCCACTCCTTCCACTGGCTGCCTAAAGGCACTGGCATTGATCCCAGACCATTACTGCAACCACAGGCATAAAAAACGATCCAGAAGGCTGGAGAGATTGATTTATGAGGAAAGATTATGAGAGCTAAGTATCTAGCAAGACTAGAAGTTGGGGAACCTGGTAATAGCAGACAAATATCTGAAGTGTGTAGACATCAAGGAGGGAAATGATTTATCTTGGTTGGTTGGTACAAGAGATATAAGCAGGAGTAATATGATAAAACTAAGAAATGAAAAATTGAGGCTACATATCAGAAAAACTGACTTCAGCAAGAGTTGTGGGCGCTCAGCAGCCCTCAGCATTTTGCAAGATGGTCATAAGAACATAAGAACAGCCAGACTGGGTCAGACCAAGGGCCCATCTAGCCCGGTATCCTGTCTTCTGACAGTGGCCAATGCCACATGTCCTAGAGGGAACTGACAGAACAGATAATCACCAAGTGATCCATTCCCAGCTTCTGGCAAACAGAGGCTAGGGACACCATCCCTGCCCATCCTGGCTAATAGCCATTGATGGACCTATCCTCTATGAATTTATCTAACTCTTTTTTGAGCCCTGTTATAGTCTTGGCCTTCACAACATCCTCCGGCAAGGAGTTCCACAGGTTTACTGTGCATTGTGTGAAGAAATACTTCCTTTTGTTTGTTTTAAACCTGCTGCCTATTAATTTCATTTGGTGACCCCTAGTTCTTGTGTTATGAGAAGGAGTAAATAACACTTCCTTATTTACTTTCTCCACACTGGTCATGATTTTATAGACCTCAGTCATATCCCC
Source organism: Eretmochelys imbricata (assembly GCF_965152235.1). Taxonomy (NCBI): domain Eukaryota; kingdom Metazoa; phylum Chordata; order Testudines; family Cheloniidae; genus Eretmochelys; species Eretmochelys imbricata. The sequence goes on from NC_135573.1 coordinate 24,530,044, forward strand.
CCCTTAGTCGTCTCTTTTCCAAACTGAAAAGTCCCAGTCTTATTCATCTCGCCTCATATGGAAGTCGAGAAAAATTGAGTGCCTGATTTGTAAATGGCAATTAAAAGAGCCTCCCTTAGTAATCATAACAACTGCAATATGCAGGACTGTGGCGGTCAGCAGGATGGATTTGCAGCAATGGGGTTCCTGAACAGTGGTGGGGTGATAGACAGCATGCATATTCCTATTTTGGCATCAGTCCCCCTTGTAACAGGGTACATCGAGAGAGGACTACTTTTTCTATGGTTATGCAAGCGTTGATGGGTCACTGGGCATGCTCCATCAATTTCAACATGGACTGGTCAGGGAAGGTACAGATGCATACATCTTTAAGAGCATAGGAGTGAGGTTTTTAAGGCCCGGCTTGACAAAGCCCTGGCTGGGATGATTAAGTTGGGGTTGGTCCTGCTTTGAGCAGGGGGTTGGACTAGATGACCTCCTGAGGTCCCTTCCAACCCTAATCTTCTATGATGCTATTACAGGTTCCCATGGGGATATGTAGATATCCACCTACCAGAGTTCTGCAAATCAGGTAGTCAGATAGCTTGCTCACAGTTGCTCTCATAAAATTGCACCTCAGATTACTTGTGGGTACACAAAGAGAGGCTGGCTCTTCAAAGTCAGGCCCTAAGTGATTTGCCCACGGGCACACAACCAATCAGTGACAGGGCCACAATCAGATCTCAGAGGTTACTGATTCCAAATCCCTTGCAGATTCAGCTGCACCACAGTGCCCCTCAATATCTTTGAATATCTGCTCTGCCCAACACAAGGATGGCAATTCCACATTCAGATAGGTCTACTAAATGCTACATTAAAGCAATAATATAGGGAATACCTGCTGGCCAGGGAGACCACGATCACCCTTCTCTCCTTTTTCACCTGGTGTTCCCTGGAGATCAATAATCACACATAGTTAAACAGATAAATTGCTGGACGCCTCCTATTTTCAATTGTTCTTTTCAAAACAATGTGAAAAAAATTAACTACAGATTCATTTTTCCTATTAAAGAATATCCAAAAATTGTATCTGCAGTACTGGTTTGCAAAAATGTAAATTAAATCTTTAGAGATATGGAAAATAAAGAAAAGGAAACTCTGATTCAAAAATGACTGTCAAATTATTGTTTAACAAAACCTTTAACAAAATGGAAACTAGGGCTGCCAAACCATTAAAAAAATTAATCACGATTAATCATGTGACTAAAAAAATTAATCACGATTCATTGCACGATTAATCGCACTGTTAAGCAATAATAGAATGCCATTTATTTAAATATTTTTGGATGTTTTCTACATTTTCAAATATATTGATTTCCACTACAATGCAGAACACAAAGAGTACAGGGATCACTTTATTTTTATTACATATATTTGTGTTGTAAAAAAACAAAAAAAAATAGTATTTTTCAATTCACCTCATTCAAATACTGTAGTGCAATCTCTTTATCATGAAAGTTGAATTTACAAATGTAGAATTATGTACAAAAAATAACTGTATTCAAAAATAAAAATGTAAAACTTGAGAGGCTACAAGTCCACTATTTCTTGTTCAGCCAATCACTCAGACAAACAAATTTGTTTAAATTTGCTGGAGATAATGCTGCCCACTTCTAGTTTATGTCACCTAAAAGTGAGAACAGGCATTTGCATGGCATTGTTGTAGCCGGCGTCACAAGATATTTACATGCTGGATGTGCTAAAGATTCATATGTCCCTTCATGCTTCAACCATCATTCCAGAGGACATATGTCCATGCTGATGACGAGTTCTGCTCGATAATGATCCAAAGCAGTGCAGACCAATGCATGTTTACTCAACATCTGAGTCAGATGCCACCAACAGAAGGTTGATTTTCTTTCTTAGTGGTTCGGGTTCTGTAGTTTCCGCATCAGAGTATTGCTCTTTTAAGACTTCTGAAAGCATGCTCCACAGCTTGTCCCTCTCAGATTTTGGAAGGCACTTCAGATTCTTAAACCTTGGGTCAAGTACTGCAGCTATCTTTAGAAATCTCACATTGGTACCTTCTTTGCATTTTGTCAAATCTGCAGTGAAAGTGTTCTTAAAATGAACAACATGTGCTGGGTCATCATCCAAGACTACTATAACATGAAATATATGGCAGAATGCGGGTAAAATAGAGCAGGAGACATACTATTCTCCCCACAAGGAAATTAGTCAAAATTTAATTAACGCATTATTTTTTTAATGAGTGTCATCAGCATGGAAGCATGTCCTCTGGAATGGTGGCCGAAGCATAAAGGGGCATACAAATGTTTAGCATATCTGGCATGTAAATACCTTGCAATGCCGGCTACAAACATGTCATGTGAATGCCTGTTCTAACTTTCAGGTGACATTGTAAATAAGAAGCTGGCAGCATTATCTCCCATAAATGTAAACAAACTTGTTTGTGTTAGCAATTGGCCAAACAAGAAGTAGGACTGATTGGACTTGTAGGCGCTAGATAATTTTACATAGTTTTTTTGAAAGCAGTTATGTAACAAAAAAAAATCTACATTTGTAAGTTGCACTATCATGATAAAGAGATTGCATTATGGTACTTGTATGAGGTGAATTGAAAAATACTATTTCTTTTATCATTTTTACAGTGTAAATATTTGTAATAAATATAAGATAAAGTGAGCACTGTACACTTTGTATTCTGTGTTGTAATTGAAATCAATATATTTGAAAATGTAGACAAACTTCCAAAAATATTTAATAAATTTCAATTGGTATTCTATTTTTGAACAGTGCGACTAAAAACGTGATTAATCGCAATTAATTTTTTGACTTAACTGCGATTAATCGACAGCCCTAGTGGAAACACATTCTTTTCCCTGTGAGTGAATCTGCTTCTCTTTGACGCTCAGGGAAATGTCCTATAGAGATGAAATCAACAGAGTTCTATAGAAATTAAACAGGTTTCTATAGAATATACATGATTAATTACAAAGAATATCCTTTCTATAGGATGTTTTTAACCAGTCAATAAAATTCCACAGCAGGAATATAATTCTCTATTAAATGCTATAGAAAGGATTGGAAATTATTCTTACAGCCCATATATTCTTTATTATATTCTCTGCTAAAATAATCAAGGATATATAATACTCCTGGGAGAATTCTGTGCCAAAAAATTAGAAATTCTGGACACATTTTAAAATTCTGCATATTTTATTTGTCAAAATAACACAATATAATCACACCAGTTTCAATTATTTTGGTAATTTATTTCAAAATACCTGTCAGCAAGTATGTCTGTAACAACACAGACCAAAAAAAAAAAAAAAATCAGGAAATGTTTTTTGACAAATAGATTCCTTACTAGGCATATTAATACAGAATTCTGAGCAATAATTCATTTAAACTACAGTACAGAACCATATTTCCTGCACTCCACACTCCTGAGAAGAAGTGCAAAGGCTTGGGGCAGTCAGGGATAATGGAGGAGCTGAGGGAGAGGGAAGTAATTGCTGGGAAGAAGCCTGGGTATGAACTTGAACGGTTGTTGGGTATGGGTAGGAAAAGTATGGAACAGGTTATTTTGGGGGGCAGGGAGGGATTGTTAGGGAGCATCCCCCATGGAGACCTTGGCTGACCCCTAGCCTCTCCTATTCAGTCAGGCACATCTGCTCCTGTCCCCAGGTGTCCCTGTACCCCCATGTGTCCTTGCACCCCCATCTACATGTGTCCCTGCACCCCCACTCAGACACCCACTCCCCCCATCCCCATGTGTCCGTGCACCCCTTCCCTGTCCTCATGTGGCTCTGTGCCCCCACTCAGCCACCCCCCATGTGGCCCTACATCCCTCCCACATCCCCATGTGTTCCTGTACCCCCTCAACCAGCCCCCACCCTTCATCTCCATGTGTCCCTGCACCCCATCCCCATGTGTCTCTGTGCCCCCACTCAGCCATCTCCCTTCCCCCTGTCACTCTGCACCCCCCATGGCCCTGCACCCTCTCAGCCAGCCCTCTCCCCTCATCTTCATGTGTCTCTGTGCCCTCTGGCCCCATGTGTCTTTGTGCCCCCACTCAGCCATCCCTCTTCCCCCTGTAGCTCTGCAACCCCTCCGCCCATGTGAGCCTGTGCCTCCACTCCCATTCAGCCCCTGTCCCAGTCTGGCTTCACCTATGAGCCCCTATCTGATCCCCCAGCAGCCCCACGCTGTCTGTCTCCCCATATCCCCTATCTCCTGACCTGGCCCAAAAGGCGCTGTGAAGAAGGCAGGTTCTTTCTCTTTCCCTATCATGGCTGGTGTTTGCCAGGAGCAGCTGCTCTGTTCTAGCACCACAGCACCCTCTGGTGAGCTAAAGGTGGAACTGCAACAACTTTTCAGCAGAAGCTATTTTCTGCAAAAAAAAAACAAAACTGTGCGGCACGTGAAATATGTGTGCGCGTAGTGGTGCAGAATTCCCCCAGGAGTAAATATAAGTCTGTGAAAGGGAACACTCATTGCCAATGCCACCAAGTGGACAGGCAGGGCTGTGGCAGGCTTTTTTCTTTTTATGGCACTCCCCTTTTTATGGCCACTCTGGCTCTGCAAAGATCTGCCCCTTCAGTAACTCAGCCCTCTGGCCAGGTCACACATTCAAGTCCAACCCTTTCAGGGTATATGTAGAGGGTCCAATAACAGGGTAGATTTCTGGATTAGGCAAGGGATTGGCTTCCCCTTAACTTGGGGCCTCATGGTTCAGACCTTCTATCTTCAGGGATCTCCCTCAGCTAGATTCCCCATTCCAGGGAGAGGCTTCTAGAGCTGGCCCCTCCTTAGGGGCAGGTAGGGGAACCTGGGCTGACCCTCTCCAATGGGTCTCTAACCTTCACTGAGTCACAAATCCCTCCTTTGATGGCTTGGCAAGGTCATTACAGCCAGCTTTCAGCTCCTGCAGTGCTCTTTCCCAGGAGATCAGAGCCCACCTCAGCTGTCTGCAAGCTACTGAGCTACTCTGCTCCCCTGTAAGCTCCTCATCTAGCCTGTGCAAGCTTTACAGGTGCAGCGGGGAGAAACATCTGGGCCCAAAGCAATTCTGTAGACCCTTCCCTTCCAGTGTGGGGTTTGTACAGCCCATGACAAGGTGTTAAGAATAATTTCTATTGAAACCTGTTTAATTATATTACTGTTTTGAATCCTATAGGTTGGTTAAAAAATTCTGTAGAAAGAACACTGTACTCTATTAAATTTGTTTAGATTTTTCTACAAGGAAAAGGTGCTGGGTTGATAGTCCTTAAGGCCTGTGTATATCCATCCACACGACATTTATTATTGTATATTTTAATACATTATATATTATCTATTTTTATAAGTAGATGTGCAGAATTCAATGTTTTTATAATTTCAACAGATAATATTGATGTTTAATTTTAAACATTTTTTTGCTATTTACATTTTCACAGTTGCACAAAAATTATGGGTTTTAAGTTGCTTTTTTTCAATTTTTATCAATTAACATAGTCGCAGGAAATTATCAGAGGGCCAGACAATGGGGAGGTCAGACAATCATCATCATCTAATGAGAGTCAATGCTGAAATTCAAAAAGTTAAATCTTTTATAACCATTAAAACACAAATTGCCAACATCCCAAGTCAAAATGTACGCAGTAAATATCCTTAAATCAAACTCTAATGAGTTCTCCAGCAGCATTTTTCTTACTTTGTCAGCCTGTAAATTTCAGTTATTATGGATGGAAATATTTTTTCATCAGTTTGTGTGTGTGCAGCAGCATTTACTGATATTTACTGATAAAAATCTAATCCTTCCAAGCCTATTTATAAGACAGCATGGGCATTGGAAGTGTAGGTTTTTTGCACTGCTGATGTGTCTCAACATTGGTATTGAGAAACCAGCCCTAAAATAGTATTTCTGGCTCTATGCCTATCAATTCACTCCCTGGCCTCTCTGATGAGGCTGCCAACAAGTGTACCAGTTCGTGCCAGTTAATTTAGGTGATTGAGGTGGTTTTGGTATGTGAACATCTCTCCACTAGGGACTGCACAAAGTCACAAAAAATCAAATAACCAAAAAAATACTATGTTCTAAGTGTTCCTGCCACACACTCCAGCTCGCAGCATTTTTAAAAACTTTTATCTAGATTTGGGTCTGACCCAAACACCTGTGGTCCAAACTGTCTCAAGGTTTAGTGAACTTCGGATCCCAATACATATCTGACTGTTGGAGCTGGCTCCTATGCCGATCGCAGGTTAAACCCAAATCCATGATCCAGACACCTCAGATTTTGGTGAATTTCAGATCTGGATCTGGACTTTGTATCTCAGTCCTAGCTCTAGTTTTATCTAACCTTTTGGTACAACCTAATGTACGGGTTCTGGCAAACTTCTGTGACAAAATTAAGACCACAGTTGTTCATTTAGGACTTACTGGAAGCCCTTGAATAGAAAGTCCACTTGGCCCTTGGGGTCCTGGATGCCCTTGGGGTCCTGGAGCACCAACTTCACCACGAGGTCCATCTAGGCCCTATGACACCAAAAGGGAAAACAAAGGCCACAAGTTTAACTCCTACTGTACATAAGAAGGAAGTGTCTGTGTGCAGAATTAAATACCAATAGATTCAACAGCACCTAAAATATGAGTTAACGTGCTGACAGGACAATAAGGCTCCTATTTACAAAGGCCTGATTCCTTTAGGCATGCAAAAAGCCACAAATATATGCTGACAGCAGCAGCACTATGCATTTTACTGCCCCTGACCCAGAAACAAACATGATGTGTAGCCAGTGTGATCCAGGAGACCTGGACGCTGTTCACCCAACAAGCACCAATGGCATCTGGCTACACCCTTTCCTCAAGAACATCAGAGAAGTGAGCTGTAGCCCATGAAAGCTTATGCTCAAATAAACTGGTTAGTCTCTAAGGTGCCACAAGTCCTCCTTTTCTTTTTGCGAATACAGACTAACATGGCTGCTACTCTGAAACCATTCTAGATTTAAGCTCATTCAAAAAAAAGAAAAAACTCTAGATTTAGATACACACAGACAAAAGCCAAAAAAAGGGAGCATGTTACAACGGTTTAGTGGTGGCAGATTACCTTTGGACCTTGATCACCATGATGTCCCTTTGGGCCTCTGACACCTGGACCACCCTGTAAAGCACACGATTAGTGTTAGCAGAAAAGTGAATCCCACCAAAAAAAAAAACAAGTTCTTTCTTCTTCCTGAATCATATTGATTATTCTATTCTTGTAGGCCCCAATTCAGGAAAGCAACCCTACTCAGGGAACTACCTAGGTGTGTGCTTAAGTCCTACGAATTCATTGGGGTTTAAAGCATACGCTTAATAGCAGTCCTATGTAGGGATGGACTTGAGCTCAGGAAAGTACGTAAGCCTGTACCAGTGCATTATAATGCACTAGCCTATAATGCACTAGGATCAAAATGTTGCTGCAGGCAGTGACCCACCTGGATACACAGGTCAGCTTTTTTTCTTATTGTTAAAATGCTCTCCACATCTGCTCTTTCCAATATCATCACACTGGTAAAGGCAGACTTTCCAATGATTCTAGTAACATTTTTATCAAATAAAACCCCCGAGAGACCCATTGTGTTTGCTATGGTTTAATTTCAGAGCCATTCAATTTCTCGCTCCCCATTTCTCCTTTTTTGCTTTCTTCACGGATACCTGAATCTTTTAATCACTTGTTAACCAATTGCAGTCTAAACCTTTTGTTAACAGTATCGTATGGGACACTGGAATTGTGCATTTCTAAGGATGACTGCCTTGAATATTTTTCTGATATACATGCAAGACGTGTCTTGCCCTCTTGGATGATTTTAAAGAAATATTTATTTTTACTTTTTTATATTCTTGTAATAAAATATTCACTGATTGTCTCTCTCTACCCCACCCTTGGGATAATGTTTATCTTTTTACAGTGTGAGCATTTCAGGGCCGGGCCAATCTCTGTGTCTGTAAAGAATCTAGTACAATTAGACATCATTCCTCCCCAGGGTGTGGGGAGGTGCTACAAAATATCAAATAGATAATAAAACAATATAGCAAATGGGACTACTAAGAAGATATTGGCTTACAAGCCAAGCCAAGTAATGTTCACTTTGAGGGGCAAGAAATCAGTGTTCTTTGACACACAAAGTCAATATATGCATTATGACATATCAAAATTATATTTCAGGTATGTTAAGCTTGCAAAATCAAGCACTCGTAAATTAAGAAATGCTAGAATTAAAGCTGTCTCTGCAACTTTACTTCCACTTCCTTGTGTGTATACACCACAAACATCTTTAATTACATGATCACATACTATTTTCCCACCCTCATCCTCCTTTGCTCCATGTCTCCCCAGTTCCACTCCCTCATCAGGTCCACATCCCAGTAACTGCCTTTCCACCCCCTCCCTGGCTCCTCATCCCGATCTTGTCCAGCTATTTGCCTGCTGCCCCCCTCTCTAACCAGGCTGGCTTCTCATAACCTGCCCTTCCATCAGGCTGCCTTCTCCTCCATGCTGTTTAGGCACTAGCCGGTAAGGGACTGAAAGCACGGGAGAGAGAGTCTCTCTGCTCTCAGTTCCTGTACCCAGTGCCACAGTGGCTTCCAGAAGGAGCAATTGCATGGATAGTCCTGGTCAGCCTCTGAAGCCTGGGGATGGGGCATACTCAGCCCAGATGAAATCTTCAGAGAATTTCACTGAAATTCTAAAAATTCTAAAGAGCTTGTGTGAACTGAGATTTTCAGAGGCTCATAATTAGGTCAAATTTGGGTGAATTTTCACAGGAACAACAAAAGACATATCCCTGACAGCAGGGCAACACTCTTATCCAATTTCAAGTCCTTGCTCTAAAGAATGGAGATGCTAGAACCTCTCAGTGAAACAACCGTAAGAATTTTTTTAAACATAGTCAAAACAACATGCTTTTCCCTAGTCTCATTCTGAGAAACAGATGACATTTTTTGGATAAAACTTAAAAAAAACAAAAAACAAAAACAGCCTGAAGCAGACACATATTTATAGATTTTGTGGCCAGAAGGGACCATTGGATCTACTCTGATCTCCTATGTAACACAGGCCATAAAAATGTCACTCAGTTATCCCTGTTTTGAGCCCAAGCACTTGTGTTTGAGACTAAAGCGTATCTTCCAGAAAAGCATCCACTCTTGATAAGAAGACATCAAGAGCGGAAGAATCCAGCATATCTTTTGGTAGATTGATTATTTGAACAATCACCCTCACAGATAAAAATTTTTGCCTAATTTCTAATTTGAATTTGTCTAGCTTCTGCGTTAAGGCCGTTGGTACCTGTTATGCCTTTCTCTGCTAGATTAAAGATCCCTTCAGTAGTCAGAGTTTTCTCTCCATGGAAGTATTATCCACTGTAATCAAATCATCTCTCAGTCACAGCCGGTTCTAGGGCGGATGAGCACAGCTGTCACCCTAAGTGCCAACTTCCAGGGGGCACTGAACTGCTGCTGTAATTGGCTGGCCTTTTTTTTTTTTTTGGCTCAGCCGCCTGGGGCCGGGAAAGCCAAAAACATTTATGCTCCTGTTCTGAAGCCTCTTTTTAATAGACTAAACAGACTGAGCTCTTTAGCCTCTCATCGCAAGGCATTTGCTCCAACCCTCAAACATTTTTCAGGCTCTTTTCTGCACCATCTCCAATTTTTCAACATCTTTTACAATGTAGGCACCAGAACTGGATGCAGTATCCCAGTATAGATTTCACCTGGCATGGAAAATTTCAGTCCAAATGGTTAGTCTGGCAAAGTTACAAGCAACTGTAAACATGGAAAGCGTCAGGTAACCTGAATTAAAGGCATCACTACATGTGCTGCCTATAAATTACATACTTTCTAAAGGTTTTCATGAGAAATATCCTGAAATTTCATCATAAATGGTTGTGGATAAGTATAAAAAAATTTTAAAGGTCTTTTTTTGAAGCTGATCTTTGAAACTAGTTGCACATAAGAAAAAAAAACTTGGCTTTAAAAAGAAAAATTCACAAGATGAGACAGGAAGTTTCTCTTCTTTATTTCCCTGAAACAATGTTGAACCAGACAGCTAGCACAGGTGAATTTCTGATTCTTAATTAGGTTATAATAGTTTTGTGTTGTTTTTTTATTTAGGCCACTAACTTCTTCCAGAGATTCATGAATCCTACCTGACAGGCTGACAAAAAATATATCTACCTCATAACTGGCCAAAGCCTACAATGATATGAGTCCAGTGCAGTTATTCTTATGCTTTATTTTGGGTGTAGCTACCAAGTAACTCTGCTACTGAACTGTATTATCTATTATGGTTAAGAAGAGCAAATAATTTTATTGGAAAATTAGGTTTTTGTGATCCCAGATATCCATATATTTTCTATGTAGTATTAACAACAGATACCCTTCTAATCAAACCTAAATTTATACAAAGGATGCCATGGGAAACATTTTTCATACTGAAAGAATTGATAAAAATTAAGCAGATTTACTTGCATTTTCACTTTCCTGATTATCCAGATGCCTTTTTTCTAGGACACTAATTTAATTCATATACATAGGAAATTAAACTTCAAAACACAGTTGATTGCTGTCTAAATTAAAACAAGACAATGGAATCGTTTTTCCATTGCAGCCGGATATATTTTTTGTTTGAGTGAGATCTGTTATCTCCAGTGAAATATTCACATAAAAAAAAGGCTCCCTGAGAGCTCTTCTTCAAGTCTGCACAGCTATGACTTGAGGGGTTTAAAGCTTTCACGAATGAGATCTTTACTAAATTTAAGTCTCTTTTTTTCCCTGTATGTCTTAAGATTTTTTCTTCTTTATGTATGAAGTGGTTAGGGGCCCAACTTCAACAGATGATTAAATAAATAATTTGCCTCTGGAAAAATTGAGAGAGATCACTAGAAGTATTTAAAAACAGATTATACATCAGGAGAAACAAAGTAAATTAAAATCATACTCCAGGCAAAACTGTTTGGATTAGATGATCCAGGAGGTCTTTTCCAGCCTATCATCTATGATTCTATGAAGAGCTGTGTGTGTTTTTTAAAGTTATGTACACCCTGAGGAGACAGAAGTATTCAATACTATAAAAGAAAATGTACTTAATCAATAAGAGCATTAAAACTTTATTATACACCTTATTATTTGTATTTTCTTAGCTCTTTAGTGTATAACAACAATTTGCTGTTTCACAAAGTTCTATTTTATTAATTTATATAGTGCCCATTTTTTCCACATTTCAGTATTGTGATATAAAATGTCAGAAATAGTCAAAGAAAACATAATGCTACCTACAATGGGCAGCACTGTGATCACCAACAATACAGCAATAAAGAACCCATCAAACACAAAGAAACGTAAAAAGAGGTTACCCACCATGTAGTAACTTGTGTTCTTTGTGATGTGTTGTCCCTATGTATAGGGCACTTCAGGTTGCACGTGTTTTATGTGCTCACAACTGGAGATTTTTCCCTAGCAGTGTCCATGTGGTCCAAGCATGTGCTTCCACTCTGCTTGTACTCTGCACTGAGGGAAATAAAGGGGGCAACCTTCTCAATCAGTAGTTCCCAGTAAGGGGAAACCAGACAGTAGGGAAGGAGGGTGGATAGTACACTACACATAGGAACAACACATCTTGAACTCAAGTTACTATCAGGTAACTCCTCCTCCTTCTTGCTCAAGCAATTGTCCCTCTATATAGTGCATTTCAGGTGAATCACAAACATTGTCTTTATCAGGAAGCAGGGGCGCTGGAATACTATGATACAACAGATTGAAGCACTATCCTGCCCAGAGAGGCTCCAGAAGCAGCTGCTTGCATCAGTGTATCGCATTCAGCAAAAGTGTGAGCAGAATTCCAAGCTCAGCAACAGGAATGTCTCTAAGGGAAGCTACCAAAGCTGCCTGAACCAGGGGTGGCAGGTTTGTATAATTTTTGGTGGTGCCCAGAACGGATCCAAGTCCCCCCCACACCCACCTGCCTAAGGCTCTGGAAGGGAGTTTGGGTGCGGGAGGGGTGCGGGCTCTGGGATGGAGTTTGGGTGCAGGCTCTGGGCTGGGGCAGGGGTGCAGGAGGGGGTGCAGGCTCTGGGAAGGAGTTTGGGTGCAGGAGGGGGTTTGGAGTGCAGGCTCTGGGAGAGAGTTTGGGTGCAGGAGGGGTGCGGGCTCTGGGAGGGAGTTTGGGGGCTGGATGCGGGCTCTGGGCTGGGACAGGGGGTTGGGGCGCAGAAGGGGGTGCGGGAGCGGTTGGGATGCTGGGTGCGGGCTCTGGAAGGGGGTTTGGGTGTTGTGTGTGGGCTCTGGGATGGGAGAGAGGGGTTGGGGTGTGGGAGTGTGTGCAGGGTGGGGCCAGGGATGAGGAGATTGGGGTGCAGAAGGCAGGCTGCTCCAGGGCTGGGGCGAGGAGCCAGAGAGGAGGACTCCCCCCAGCCCTCTCCCCCCCAGCAGCAGCAAGCTCTGGGGGAAGAGGGGGACCCCTCCCCACCCACCCACCCCCAGCATGACGCTGACCCAAGGCCCCCCAGGCTGCTGCTCAGGAGGTCCAGCCAGGATAAGTCGTCCCCCCCCAGTCACCTGCCGGGGGGAGGGGGCTGCTATGCGTCTCTTCCCCTCCTCCCTCCACAGGTGCAGCAGCTGCCTCAACCTGCCCCCGGTGTCGCTCTCTTGTAGCCAGCAGCAGCCAGCAAAGGAGTGCAGCGTGGAGCTGCAGGGGGCAGCCGCTCACTGTACAGGGCAGGCGGGGATGCTCAGGGGAGGTGTGCGAGGGTGGCAGGTGGGATACTCTGGGGGAGGCGCACGGGGGTGGCAGGCAGGGTCGGGGAGAGACCCGGCCCCAAACATTAGTGGAGCCAGGTCCCCTGGGCCCTGAATTTGCTGGAACCTGGGCACCATGGGCCCATATAACTTCCTGCGCCTGGCCTGAACTCTAGTTGAATGAGTTCTTATGCCATCCTCAAGTGAGATATCATTCATCTCATAGCAAAGTAGGATGCATCCTGGAATCCATTTTGACTGTCTCTGGGAGAAGATGGCCTCGCCTTTCACACTGTCACAATTCAGGGCATCTGCACTTGTCTTCCTTCTCCATTGTCCACCGAGGGCACTCACTCTAGGCTCCTGGCTCCTCCACCATAACCTCTCTTGGGCAGAGACCCATCTCTCTCCTGCTCCTGATCAGGGTTTTTCCAGGCTGCACAGTTCTCTGCCTAACTGTGATATCCCCAGCAAGCCAGCAACTTCTGTGCTTTGCTTTCTCTTTGAAAGCTATAAACAGCTGTAATTACCAGCAGTCACAGGTTACCACACAGCTCTTTATAAGCAAGCACATTTATCCTTAAGGTGAAAATGTTGCAGAGAAAACATTACAAACCATAAAAGAACCTACATGCAGACTAAAAAGCTTACCAGAGGTCACCCCAACTCCAACTTCGGGCTCTGGTAGATGTCAGTCCTTCAAAACCCACCACTGGGTCTTCCCAGTGGTTACAAGTTTGTAATTGTCTCAGATTCAGAACCATAACCATCATGAATAGTTCAGTCTTTCCATTACTGTAAATAGCTTGGGCCCTCGAACTTCAGATTCTGGGAACAGGTAATCAAAGGACAATGCTCCTCTCCTCAGAGCAGAGTTTCAAAAGGTTGGGGTTTTGCATAACTAGAAGTGGGAAATTTGCATTTGCCTCTCCATAGAGCAGTGGTTCTCAAACTTTTGTATTGGTGACCCTTTTCACACAGCAAGCCTCTGAGTGTGACCCCCCCTTATAAATTAAAAATGCTTTATTATATTTAACACTATTACAAATGCTGGAGGTGAAGGGGGTTTGGGGGTGGAGGCTGAAAGCTCGTGATCCCTCATGTAATAACCTTGTGAGACCCTCAGGAGTCACGACCCCCAGTTTGAGAACCTCTGCCGTAGAGATTACCCAAGCAAACACTTGGACCTGTTTGTCCTAAAAGTTCATTCTTGTCTGGCAAGTTGTTCAGTCCTTTGAAGTTCACACCACATCTCTCCCCTATAGAGAAGTTGCATACAATCCCAGCCCACAATAGTAAATAAACTATGCATTTAATACAATGAACTCCAAAGATACTTAAACTTCATTCAATACATTTTTTTCAAGGATATTGCAGGAAATTGCCACGTCTGTCACATATATGTTCTGTGGACGAGATGAGTTTAGGGGACATTTCGAAAGGTTTAATTCCGTGAAGGTAAAAAGCAAGAGCCCTAGGCATGTCCAGTGAATTCCATGCCACCTCTTTTCTGCCAAAGTGGGGTTTAGGGAAAAACAGAAGGAGATGGATAGTTTGGTTGATGTGAAAATCTGACATCACCTTAGGGACAAACTCAGGATGAATTCACCTTAACCTTGCGGAACACTCTATGGAGGAAGTCAGCCAGGAGCACCCCATTCTCCCTGACTCTTCTGGCTTACACGATAAAACCAGAAATGCTCCCTTCATAGATATATGTAACAGGGAACAGGATTGCAGGGTCTTGGTGAGGGTGATTTAAAAAGATGCAATCCCCAGGGTAATACCAATGTTGCCACAAGAAGGAAGACGCAAATCAAACCCTTCAGGAAGTGGGCAGTGACTGGATGGGAGAACACAGAGTAGGCATCTGCAGGAGGATGACATGGGCTCATTGCCAACCGGTATTCTCTGAGGAAGCTGTCAGATAACCCTGAGAATTTTAAGGACAAGAGGTACTTCAGTATGTCTGGGATCTTAGCTTGTAAAGGGGAAATTCCTGGTTGGTTACACCAAAACATAAGTCTTTTTCTACTTTACTTAATAACATTTGCTGGCAGAATCCTTCCTACTGCTGCTCAGGATGGCCCAGACATCAGACAAACAGGCCCTCTCTAACTCTGACATCCATCCAAATACCACGACCTAAGATGAAATGAGACTGGTTTGGGATGGCAAGTCCATCCTTTGTCCTAGATTAGTATCAGATGTATCAGAGGAAGGAGGAGAGGAGATTGGGTAGATAGTTGCAGAAGCATTGGGTACCAGAATTGTCAGGCCCACACTGATGCTATAAGGATCATAGAATCATAGAATATCAGGGTTGGAAGGCACCTCAGGAGGTCATCTAATCCAACCTCCTGCTCAAAGCAAGACCAATCCCCAATTTTTGCCCCAGATCCCTAAATGGCCCCCTCAAGGATTGAACTCACAACCCTGGGTTTAGCAGGCCAATGTGCAAACCACTGAGCTATGCCGCCCCTCATAGGAAAGGATGACTTGCTAGTTGTCCTGTCTGTTTTTCCTCAACTCTTGAGTTAAGAGGAGAATGGGGGTGGGATGTGTACCACAAGGCTCCCAAACATTGTATGAGAAACATGTCACCTAAAGACCCTGGCCTGCAGCCCCTCTGGAGCAAAACTCCTTGCAGTTGTTGTTCACATGGGACACAAAGAAATCCATGTATGGGAGACCCCACACCCCAAACACCTCACAGACAATCAGGTTGTGCAACTCCCACTTGTGTTCTGTGAAGAAGAGTCTGATCAGAGAATCCACCAGAGTGTTGTGGATACCTGGCATGTGGATACTGGTTAGTGTAATCAGCATGGGAATGTACCAGAGGGTGATGACCTCCATGCAGGGCTAATGAAGCCCGTGCTCCTCCTTGTTTGTTAATATAATAAACTGCCATCATGATGTCTAACAACACCTGAATTGACTGGTTGCAGATGTAAGGGAGGAATTGCTCGCAGGCTAATCTGACTGCTCTCAGCTCTAACAGATTGATGTGAAGCATAATCTTGTGAGGGGACCACTTCCCCTGTCTCTCCATGTGTGGTCACAGTCTTTGTTGGAAGTGGGGTGTTTGAATGGTACCCCCACTGAGTAAGGGAGGCTAAGCTTCTTTGGGGAACTGTGACTAGCAGGTAGAGACTGCATTTGGCCAAAGTGCCTGCAACCAGGCTTGTAGACATCTGAGGTAAAGCCTCACAAATGAATGTAGGTCTATTCAAAGCAAGGCATGAAACAAAGCATGAATTACAGTAGCCTTCTCAATATGTAAAAGATGTAGCTAGTAGAAAAGAGATGGATCAGGATAGTAAGCAATGTGTGATAGCTTACAGGTATGGCCTAGCACGTAGTGCAGCGTATGAAAAGCTCATGATCTAGATGGGAATGGGCTATAAAAATTAGTAGACCAATCGTAAAGCATGTGCTATGAGGTATTAACCAATAGTATTAAGTGTAAGTGTGTAAATAAGCTGATTCATGATTATGTACACTGTATGTGTGGTATGTGTGGTATGTCCTAGACTCACCCTCTCTGCCAGTCAACTCTAGTGTAGTTTGATTGTATGCCATTAATGATGAGTACAGAGTTCAGCTGATTTCTTGGATACCAGAGAACTGGACAAAGTGTTCTCCCAGAACTGTGTGAGGTGTTCCGGATAAACCGAGTGGAAAAGGTCTCAGAGGGTATCACAACAATGGGTCACATAAGTATTTATGGCCATATGGTTCAACAGCACCAGGCAGGATCATATGGACATTCTGGGGCTCAAATGTATTCACTGAGTGAGTCCAGTGATAGAGAGGAAGCTGTCCTCAGGCTGTAAAAAACCTTGCCCTAATGAATTCTATGGATTGTGAGGGTTCCTGGGTGGACTTCTTCAGGTTCACCTGGAGGCCTAAACTCTTGAACAGAAGCATTGCGCTTGCCTCCCACCATTTCCTGGCAAGATCATCCCTTCAGAAGTCAGTCATCTAAGGAAGGGTAAACTGTGGCCCCTTGCTGACAAAGTCAGCAGGTACCACTGACAGTACATTGGAAAATACTCTTGGAGCCATTGAGAGCCCAAAGGAAAGAGCTCTATATTGGCAGTGCAGTTGACCAGCCACAAATCTCAGGAATCTCCTGTGTGCTAGATGAATGTCTATGTGAAAGCAGGCCACTTTGAGATCGAGGACCGTGAATGAGTTGTCTGAAACTAGTAATGAGATATTGGAGTACAGGATTACCATTCTGAACTTTAGGTAGCAGATGAACTTGTTCAGTTCCCTGAAGTCCAGAATGGGTCTCTATCCCCTGTCTTCTTGGGGACGAAGAAGTACTTTGAGTAGAACTCATTTCCCCTTGAGGTAGAGGTACCAGATCTACTGCCCCCAGTTTGAGGAGTCATTCTACCTCCTGCAGGAGGATGCTCTCATGAGATGGGTCCCCAAAAGAAGATGGGAAAGGGGGTTAGGGAAGGAAGAGAACTGGATGGTGTACTCCAAAGAAATAACCTCTAGTACCCATCTGTCAGTTATGATTTCTGCCCAGGCATGCAGATAATGAGAAAGTTGGCCTCCACAGGCAGGGGAAAGACCAGAGGGGTGGGGCAGATCTTGAGACACAGTTGGTGCACATTTCTTAAAGTTGATTTGTATACCTTCAAATCAGCGGCACTGCTATGGGTACCCACATGGCCCCACAGTGTGCCAACATTTTTATGGCTGACTTAAAACAACGCTTCCTCAGCTCTTGTCCCCTAATGCCCCTACTCTATTTGTGCTACATTGATGACATCTTCATCATCTGGACCCATGGAAAAGAAGCCCTTGAGGAATTCCACCATGGTTTCAACAATTTCCATCCCACCATCAACCTCAGCCTGGACCAGTCCACACAAGAGATCCACTTCCTGGACACTACGGTACTAATAAGCAATGGTCACATAAACACCACCCTATACCAGAAACCTAATGACCGCTATACTTACCTACATGCCTCCAGCTTTCATCCAGACCACACCACACGATCCATTGTCTACAGCCAAGCTCTACGATACAACCGCATTTGCTCCAACCCCTCAGACAGAGACAAACACCTACAAGATCTCTATCAAGTGTTCTTAGAACTACAATACCCACCTGCTGAAGTGAAGAAACAGATTGACAGAGCCAGAAGAGTACCCAGAAGTTACCTACCACAGGACAGGCCCAACAAAGAAAATAACAGAACACCACTAGCCATCACCTTCAGCCCCAAACTAAAACCTCTCCAGCACATCATCAAGGATCTACAACCTATCCTGAAGGACGACCCATCACTCTCACAGATCTTGGGAGACAGGCCAGTCCTTGCTTACAGACAGACCCCCAACCTGAAGCAAATACTCACCAGCAACCACGCACCACACAACAGAACCACTAACCCAGGAACCTATCCTTGCAACAAAGCCCGTTGCCAACTGTGTCCACATATCTATTCAGGGGACACTATCATAGGGCCTAATCACACCAGCCACACTATCAGAGGCTCGTTCACCTGTACATCTACCATGTGATATATGCCATCATGTGCCAGCAATGCCCCTCTACCATGTACATTGGCCAAACCGGACAGTCTCTACGTAAAAGAATAAATGGACACAAATCAGATGTCAAGAATTATAACATTCAAAAACAAGTCGGAGAACACTTCAATCTCTCTGGTCACTCGATTACAGACCTAAAAGTCACAATATTACAACAAAAAAAACTTCAAAAACAGACTCCATCAAGAGACTGCTGAATTGAAATTAATTTGCAAACTAGACACCATTAAATTAGGCTTGAATAAAGACTGGGAGTGGATGTGTTATTACACAAAGTAAAACTATTTTCCCATGTTTATTTTTCCCCCCTACTGTTCCTCACTGTTCTTGTCAACTGCTGGAAATGGCCCACCTTGATTATCACTACAAAAGGTTTTTTTCCTCTCCTGCTGGTAATAGCTCACCTTACCTGATAACTCTTGTTACAGCGTGAAGTGAGCTGAAGCTCGCAAAAGCTTATGCTCAAATACATTTGTTAGTCTCTAAGGTGCCACAAGTACTCCTTTCCTCTCTTGTATGTCTCTTCAGCTTCTCTTGCTTTACTTCCATTTATTCTCTTACTTATCTCTTCTGGGCGGTCTTTTAACTTCCTCGTCTTTGTCTACATATTCTTGTGGCATAATAACTCTTTTACTGCTCTCATTCTTGTTGAATTCTCTTCATTAATTCTTCCTTCTCTTCAACAAGCCTCCATCGATTTAGTTAGAGCCATTCTTTCTTAGACCTTCTCATCCCTGCTGTAGTAATGGCTGCATCCACACTTGCTTCTTTGAAAAACTGCCATTGTTCTTCTATGTTCTCCATCAGTGATGTTAGATCTTCAGATTCTATCACTAAGTTGCAGCTTAAAATGTGCCTTCACAGCTGGATCTAACAACTTTCTAGCATCATGCATACCTTCTGCATTGCCTGGTGTTAGCTTCTTTATTTTTATTGTCCCAATAACAAGATGGTCACTTCCAACAGCAGCACTCATTTAAACCCTGGCATTGAACAGTGATCTTCTCCAGCACTTATTAATGATCAAGCTGTCTCTGGGTGAAGCCATCATTTGATTTCAGTTTCAGTTTATGTCTTTCCTTATGTGGAAATAGCATACCCCCAATGCAGAAGTCAACATAATGTTCTCCCCATTGTTAGTCTGTCCTGGGATGCCATGTCTGCCCATAATGTGTTCATACCATAATGTGTTCATATCCAATATTATCATCATCACCAATTTGTGCATTTAGATCTTCCCTGAGGATAACAATATCATATTTGCCAAGGATGCTGTGCAATCTTTCAGAGAAATAGTTGAACCCAGGGGTTGGCAACCTTCGGCCCATGGCCCATCAGAGTAATCCGCTGGTGGGCCGAAAGACAGTTTGTTTACGTTGACCGTCCGCAGGCATGGCTCCCCGCAGCTTCCAGTAGCCGCAGTTCACCATTCCCGGCCAATGGGAGCCGAGGGAAGTGACAGACTCCTCCTGCTCCTGTTGCTATTCTTCCCCATGCTACTGAAGTTGTAGTTCCTCAGAAGGCTGAAGAAGCTTCTCTTCTATCCTAGGAGTCCTAGGCATGCTGGGTTATACTGGATGGTAATTACATGGGTCTTCCAAGGCCCAATACTGCCACTAAAAGAACTCATAGCCCCTCACTACCGGGCTGCAGCAGGAAGGGTACCAATGAAAATAGGGGTAATATTCCGTCACACAGGAGTAGTTAGAAATGCTGGAAACTCCACCCCCGCAAGCAGTGCCTCAGGGTATAGTCCAGGACCGGGTGTCCATCGTAGTCCTTTTCTGACTCTGAGGAGTTGATCATGGAGAGGGAGTCCTTAATACCAGAGGAAATGGTGTTGATCTGCCTCTACTTGTTGATAGTAACAGAGACAGTCTGGCTTGACCCCTACTTGTGGATGAGGATGAGTATCATAACAAAATAGTACTGACTGAAGTTCTGGGGCTGGGCATTGTGGTCTGGAGTGGAGAGATGACTCCAGTTCCGGGAGCAGTAGAAGGTCTTCCAGAGTGGAGCAGTGAATCATAGTTGATGGAGTCATTTTCATAACTCGGGTCGTTGAAGTAGAGGGTGCCAGATCTGGCAGTACCAGCTAGGATTTTGGTGCCAAAGAAGCAGTCCCATTACCAGAGTGTGCTCCAGTTTTCCCTTTTGAAATCTTGATCTGGTGCTTCTCAGCGCCAGATGGTCCCTTTCCAGAGCACAAGGCTCCTGATGACTTGGTTTGGGACTTTCCCTCATACCTGGAAGACTGCTATTCTTTCTTCCTCATAACACAGTCATTTACAGACTTGAAGTGGGATTGAGAACATTCCCTCACAACCAATTAGGGCCTGAGTCTGCAAGCCTTCCACATCCAAACCTCCCACTTACTTCAAATAAACTTTTGCACATGAAGCAGCTGCAGGACTGAGACTTAATATCTCTACTCAAAATTACTTATCCATCTCTTTATTTTCATGCAATTTCTCTGCTAGAGAAGAGAGAGCAAGGCAAGTGTATTCACTACACACCTCCACTGAAACACCATTTCTGAAATATCTATCCATATGCAGCTGTTTGGGGAGGGTTTGGCATACACCACACTTGAGAGATTTCAGCAAAGGCAAGTATCCTTCCTTTCTTTTGAGTACATAAGGCAGGTATGTGAGGCTAACATGAACTATTTTCTAGTTCACCAATCAATTCAAAACAAACTTCAATAGCATATAGCTCAAAGAAACAGATCAGGATGTTCTCCTAGGACCTAGCCTATTGTAAGAGAATGTCAACAAAATTCTGCTCTTACCTATGGTTCTAAGGGAGTGTCTGCCTCCAAATCTTCCTTTCTTGGTGCCATTGTGATAATTGAGAGGACTCACACAGTTACTTTTTTAAATGCCAAGCTAAAATTTACTTCACTCACAAGGTGCAAAATGACTGGGTTACTGGTTATTAAAAATGTAGATACCACTACCATAGGCATCTTAAAATATTATACATGAGACATATGGGAAAGAAAAGGATACACAGTACAAAATAAAATAGACTAAATTAATGACAATAAAATAGAGTAAATTAAAATGGATGATTTTAGATAAACCACTAAACATCAGAGTTATTCTAAAGCACTGGATTATTAAAAGGAAAGAAACGACTTACCCAGAACATATTCTGTATTATGTCAGTGGCCTGGTATACTCTAACAATACATGTGGCAATACAATTTTAATTCACTAGCCACCATAAGAGGCACATTTTGTAGGAGTGAAAAACAACAGTGAAAGAAAAATGCCTACCAATGTTGAAAAGAAGCATGTTTCTGTAAAGTTCAGGGGCCATCATGGAGTCATGGCAGGGATTAATTTCATCCTAGAATCCTAGCTAGAATTGATTCCACTTGAATGCAAAAATCCCATCAGGTGAAAGGATTTCTTGAAAAAGCCTGCAGTAGTGTCAGATAATTACAGCCCTTAGGGGCTAGTTTAGCAGTCCTTTCACACTTATCACTCCCACTGACACCACTGAAGGACTACAAGATAAAAATCATATTGTCCTTAAAATAATTAGAATTTTGACTGGATTCCTGTATCCACTTGAAATGAACTCTGGCTGCTCAGACACAGAAAACATGTTCAAGAACAGTTCATTCTTGTAAAAAGATTAACCCCCAAGATGCTGCCAGCATAAGTGTCGGCTTGGATATGCTGTGCATCTGTCTAAAGTGCAAGTTGGGCCTGTCCAGTGTCTAGTCTGATTTGTGCACTCAAGGCTTTTCAGAAAACTATTTTCCTTCCTGAGTCAACATTTTTTACTTAATCACAACAGCTCTTCTCCCTTATCCTTTTTCTCTGTCCCTTTACAATGTGATTATATATCATCTATATCTCTCTGTGTTCGCATAAATGTATTCATGAATTCCAAACCTGAGGTCCTCAATTTACATGAAAATCTCTATGTAAACTTAGTGCCAGTCCTATGAAGCTAATCATACAGGTTTACACTGCAGGTTTAAAAGAAAAAGCACATCTAACTGTTGTGTAAATTTGTTAGGGACACTGGTAAAGAAAAAAAAATCCCATCATTGCAAACTAGAATTAATATTTTTAAACTGCTAAAAATCAGCCAATTGAGGCCGAATTGTAGCATTTAGCCACTGGCCTGAGTAAGAGCACCACAGAGATTTTAGGGAGACATTGAACCACCCTCTCTCTCTGATCTGCTTGATACAAGGGAGACTGTAGGTTGCACCATGTTTTAGAAGTGCGTCCAGCCTGGTCTGAGATGATGTGGAAGGAGGGCAGGATCATGTACCCCTTTTGTGTCCCTGTGGACAAGATGAACCACAAGAGGAACAGTCCTTAAGTTCCTCCAAGCAGAGAGACTGCAAAAGAGTTTAGCTCTAATCCAGGCCATGCAAGGTGGGAAAGGCTTCTTTCAACTCCCTGCCTCACACTCTCTGCATCCTCCTAAGGGCCAGGCACAATCTGGCCTTTAATTCATATGCATATTGTTACTGATCAGGTGTTTCAGAAAGCTAGATTCCAAGGTGTATTTAAACGTGTGTACTAGAAAGCATTCAGATAACACTATGGTGGTTTAAAAAAAAGTGGCAAATGGGTGGCATTTACATAGCATGTCTCTTGACTCTAGAGACAGAAATCAAAGTTTCTACAAATTGACATATTATTATTTGTATTACCATAGCACCTAGGAGCCCTAGTCATGGACAGGACTGCACTCTGCTAACTGCTGTACAAACAGAACAAATACAGTCAATCTTACTGCCCTGCAGTTGGATTATACGATAAGAATTTGGTTCACTAATAGGGTTAGTTTTTTAAAGCTACTGCATGAGGTCTTCACTAGCTAAGTGGAGTGAATATGCATCTCTCTGCCAGCTGTAATTAACTGTAATAACTAAAACAGTACAGCGTATCCCTTTTTCCCAGCCAATAAGACTGAAGAGTGGAGTATCTGGTACATCTGAGTACAAACATGAATAAACGCTTACCGGTGGTCCGGGAGGTCCGAGTGGTCCTTTGCTAAATTCGGAACAGGAGCAAGAATGAGGAAGAGATGGGCAACTTTCCTCATCTCTCTGAGGAGAGAGCAAAATAGTAAGTCTGTATTCAAAATATAAATTCAACAGCTGAGAATTTATAGATCAAGACAACAAATATTGAAAGGAAAATTCAAAAGCTCCTAAATAATTTAGGAGCATGAGACCCATTGAATTTCAATTGGACTCTTGCTCCAAAGACAATTAGGTCCTTTTGAAAATCCCACCTATTGATTTCATGAGGAAAATTGCAAAAGTATTTGGTCTTGATGCAAGAAAAAAAAAGGTACGATGGTAGTTTTAAAAAAAGGGATTCTTACCAAGGCAGGAAGTTCGCAGCATTTGTCTCTATTGGCCCAGGAGGTGGTACAAACAATGTCAAACATCTGTAACTGGAACTGTTTGGAAAAAAAGGAATAAAATTCAACGTGTCTGTTAGAAGTTCAGTGAAAAGGGGAGCCACTGCAAAGGGGGGGGCCATTGATCAGGGCACACAGGAGACTGATGACAGAGACACGTGAGTAGATTTAAAGCAGCAGGTCACAACTATACCAACTTTAATATAAAAATGGGGGGAGGGGAGTATGGTTGACCACCCTGTCCAAAATACCAGGCTTTAATTGGGACCACTATGGGCTTGAATGGCATCATGCCCACTCCTGCTTCTGAATTCCCGATTCAGCCCCATGCTGCAACCCACCACCCTCCCCCCTCAAGGGGGAATGAGGCTAAAATCAAGAAGGAGCTCTGTTTGTACAAACATTCTTTTTGCGAATACAGACTAACACGGCTGCTACTCTGAAACCTGTAAAAACTAAATACTTCCTCTGACCTCACAGGTCCCATGCTCAGATTTACTCTGGAACCTGTTCCCCTGAAGCCTTTTACTTGCACTGCACACCTGCCACAAGTTGTGACAATATTTAGTGACATTTATTACCACTTCTAGTTTTATTTTATTTTTTAAATTAACTCTTTTCAATCCTTATTATCCCCAGCTACCAGGGCTCAGGATACCATGAGAAAAGCAACAACAACAAAACACAACACCAGACATCTTGCCAAAAACACACACAAAGAGGGAAAAATTCCTTCCTGACCCACTAAAATGATTGGGTTAAACTTACTGCAAGCCTGGAAACCCAGCTCTAATGGCTACCCCATCTATATGGCAAAGGGGTTGGGACTGCTTTCAGAACCAAGAATGGCTGATGTGTGTCCAGGAGTGCTTAACACATGAGAGGGTGGGTTTGGTGGGGCCATTTGGCTTCCTTACCTCCCCGAATTGGCCAATGGGGGTTAAAGGAGGTGGAACTTCTGCTCCACTCTCCCCAGCCCAAGCCCCACTCTACAGTGTTCTGGGTGGGGAGACAGGAAAAAGGAAGGGGAAAGTGGTAACAGAGAGCACACTGCCCTCCAACCGGGACCCCAGAAGGTGGCCATTCCCCTGCCAGCCCAATCAAACACCTCACCTCTCTAGCTAAGTCGGGAAGAGGCAATCTTAAATGGGCTTGCACACCAGGATATAGCCTAAATACAAAAGTTCGCCACACCACAATACATTTTAAAATGGTACAGAAAATGCTGATTTAATACAGAAGTCATCGACTGTGTAAAATGATGAAGATACCGGAAAAATATATAAGAGAAAGTAAATGAACTGTAGAAACAGAATGAAAACC
The DNA here is from genome assembly GCF_965152235.1 of Eretmochelys imbricata. NCBI lineage: Eukaryota > Metazoa > Chordata > Testudines > Cheloniidae > Eretmochelys > Eretmochelys imbricata. The sequence goes on from NC_135573.1 coordinate 24,555,112, forward strand.
CTTCGTTAAATGCAAAGATAGGTCTCAGAAAGGTTCCTCCTGAAGATGATACTATTTCTTCTCACCAACAAATCCTGTTCTTTTTTTAAATTTTCTTTCCTTGTGTGATCATACAGTAGTGGAAAACAAAAAGGGTCCCAATGGCACAAGAATGGAGTTTAGAAATGTCACACTGTGTCACCAATAATGAATCAGTGCACAGACTGACAAATAATATTGTTCATAAAAATTGCAATCTAAGTCTAGATACAATGGTCTAAAATTGAGTATTCCTTTCACTACTCCCTAAGGGCCCAGTTCTGTGGGCATTTGCCCATATGGGTGGCTTTGCTCACCTGATTGGTCCTACTAAAATCTCACATGGCCGGTAGCTCATGTGCATGGCTCTTAGCAGACGTTCACATGAATAGCCCCATGGACTTCAACAAAAGTACTCACTTCAGTAAAGGTAAGTGTGTTTGTAAGCATCTGATGGACCAGGACCTAAGTTTTAAAGTTGAAATACTTTTATATGTTGCAGAAACCTCGTGCTACTGCTACCTATTAATTTCAACCAGACACATTATTTAAAGGTTTCACTGACATTGTTTCATTGCCAGTAAGGAGATTGGGTCGAACTATGATTTCTTTGTGAATGGAAAGATTTACTTAAAACTAAATCATATCTAAGGGTACTAAAATGAACTCTGTGTGTGTGTGTTTGAGATTCATACACACATACACACGCCACTTCTTATATATCACATATTATACTCTCTCCTCTACATATGCATACACATTCTTTCATTTTCTCCAGATTAAACAATCCATAAATCCACAGTGATAAAATATTTTCTTGTAAAATAAGGAATAAGTAGAAACAGTTATCTGAATTGCTTTATTGTGTTCATTTAAATACTGAATGAGTCAGCATTCTGATTTTAAAATGTTACGTATGTGGGTTGATTCTTCTGATTCAAGCTAACTTACTTAACAAAGCTTTCCTTGCTGCTGTTAAACATTTATTCATAGCTCTCTGCATTCATAGCATTTTAGCTTCCCAAAGCTCCGATCCTGCAAGCAGAGCCATGGAGACAAGAGTCTGCCTGTGCTGAACTCAGTGAAGGATTGCAGCCTAAAGTTGTTTTAGATCAGATAACCCTATTGCAATTATCTTTTTACAATCCATACACACAGAGTAAATATAGAAAATGCATAGCATACAGCACTTGCAAGGTGTTAGGTGAACAAACAACAGGCTAGGGCCGAAATGAACAGTCCAGTTCATTCAGTCCCATTGGAGAGCTCAATTATATGACAGCTTACAAAGCTCCAGGATACTATTCTAAGAGTTGGTCACAGAAACTTCAATAAAACCATATTCTGTAGAAATATGCAGTTATTTCAAAATGCTTAAAAATTGAGTCAATTTCACTGGAATTTTATTTAAGGAAAAAATGGGGGGAAAAGTTCTGACAAGATGTTTTGACATTTTCAGAATGAAAGCTTTGATTTTTTGTTTTGAATTTTTTAAATTTTATATTATATTGTGTATTATACAATACATTTTTAAAAGATGAAATTAGAACAAAACATTTAGATTTTGCTGATACAAAATGTTTTGATCAACTTGAAACTAACATGTTTTGAGATTTCTTTTGTGGAAAATTTCAAATTTTTCAATTTTTGTTCCAATTTAGAATTAAATCAAATTTTGAAATCCCTAAATCCTGTGCAAAACCAACTAGTCCACAGCTGTAACCAGACATTCTCATTGTTCATGTGTAACAATGACAGACCCCCGTCGTTGGCGGGTGGGATCAACCTGGGGACCTTTGAAGCTTAGTGCATGAGCCTCTACTGCATAAACTAAAAGACAACTGGCTGTTAGCTAAGGCTGTAGAGCAGACTCATTAATCTCTTTCTCTCTCTCTAAGTGGTCTCAGTGCCACTAGATGGGACAGAACACCACACCCAGGAGGTGAGTGGGTTACACATGCACAAGGTTTTACTACAGTAGTTACTGTACTGTTACTGTATCTGTAACATATACAGTAAATTAATCTTGGCTCTATTTCAGTAATGCTGACACTTGAATGTGTTGCTTATTTTAATGGTCAAAGCTCCAGAGTGTTTAATAATTTGCTATTTTTTAGGATTTGGCTCAAAATCATCCAGGATCAGTTTAGTCTTCCTAATGCTGGATTCTCTTGAATTAGTGCCACCATTTTCCTCTTATTGGCAAAGGAAAACAAAAGTATTATTAATTTGTTATGGGTGGAGATTTCAAAAGTGCTGACGTGACTTAGGCACATAAGTTCCATTGGCTATCAATGGAACTTGTGCTCTTAAATCAATTTGACACTCCTGAGAATTCTACTCTAATTCATAAGACCTAGTTCCTTCACATAAGGTGAGGCTTCAGCATTATGAGGCACTTACCTAGCATGCATTGCCATAGAAACATTTGAGAGTTTCTCCTCACAATACTCTTCTGATGTGGGGAAGTATTATTATCCCCATTTTACACTGAGGAACTGAGGTAGAGTGAGACAAAGGGCTTGTCTTCACTACCAGGGTAAGTCAACACAAGTTACGCTACTCCAGCTACGTGAATAACGTAGCTGGAGTTGATGTAGCTTAGGTCAACTTACCGTGGTGTTTTTACCATGCTGCGTTGACGGGATATGCTCTCCCGTCAACTTACCTTAATCTTCTCGGAGAAATGGAATACCGGAGTTGACTAGAGAGTGCCCTGATGTTGACTGTCAATGAAGACACGCTCTAAGGCTCAGATTTTCAAAGGTATTTAGGTGCCTAACTTCCATTGATTTAAACTGAAAATGGGACTGAGGTATCTAAATACCCTTGATCTAGATCTAAGTGACTTGCCCAAACTCACAGTCTTCTGAGTCCCAGTCCAGTGCATTTAACCACAAGGCCAACCTTCCTCTCTTAATAGGACTGCTTAGATAACTGCTACTCAGCATGAAGAAGAGGGTGAGACCTGGACCTTTAAAAACTGGTGATTGGACGTTTTCTTGCTGTTGTCTACAGGGGCATATATACACATATAAACACACACATTAGGGACCGATTAGATAATATTAATAAGAAAAGGAATTATGTGTTGAGCTGAATGATTACAGTCTTCTGTAAGTTGCCATGTTTTCCATTTGAACACAACTAAATTTTTCAGTGAGTGGGTTGCTTGTTGAATGACTTATCTTTTATAGATTTCTAGATTCCAACAAAAGCCACCATTTCTTTCCCTACAAAGACCTCTTTAATTCCAAACTTTTCTGAGTTTGCCTTTGTCTGTTACTACTGGAATGTGGCCACAAAGGTTGTTCTGTTTAATTGTCTTTAGAGGCAAGATATTCAGTAATCATCATCCATAAGCTTGAAGCCTAAAGACTCTTTTTTCCCCCACAGAAATCTATTCTTTGGGTAAATATATTTTTGACTGCACTGAATTTTTAAATATAATCAGAAGTGATAAATTTTAAATACGAACCTCAGTCCCATTCAAACCAAGCCTTGGGTTCAAGGTCAAGACAGTTCAAAGAGAATGCACTGAGTTGATTATACAGCTGATAAGTTGATATACTTCCATGCCCCACAAACTTTCCCCTCCAACAACTAAATCCAACTGTAGAAGACAAATGGTGAAATCCTGGCACCACTGAAGCCAATAGTAAAACTCATATTGATTCAAAAGGGCCAGGACCTCACCCAAAGGGAATGTCCATTTCAGAAGATTTGAACAGATACGGATAAAACTTAGATATAAATCAATTATTTAAAAATGACTCCCTCCCCAGGTCATTTAAAAAAATAATTTGCAATGGAGAAAAGCAGATTAAAAATATATGTAAACATCTGCTCAATTTAAATTGGGATGAGAACCTAACAACCAAGAACATTCAGCTTCTGGGATCCCTACTGTTACCCTTAATGAAGAAGTATTAGTATCAATACTTATTAATTGAAAACATCCAAGGACTCTGCATATATGTTAAGGTTGGCATGGAGCAAGACCTAGTGGGAATCAGACACAGAGGGCCAGATCCTCAGCCAGCGTAAATCAATGGAGTTCCATTGGCGTCAAGGCAGCTATGCTGATTTACACCAGCTGAGGATCAGGTCCAGAACCGGGAAGCTAGCTAAAAGTCAGACCTGCCTGCCTTTGGATTAAAATGCCTTGTAGAACTTGTTCTGTTCTTAGTAGATGGAAATTTTGATTCTATACTTGTGTCTGATTTGAGAATGTCACAATTTTATGCCAGCATAGAGTGGAACTACCCACCCACTCCGCCTCAGAGCACTAAGCCCCAAATGGACCCCTCCTGCCCAGCCACATGGGCTGAGAGATGAAGCAGTAACACCTCCAGGGGGCAGAACCATCCCTGCAACCCTGAGATCCTGCAGACTCCAATTGCACCTTCCCAAACCTCGGTTACAATGACTCCAGAGTGGTAGTGGCTGGGTGGGGGAATCTTTACTGCCTCAGAAACCCTGACGATGTCAACAGTCTGGACTCTGAGCTGTTTTGTGGGATAAGGAGATTGATTACTGTGTTTGGGAAAGCAAGATCCCTGAGCAGGGGGTCTTGTGACAGGTAATCTCCAGAAGCACCTTCACAGTCCTACGTGACATCAGAGAGCAAAGGAATGTACTCTTGCACCTGACATCGGCAGGGACCCATTCCTTCCCCCTGGACACCAGCAGAGACAATGGGAGATTGCTCAAGGCTCTGGTAGCCGCTCAGCTCTGCGTGGGGGCAGGCACCACAAAGGATGATTTAGTTGGGGATTGGTCCTGCTTTGAGCAGGGGATTGGACTAGATGACCTCCTGAGGTCCCTTCCAACCCTGATATTCTATGATTCTAAGGAGAAGGGGAAGTGAGTGGAGGGAAGGACCCAATCTACTTCTTCAGATTCTGGAAGATCATTTATATTTTTAAGTACTTGAATGTTTACTATTTTTAAAGGAGCTAGGAATGCTGGGAAAGGCACCAGGAATGCTGGGAAAGGCGCCCATGGAGACAGTCTGTGTAAAACCAAAGCATTTATATAAAATTAATAGGAAGCAAGCCTAAGGCCAGGCAAACATTAAAGGACACGGGGGATTATACACACAGGGATGTTCAGAATGATCACTGATAATCATGTTTAAATGATTTGGGACCCACAAGTTATGCATATTGTTAACTTGTGTAATGAGGGTTATTTCGGGCAACAACCATCCCTTCCTGCACAGTACCTTCCACAGGGGGACTCACTTCTAAATGTGTGTGTGAGTGAAAAATCTTAGTTGTGGAGATCATTAATCAAAATGGTTTTGCCTAGATTGAAGTTTATAACAGGTTTTCACAGAATTTCTAAAACATTGTAACTCTGTTGTGTCCTAGCTCAGCTCATCCTGTTTCCGCTAAAACCACAAATTTGTGGATATTGCATGCTCAACTTTAAGAATTCTATTATGGTTTAAAAATGGCCTTTGTTTCACTTACTGGTGCAGAGTTGTCCCTTTGTCCTCGGGATCTGACCATTCTTCCTAGCACTTCTATCCCATCAGAAGTAATATTCCCTGCTGCATTAATTGTCTTCTCACTCACTTGCTTGCAGTCAACAATAATTTTGGCTGTAGTCTTGCTGATAACAACATGTAACTAGGCAAAAGTAAAGATATTCAAATACACAGAGAGGAGACTAAGGAATATGGGTTACCAGACACAGTGAGCATTTTTAAAATGAGTTGATGTTATGTTAGCTAGTGGAGCTGAGCAAATAATGCATAGCAGATAATCCATTCAATGAATTAAGCCTCTCTTTCTGCCTATGGAATCTCTGTGAGCAGGTGGCCATCTTCTCACCCCTGTGCAAAGGGCCAATACAAGGATTATTCGCCATCTAAGTCCCACTGAGCCCTTGATTTTTGTGCTACTTAGTGGTGTGCAGGCCTTTTCTGAGCCTGTCGCACAGGACTGTCTTTCACCCAAAATGTTTTGCAGATTTACAAAAGACAAATGGACTCTACCAAAAATAGTAGTAAAATTTACTAAATTTGGATGAAATTGTCAAATAAAATCAGTGTGAAAGTTTTACATTACAAGATCAAAATCCCCTAGTGAGTCACGGCACAGGAAAGCACAGGAAGTAGCAGCACAAGCCTCCCCACACTGCCTCGAGAGCTGCGTTATCTTTCACCTTGCTGTCCAACGTTAATGGGCCTTGAGACAGCTGGGCAGTACCCAGCACACAGGATTGCTCCAGTCACAACCCATCCTGCACCTTCCACACACACAGCCCACCTTGAGGCACCATCTGTGCCAGGAGCTTTTTGGGGGAAGAGGTGCGCAAAGCTGGCAGAGCAGTGGGGAAGACTCTCTGTGCGGGAGTATCACCTGGGAGGGAGGGGCAGTAGCCACACAATAACTTTGTAGCCACTTTGCTCAGGCCTAGCTGGCACAAAATGACTGCAAGGCACCCACGCTTGTGCCTTTCAAACATAACTAGGCCAGGGGAATCAGTGAGATATACGTGCTTTTTTTCCTAATGAAAGATTTGAGCCCCAGAAATAAAAGTGAATAATTAAAGGGATTTATTTACTCCTATGTGCAGTACAACCCCATCTTAATACGTCATGTGTGTCTTCATTTACAGACTTTTAGGAACACGGTAACTATTAGAACTTAGCCAGAACACCAAGGCTACTACCACTATTCTTATGGAAGTGCCAGGAGATCTTTAATGACTATGAAAGGATCATCCTTGTGCATCTCTACTATACATATAGAATTGGTCAAAAACGGCCAATTATTTTTTGCAGAAAATTTTAAAAACTGCATTTTTCCTTTTTCAGTGAAACTTTCCAGTTTTCAAATGAAAAGCCATTTATTGTCTAAATCACTTTTCGACCGATTCTAAACCACTGAATTTGACCAATTTTAAAATATAGGTAGAAACAGAAGTGAATAGATAATAATGAAGAATGAGACCATGGTTGATATTACCAGCAACACCAATAAAACAAATCCTTTACATACATGAACCTATTATTGCCAAATTGTTCTCTTAACAGAGTTTGGTAGATGACCTGTAAACTGTAAAATACAAGAAATCATTGACAAAAGGGGAATGTATACAAGAAATCCTCAAAATGTGAAAAAGGGAACTCCAAAACCTTTGTTCTGTATGCTTAAAATGCATTTTTCTGTTAGTATAACTAACCTTATGGAAACTTCCGTAGAATATTTTCTTTATTTCAGGGCCTTCAAAAGTAACAGTTTGAAAATCCCCTTTGTAGTCATAATTAAAGAAAATCAGAGTTTTACCATCATCTGTACAACGAGAGAGAGAGAGAGAGAAAATCTCAATGTGAGAGGAAAAAACAGGTGCATCATTATTTGTAAGAGCCAACACTGTTCTTAGTAACAGACGACAAAACTTTCAAGACAGTCCCTGCCCTAAAAACCTTACAGTCTACAGAGTTATCATTTGTATTTTATGTTCCGCAAACTGAAAATCATGCAGCTATTTATTCTGGTTAAGGAAAGGAAAAGCTGTGTTATTAGTACTTTCTAAATCAATGCTCTATCGCTACAATGTATAGTGCCTCTGATACATCATATTTGCAGCTACACCGTTATGTAGCCACTGGAGTCTGTTGGAATTCTTCACTGGCAGCAGCTACAGAATTATACCCCTGGAATAAGTCTTCTCCGAGACTTGGATTTTCAAAAGAACATACAAGAGTTAGGTGTAGAGCTGTGCAGAGGATGAGAATTTTGTTTTATGAAAAAGATTTTGAAACCTGACTTTGTTCCAAATTGCAACATAAACTGAAAATTTTGAAATTCCCCATAAAAGAAATGTAAAAAAAAAAAATGGCCTCAGGTTGATCAAAATTTTCAATTTTGATTGTTTAAATGTTGTATTATATTATAATATGCTACAACATAATGCAAAAAAGAGAAATATGGTTTCAAAATGAAAAATCAAAACGTTTCATTCTGAAAACGTGAAAACAGTATGTTTTGATATTGTCAGAACTTTTTTCTTGCTTTTCTTCCAAAACAAAACTCAGACAAAACTGACCTAATTTTGCCAAGAGTTTGGATTTGGATGGAATTGCATATTATGATGAAATATAGTTCTGTCAAAGTTTCTCCAGTTAACTCTAGTTAGGTGCCCAACTACCACTGAAATTCTGTTAGGGTCCTTTGAAAACCCCATTCTAACTGTCCCATAGATGTAACCCAGATGAAAGGTACAAGCAGAGCTCTGTGACCAGATGATATTCAATATCCTCACTGATTTCAGCCTAGTCTATCATAGAAGATGTTTTGAATTGATTTGCAAAAAGCACTAAAAGCCTATCACATTCTGCTAGCCTCTACTACAAGGCACCAGGTGTTTCTATGAAGTCATGAAAGCATTCTTGTTTTGTATCTATAGCTAGAGTTGGGTTTATAGCTAGAGTCTATAGCGAGAACTGGGTTTATAGCGAGAACTGGGTTACTTCTTGACTACAATCTTAATCACGGACCTGAGATCAGCACACACAATGAGGAATGCTACAGTGTCTTTCATAATCATCATACAAGGTTTCTAACTTTCATACATTCATGCTGTATCTGACTGTCAATAGTGGCACTTGGCAACATATTGGTTAGACCTGTAAGGTATGTCTATACTGCAATTAGACACCCACGGCTGGCCCATGCCATGTGACTTAGGCTAGTGGGGCTCGGGCTAAGGGTCTGTTTAACTGTTGAGATGTAGACATTCAGGCTCAGGCTGGAGCCTGGGGTGTAGGACCTTGAGAGGTGGGAGGGTCCCAGAGCTTGGGCTGTAGCCCAAACCCAAACATCTACACAGTAATTAAACAGCCCCTTAGCCTGAGCCCCATGAGCCCAAGTCAGCTGGCACAGGCCAACCATGGGTGTCTAATTGCAATATAGATATCCCCTAAGAGACCTGGCTTCAATTCCCTGCTCCACCACAGATTTCCTATGTAATCTTGGGAAAGTCACCTGAGCCCAGATTTTTAAAGGTATTTAGGCACTGCAATGCCCAGTGTTGCACTGCCTAACTGATTTAGGGGACTAAGTCTGATTTTCAAAAGTGATTTATAGAGCTTAAATGTCCTAAGTGCCTAAATCCCTTTGAAAATCAGACAGGCTCTAAATCAGCTAGGCATTGCAATTCTGAGCCCAGCAATGTCTAAATATCTTTAAAAATGTGGGCCTTATATTTTCTAAGAAAGAATGTTCCTGATATTTTCATTTTCAAATATTTGGGATGTGCCCCTATACTCTGGTGATGGGAGTAATATAAATAATTAAATAATAATAATGCCTCGTTCTTTCCATCAGTAGATCTCTAAGCACTTTACATCATTATCCCAGTTTTACAGATGGGGAATCTGAGACACAGAGATGTGATGTGACTTTCCCAAGGTCACTCAGAAGGCCAGTGGCAGAGCCAGCATAGTCCTATGGTTTTCCGACTCCTAGTCCTGTGCTCTATCCACTAGGAAACACTGCCTTGAGAAATATCCTGATCTCATTGGCATACATCAAAAAGTAATTCTATTACATCCCTGATCCAGTGCCAACTGAAATCAATGTGAGTTTTCAAAGTAACTTGGGAGGATTCAAATTTCAGTTTCACCCATGTAAATTCACAGTTACTCCAGATTTTCACCAGTAACTAAAATCCAAATCTGAACAACTGACTCCAGCTCAGATTAATATATGATTCTATCTATAGAAAATCCATTGGAGACCCACAGCTTCAATATGTTGATAATTATTTTATTAATACATTCTTTATTTAAACCATCATCAATGCCTAGTTTCAGCATTATTTTTAATCACACATCCCAAGGGGACAAAAAAGGAAGCCATAAGATATAAAATACCTACTGTCCAAAATAACTCCAACAAGTGGCTCATATTTTTCATTTAAAATCTCCCACAGAGCAAATGGCTCCTGGGGTGTGTCAGGGAGTATACGGAATAGAAAAGTAATGGTGTAGTCTGAAGGCAGCCCCTCTGGGTGCAAGTATCTGTAACAAAAAGAATATTCTGTGCACTGAAGTAATCACAGTAAAGCTGATTTAAAAAGCATTCTTTATTACTTTGGACTTGTCTTTTGAAATCAAGATCGTGCAGCCATATGAGACAGGCATCATTACACTTAGTAGAATCTACTCAACCATGATATAAGTTAGAACAATGCTAACCTGGGGATTTTTCCAAATATTTTAATTATAAACTTGATGGTGCTTTACATTTTTGAAGTGATAATTAAAATAACAAAGTAGAACAGAGATTAAAAACTGCAACTAAAAAAGAGTTTCATTTTAGAAACTGAGGGCCTAATCCTGAGTTCAATGGGAGTTGAAGGTATTTATGATCAAGCCATGAATTATATTAAAAGCTACATTTTTTAAATGCATCCATTTGTGAGATTTTTGATACTATTAAATAAATGGACACAAGTCTGACACGGGAATCATAACATGCAAAAACTGGCAGGAGAACACTTCAACCTATCTGGCCACTCAGTAAAAGAATTAAGGGTGGCAATTCTGCAACAGAAAACTTCAAAAACAGACTCCAACGAGAAACTGCTGAGCTTGAATTCATATGCAAACTAGATACCATTAACTTGGGTTTGAATAGAGACTGGGAGTGGCTGGGTCATTACACATATTGAATCTATTTCCCCACGTTAAGTATCCTCACACCTTCTTGTCAACTGTCTAAATGGGCCATCTTGATTATCACTACAAAAGTTTTTTTTCTCCTGCTGATAATAGCTCATCTTAATTAATTAGCCTCTTATAGTTTGTATGGCAAATTCCACCTTCTCTGTATGTATATATATATCTTCTTAGTATATGTTCCATTCAATGCATCCGATGAAGTGAGCTGTAGCCCACGAAAGCTTATGCTCTAATAAATTTGTTAGTCTCTAAGGTGCCACAAGTACTTCTGGTTTGGTTTTTTTTGCGGATACAGACTAACACGGCTGCTACTCTGAAACCTTAAATTTAGTATGTGATGAAAACATAAATGAGTTGGAAGACCCATTATAATGGACCTTTCCTTTCTAGTTCAATGTCCTTTAAACCATTGGTAGATAAGCAACTAACTTGTGACAGAGACTATTTTGGGAACTTTTATAATTATATTTAGAATGTATTTTATAAATATAGAAGCCAAAATTTTAAACAGTCCAGTCAAAATGGACTTTACATATAAAATTGAAATCTACTGATAGCTAGAAATAGGCAGATACTTTTTGGTAGGTAGTTTATTTGCCAAAAAAATGCATCATCAGTCGAAGAAAACTATTCATGAATTCGGGTAGAACTTGGCAAATAGTTTCAGCTGACTAAAAAAAAAAATCAAAGAAGTTGAAATAGTTCATTTTGACATTTTTGAAAGGAAATGTTTTGATGTCTTGTTTTGAAATGACATTTCATTTCTAAATTTAGTTAGATTTAAAAAAAAACTAAAAAGGGTAAAACTCGCCCAAAAATGTAAAAAAAAAAAAAAAAAGTCATTTGAGTTTTAATGCAAAATTATTATTCTTTTTGAGTTTTTAGTTTAATTGAGAACCCCCCTTCCCCCCTCCCCCCCCAAAATCAGTTTTGGTTAACCCACAATGAATTTTCTTTTGCCATTTGCAGTTTGGCCATCAAACCAAAAAATCAGTTATTCACTCAGCTCTTTTGAAAGCCTCCCAGAATTTTTTCAGAAGAGCAGGGATGTTCATAATAGAAGAGATGTTTGTTATTTTATTTCATTTCCTAAAGCTTGGGTTTGTTATTCTACACTCTAAGCTTTTATTTAAGCTCTGTTTGACCAATCTTGAGCAGGGACAAAAGAAAAATGAGAAGTCCAGGATTAATGCACTAGCTGGCTCTAAAGTGGAAATATGAATTATGAGTCTGATTTGCATAACATGTATAGATACCTTATGTGGGGGGAAAAGTTACTGATAAGTCCAACTTCCCACTGGTCCCAGTGCTACTTTGGAAATTGTGTGCTTTTGGATACCGTGCTTATTTTTGGAAGAAAACAGCATAAAAATTGCATTCAATAATCATTATAACCTGTACAATTCACATATGGGATGCATTAGTACATTCTCTCTGTGTATGTGTGTGCACAATTCTTAGGCAAAGTCCTGCTCTTAGAACCACTCTCTGAAGCCCTTACCAGCAACATGTTTTCTATTGTGTATTCAGCACTCAAACCCCAGGCAGATTTACATATATTGGAGATGAAGAATATAAAGAATATAAAACACTGGGGGCCAAGAGTCTCTTCAGGATTTCTGGCTTGGAAAGCAAATTCAAATCTGAGTTCAGGAAAGTGACGGTAAAGTCAGAGATAAGAGACAGTAAAGTCAGAGACAATCATCTGCAGGGATGATTTAATTGGGGATTGGTCCTGCTTTGAGCAGGGGGTTGGACTAGATGACCTCCTGAGGTCCCTTCCAACCCTGATATTCTATGATTCTATGACAAAGGACCATTTTGTCAGGAGGACAGCTTTGGTCTTCAAAGTATTCAGCGTAAGAAATTACACCATTGGTGGAAGTTGACAGAGTCAAGACAGGCTGGTAAATGAAAAATAAAAGGTTCAGACACTGAGTGGAAGGCGGATGTACAATAGAACAGAATAAAAGTGATGACCTAAGACGAAGCTAAGAATGTGGTCCCCAAGGAGAAAATATATGGAGAACTAGATAGATAGAAAAACAGAATCTTACAGCATTCCAAATTGGAAAAGGAGAGCTAGAACTGAAACCAAGAGGGAGTGCAGTGAAGACATCAAGTTTTTGCATACAGTGCTCAGAGAAGGGAGAGATATCCATAATATTCAATGTCACAATGAGATCAGATGAGATGAGAAAAAAAAAAGAAAGATATCCCTGAGCCATACCTGTAAGGAGTCCTTAACAACACAGAGAAAGACAATCTCAATACCGTGCAAAGGGTTGAAAACACAATGAAGCAAACAGGAAAGCTGTGCTGCTGAGGTAGCCAGAGAGGTAAGGGAAGAGCATATAGAAAAGCAGAAGAGATAATAAAGCAAAACAAATGAGGGCAGAAGCATGAACTGCTAACCTCTGTAGATTCCAACCAAACTGCCTCCCCGCCAAACAAAACATTGGGAAAGCCATCAATAAGAAAGTTTCTAGGAGTATAGTCTCAACTGTGGCAAAACAAGATAATTTCATATAAACATGTAGCCAGACAGCCAGCCCCCCCCCCCCCCCCCTCAGACCAGCATTGCTGGAAACACAGGAGGAAGCCGGAACAGGGCACTTAACATATATTCCAGCACAGCCTTTGAAGCTGTGAAAGCACAGGTGTGCTGCTACAATGTGCCTCTGGGAGCAGATACAACGATTAAGCTCACAGCAGGCAGAGGCCCTGTGACAGACATGGCTTTTAGCCCCTACTAACTAGCGTGATGCACACACACCAACATCCTAGTTGGGAAAATATTTACCCTGATAAAAGAAATGTCCAGTAGTCGACACTTATTGTTTCTCTCCCTTGCAAGTGTAAACTACTCTTGCGAAAGCTGGCGTCACCCAGACAGACCAGCCTCAATTTGGCATAAGAAAGGAGAAAGAGAATAAAGGAGTACAGAGGTATAACTAGGGGACCTACAGCACCATGATTTTTGAGTGCTTTTCACTATCTATCTGCTGGTCAGATAAGTGACAGCCTCCCAAGGCTTCTGCAGCTAAGAGGGTCCCTACGCCTTGTCCCTTATTCGTCTTTCCGCGGAATTGAGTGACCGATCCTGGCTTGGCACCGCTGGAATCGAGAGATGCAAGGAGGGTAAGAAGCACCCACACCTGATCTCCTATCTTTAGTGTACACATATTTTGAAATAGAGCTCTATACTTTGTTTTCTTTCTTTGGGATTGTGGCTTCAGTTTTGTAACTTGTTTGTGTGTGTAACATCTCTACATTTAAATAAGTAGGCACTAGCAATTTTGTAACCACATGATTAGAATCTAGCTTAATAAATTTTGGTAACCATTTGTGCATAAGCCTGACTTGTTTTCTCTGGTTTACTGTAAAGCAGCCAACACAATTAAAGAACCTCAGCCGTTTTGGCTCTAAAGCCTGGCCATTAGGTGAGAGTACTAAGAGCCTAGCGTTGAGTTGTGCCGCCTCCACGGGGCAAACTCTTGGGGCACCTGTCAGTCAATCCTGGCTGCCCGCTGCGAAGGAGCTCTGAGCTCTAGCAGTTAAAGTCACGGGTGGTTAGGACCTTGGGGCATCCGTCAGCCTAGCCCGGGCTGCCCGCCACGAAGGGACAGTGCGTCCTAGCGGTTAAAGTCACGGATGGTATAAACGGGCATAGCTGGCACCTCACCAAACATCCTTGGCCGTCGGCTAACAAAACACCAAGAAGGTATCTAACATAAACGTTTAAAACTATTTCTTTGTGGAAAAACTATTGTTCTTCTGTACTAATTTCAGACCAATAAATGCTTCTAGTTAATTTCTGCAGGGTGTAATCCAGTAATTGGCACCCAGATATAAAATCTAATCCATTCCTTTCCTCTGCTGTGGTGTTTTTAGTCCACTGTGTCTGTATGGGGAACTGGATGTAGAGGAGCCATGGACCATGCATAGCACAAGAAGCAGAGTCCTCGTGGATTAAGGGAAGGTCAGAAGATCCTCCCATCACCCTTCTTCTGAAGGAGTAAGATAATAAGTACTCCAGGGGCGATTCTTTACCTCCACCTGTGTGCCTCTTCACAGAACCTAGTCCTAATTCTTGAACTGCATGGCAGATCCTGGATTTAAACACATGGGTAGACTGATACCCTTCCTCCCAGTGGGTAGCACTATCCATGAGAAATCCCACTGAAAAACAGTGGGACTATTCATAGAGTTAAGTAATACTGAACATGAGTAAATTATCACAATCTGGCCCTAAATTTGCATACACGAAATTGATAATCATCATATTGACACCTGTCTGCAAGTAGCTTATGTCTGAAGCTAAAAATTGGAGTGGAGTTAGTTCAGGACTTGGGTATCCATGAAACACTCTTGCTATTCGCCGTTATAACATACATTGAAATAACATGTTGGTCTCCATGTTCTTCCGCCATGGAAATGCTAAGTCTAAAATGAGTGGCGTCTTGCACGGGGCACTAGGACCTTTTACATATATTAATACTTACTTGGTAGGCTGAGAAACCAAGGCATCTTTATGCAGTCTGTAACATGGATAAGCATTAAAAGTACCAGGCTCCATAGATACTCCTTCTACTGTCGAAAACTCCTTTTCAACCAAACCAAACATTTCCATCATTTTAAATCCTGGAAAGCATAAAAATACTAAACGTATCACTTTAAATTCATTATGTTAAGGGACAAACTG
This sequence comes from Eretmochelys imbricata, assembly GCF_965152235.1. NCBI lineage: Eukaryota > Metazoa > Chordata > Testudines > Cheloniidae > Eretmochelys > Eretmochelys imbricata. The sequence goes on from NC_135573.1 coordinate 24,570,537, forward strand.
AACTATCATATCACCGTGCGGTTAACAGCTGTTGTTATAAACAAAAGTAAGTAATTTATTCCCTACAGGTGCGTATCTCAGTAAATGAAAATGGTTCCATAAATGCAGAATGCATAAGTACAAATACTGTACCTGCTAAACTGTTGCCATCCTTATATACCAATGGGCAGGCTGGAAAAAATTAAAAATATATTTAAACTCAGAAGAGCAGTACATACTTCAAAATATATCTGTTTTATTTCTTCCTATAAAGAGAAAATTAAACTAATCTCTCCCAGGAAAGGTCTGCAGCAGAATCAGCAAACAGTGAGGTCTACAGATCTAGTTCTGGGCATCTGTGAGGCACACCCACAGCTAGACCATGGCTGCTCACTCAACTAGGACTCACCCCCGTCCAGCAGAGCCTGCAGTGACTCAACTCTCAGGCATGCTGCAGCAGCATATCCCTGGGCAGGGCCCAAGTCAGATGACCCCAGTGCACAGATATGTCACCTTTACTGCCAGAACCACAAGTAAGTTTGTACAAGATCACCACTTGGCTAGGAACCCTCCTGCTGTCTCATGGTGTTACTGACTCTCTAGGCTTCCAGACTACCCTCAGTCCTGTCCCTGTTCCTTGTCCAAGCCTTGTTCCAGCCTCGTCTGTGGCCTAATTTGAATGTGCTCCAGCCCTGATCCTGACCTGCTCCAGCCCTGCACCTGCCTCTGAACCCCAGACCTTTGGACTGACTCCAACTCAGCTTTGACCTTCAGCCTGCTTCCAGACTCAGATTACAATCCTGATTTGGGTTGTCTATGGAATCTTTCCCCGACTCTGACCCACAGCCTGTCCCCAGACCCTGGTTTCAGCATTGCCTTCTTTCTGGTCCTGACTCTGTTTGGATTCAACTCACTACTCCAACCACCAGGCATGACAGCCTAGAGCCCAGAGCCTGACAGCATCCCATGTGGCACCACTAGGTGTTCCAGGCTAGCACCCCAAATTAAAGGGCACTTTTGAAAATGTAGGCCTGAATGACCAATCAATAATATTGCTGAGCTTGCAAAGTTCTGGTCTAATGATTAGGGCTCTACCAAATTCATGGTCTATTATGGTCAACTTCACGGCCACAGGATTTTAAAATTGGTAAATTTCACATTTTCAGATGTTTAAATCTGAAATTTCATGGTTGTAGTCATGGGGGCCCTGACCCAAAAGGGGAGGAGATGGGGAGGGGGGGTCACAAACCTGTTGTACGGTGGTCATGGGATTGACATCCTCACTTCTGTGCTGCCTTCAGAGCTGGACTCTGAAGGAAGCAATCACAGAGCTTCCTGCAGCCACAGAAGGTTCCCAGAGGTGGAGGTGGGTCTGATCTCCCCCCACCTCCCTCCAGAGCAGCTGTGCAGGGAATGGACAAATCCCGTCCCGCCCCAGCCCAGCCGGAGCTAGGAGTCCCCATTGCTGGGGCGCTCCCAGCAGCACAGGGAAGATCAAACCCAAAAGTCTCCTCCAGCTGCAGGAACCTTTGGGACTGCTGCCCTGTCCCAGAGCATCCTGCAGCAGAGGGAGGCACCCAGAGGTGGGTCTGGTCTCTCCCCCCAGAGCAGCTGTGCAGGGGATGGATACGTCCTGTCCCTCCGCAGCCCAGCCTGAGCTAGGACCCCCACATTTCTGGGGCGCTCCTAGGAACAAGGGGACACCGGATTTCACGGGAAAGGTCTTATATCACGGTCCATGATGCATTTTTCATGGCCATGAAATTGGTAGGGCCCTACTAATGATGCATAATGTTGAAGCTGCAACCATCAAGAAGTAGATTGTAAGGGTTTAAAAAAGGATGCATCGGAATACAAAGAAAGCAACATTCTTGTGTATTCACTTCTGGCAGATTGCAGCTCTATATTCATGTCAGCTACATACATGCCATTTCCAGGCATATATATAATGGAACATAATGAGGGTGTGTGTGTATGAAACGTGGATCATACCCTCTGACCACTAGGCCCTGACCCAGAAAGTCCCTCCTTTCCTCTAGTCATAGAGGGTCTAGAAGAATGACATCTCCATGACTTTGGAGAGGTGCCAGAATTATAGCAGGAAAGTCCTGCTCCACCCTTCCCCTTTGGGCTATAACTTTTCCAATTTGTGTGCTATATACATACTAGAATTTGGCCCTGAGGAATGCATTTTACAGATGTTGTTTAAATAAGGACTGTTTAGTCAACACTAATCACAGAATAGGTTAAGGGTCTGTAGAAAATAAAAAGTCGTTTAAAAATTGTAGACCAAAATCCTGCTCTCATTTACCCTGCTGTAAATTCAGAGCAACTTCTTTGTGGTCAGTGGAATTTCTCTGGGTTTACACCAGTATAACAGAGGTCCCTGAATAACCGCAACCAGAACCCGATTAGTCTTGTACCACAATAATATTGTAGCAATGATAGCCATAGAGATATTAGAAAACTCACTGTATGTTTCAATGGAATGGAAATAGAATTTTTGGAATAGAAAAGTGAATAAATAAACTCCTTATTTAGCAGGTATTGAATGTTGCATAGGCACAAATACAAATCAAAATGGCTAACTTGCTGATGCAGTTTCACAGACAAAAGTGATCAGCTCATCTTCAATCTTCTTGAAGGCATCAAAATCATCCACAAAGAAGACATGTCTTTCACTAGGCTTGCTGCCAATGTTAACTAATTCTGAATAATCTGCATCCGCCACACCAATAGCAAAAATGCTGAAACCTATAAAACAAAAGGAAATATTCTTGTAATGTGTTCATTCGAAGAGCAGAAATCAAATACAAACATACCATGTCCTTTGGCTCCTTTCCTGACTAAATGTAAAAGTAGAAAAATTCAGTCCTACTTCTCGTTCAGCCAATAGCTAAGCGAAACCAGTTTGTTTACATTTACGGGAGATAATGTTGACCACTTCTTAATTACGTCACTGAAAGTGAGAACAGGTGTTCGCATGGCACTGTTGTAACTGGCGTCGCAAGATATTTACATGCCAGATGCGCTAAAGATTCATTTGCCTCTTCACTCTTCGGCCATCATTCCAGAGGACATGCTTCCATGCTGATGACGCTCATTAAAAAATAATGCATTAATTAAATTTGTGACTGAACTCATTAGGGGAGAATTGTATGTCTCCTGCTCTTTTTTACCCGCATTCTACGATATATTTCATGTTATAGCAGTCTCGGATGACGACCCAGCACATGTTGTTCGTTTTAAGAACACTTTCATTACAAATTTGACAAAATGCAGAGAAGATACCAATGTGAAATTTCTAAAAATAGCTACAGCACTCGACCCAAGATTTAAGAATCTGAAGTACCTTCCAAAATCTGAGAGAGACAAGGTGTGGAGCATGCTTTCAGAAGTCTTAAAAAGAGTAAAAAGAAAAGGAGTACTTGTGGCACCTTAGAGACTAACAAATTTATTTGAGCATAAGCTTTCGTGAGCTACAGCTCACTTCATCGGATGCATTCAATGAGTAACTCAGTAATTCAGTGAGTAAAAAAGGAACACTCAGATGCAGAAACTACAGAACCCGAACCACCAAAAAAGAAAATTGACCTTCTGCTGGTGGCATCTGACTCAGATAATGAAAATGAACATGCGTTGGTCTGCACTTCTTTGGATCGTTATCTAGCAAAACTCATCATCAGCATGGACACATTCCTCTGAAATGGTGGTTGAAGCCTCAAGAGACATATGCATCTTTAGCTCATCTGACATGTGAATATCTTGCCACGCCAGCTACAACAGTGCCTGTTCTCATTTTCAAGTGCCATTGTAAACAGGAAGCAGGCAGCATTATCTTCTGCAAATGTAAACAAACTTGTTTGAATGATTGACTGAACAAGAAGTAGGAGGACTGATTGGACTTGTATTCTCTAAAGTTTTACATTGTTTTATTTTTGAATGCAGGGATTTTTGTACATAATGCCATGGCCAGTAGAAGGACTTTCTTAACTGAGAATTCCAACCTCTGAAACTCGTTCCTTTCACAAATACACCAGACTTTTACTGTAATAATTCTTGTTATCTGTATTACAATAGGCCCAAACCAATATCAGGGCTCCTTTGTGCTAGACACAGTCCATACATATAGTTAGAGACAGTTCGTGCTCCAACCAGTTTACAATCTAAACAGACAACACAGACAGGGGGAACAAAGGCACAGAGAGATTAAGTGATTTGCCCAGGGTCACAAAGCAGAGCTAGCGACAGAGCTCGGGTCTCCTGACTCCCATTCCAGTGTCCTATCCAGCAGACCACACTGTGTCTTTAGTGCAGTGGCTCTCAATGTTTCCAGACTACTATATCCTTTCCAGGAGTCTGATTTGTCTTGTGTACCCCAAGTGTCACCTCACTTAAATAACTTGCTTAGAAAATCAGACATGGAAATTCAAAAATGTCACAGCACAATGTTACTGAAAAATTGCCGACTTTCTCATTTTTACCACACAATTATAAAAATCAATTGGAATATAAATATTGTACGTACATTTCAGTGCATAGTATATAGAGCGGTATGAACAAGTCATTGTCTGTATGAAATGTTAGTTTGTACTGACTTCGCTAGTCCATTATATGTAGCCTGTTGTAAAACCAGGCAAATATCTATGTGAGTTGATGTACTCCCTGGAAGACCTCTGCCTAAACCCTGGGGTACACATACCCTGGGTTCAGAACCACTGCTCTAGTGAGCTCCAATGCATAATACACAATGTATCTAGTTGATCAACTCTTCAAAATAGTTTGGTTCAATTTAACTGGAGAGCCTTTTTATTTTTGTTAGGGATTTGGGATTTTTGTTGCTGCGCTTCTAAATTTAAAAACTAGTTCTGTTATTATGTAATTCTTGTTTTATTAGCGAGATGCTGTGCTCAGCCGTGATTTCAGTGTAAATGCATGAAAAATAAACATAGCATGATTCATTTCTTATGAGTCAATATCTGACATTCAAATGATGCAAGTGGATAACTCAATGGAGAGACCATATTGTTTTGGGCTACAAGACCCAGTGACTAGTCAGAGCCCTGTACATGGCAAATTTAAAAAAAAAAAAAAGTGTGTGCATACTAATTATTGAACCAACAGCCATTATAGACACTTATTTCTGTTATCCAGCCCGTCTGGAACCCAAGCTTCCTCTTCGTTCTTTTGGAGGCAGGGACCATGTGTAAATGTTCTGTGCTGTTCCAAGCACACTTTGGGGCTTGGTACAAATACTAAACAACAATAGTTATAATGTTCATAATCTAATTATCATGCTCAGAAACCATGGTGATGGGCACCAATATAAAACCCTGAGATAGTTAGTATAAAAACTTTAAGATAGTTATTGGAAGATGAGCGGCAGATTAGAAGCAGCACAAGAGTCCATCAAAGGTGCTTCATAAGAGCTCTTGTCTGGAAGGACAAAATAGTTCGGATGCTTCTAAAAGTGAGTTTATCTATTGTGGATGACAATATGGACTTGTAGGCCCCTCTCCTGAAAGTACTTAAGCATGTGAGTAGTCTGCATGATTTTAAAAACATGCACAAAAATTGAGCCAATAACACTAATAACTACAAATAAATTATATAAAATGCTAGTCATTCCCTAGTGGAATTCAGAGTTTCCCAGTGTGTGCTGTCTGCTTTACTTCTGACTTGGATTAGATTTGTAAACCCTTCTGGGGCAGGAATTATCCATATCTTGTGTCTGGGCTTAAACAGTGATTATGAAGATGAAGATGGAGGAGCAGGAAAAACTGAAAATGCAAACATTTCTTAATATATGTGTTACCATCTAGTTGCATCTCTCTGGAGACTTTGTTCACATCATCCTGTGATCGTCCATCAGTAATGACCACCAAAACTTTAGGGATACCCCTCCTTATGCCTGAATCAGTGGTAAACAAGGCCTCCTGTGCATGCTTAATTGCTTTGCCTGAAACAGAAGAAATTCACTATGAAACGAATCTGGTTCATCCTAGATTTTCTGTTAATGCTTTATATACTGATAAAAGAACAAAGCCCCATATAAATTATTAGGTCAAGATTTTCAAAAGCATTTACCTAACGCCAAGCTTCTAAAGCCATGTTTAGACACCTAAATAGATAGCCTGATATTGAAAAGTGCTGAGCACCCAGCAGCAAACTCTGACTTCAGTGAGAGCTGGCGTGTGCTTGGCACTTTTGAAAATCAGGCCACTTATATAGATGAATAAATATGGATTTAGGAACCTAATTTTGACCTTGTATTTTCAAACTCTCATCTCTTGACCTTTGGCTTCTTAGGTTTAAAAAGATATGGCCAAATCCTCTATACTAAATGGACTTGGTTGGGATGTGGCAGGTCCTATGGTAGTCAACACACACCAAGTCCTCCCCTACAAGGATGCAAGTAGTTCAAAAATGCCAGTGCAGAATTTTCTGGGGAAAATGGAAATGTGTAATTGTGGTCACAGTGCAGTGCAAGTAGTTGCATTAAATTTCTGTGAAGTCTGAGACGATAAACTCTATGGCCCCAAATAATCCTGCCAGTATTCAAGCTGAATTTCCTCCTCCTCAGAAAGCTATCCTCAGGGGCTAAACACAATTCTAGCTAGTACCACACCCATTCCTCCCCTGATCTGCTGAAACACACTGCAAACCCCTGAACAACTTCCCTCTCCAGGATGGAGTCTCTCACTTTTCCACCTGCCAGCATGAATCCACATTACTTCCCATTCCACCTTCCCCAGCCTCCACAGCCATTTGTCTTCGGTAGACCCTTTTCCCTTCACTGTTCCCCAGCCCTATAGTTGGGTTAAGGCCCAGAAGTGCAGAGGTGCATCATGTGGGTAGTGCAACCAGGAGATCACCCGGGCTCTCTGGTCATGATGATGTGGGACATTCCAGAGTCTCGTCTTTCATCCCCACTGCCGACTATCTTCATCCCCACTCTTCTTGCACTGATGTCACATGGCCTTATCCTGACAAACCACTTTGCAAATGGAGAGGTAACTCTGTCCAGAAAATGGTCATAAGAAACTGTTTCACAGCCTACAACTGCTCTCACCTGTTTTGGTGTTTCCTCCTTTGTACGCTATGTGCTGAATGGCTTCAAGAAGAGTCTCTTTCGTTTTGTACACATTCAGTTTAAATTCTGTTCTGGGATCATCACTGAACTGAGCTATGGCAACCTGTATACAGAAAACATGCTAGTTAGTAAACACTGTTCTACGTTTAACAAGGGCACGTGAACCAGATCATTTAAAATAAGAGTTGTTTGGACTTTTGCTCCCTCCTTGACTTGAAGTCTTCTTTAATTTCTTTTTTTTAATTTCACTACATAAAGTTCAAATTTGTTCTCTGCAGCTTTGGTTGCTGCCTATCACTTTCTGGTTTCATTGGGTAGAAACAGGATGAGGAAGTTTTCCCACCTTTGCAAAAGCATTCCCTGTTCAGTCCCAGGGCAAAATCCTATACACAGTTGCTCATATATGTATAGTTATTCCCGCTCAGAAATAGTTTTATGTGAGTAACTGTGAGATTGTGACCAAAACTTAGGAAGTATTAGAAATAACATGAGAAACTATTTTTTAGTTATTTTCTCTCCCAAATGTGTTGCTACGTGAGCCCTGCCCTGCCTTAAATTAAGCATGTGTTTCTGTGGGATTGAGGACTATGTTTGTAAAAATAATTTGTTCTGATGTGAATCAGAAATTAAGAGAAAGCAAGGACTAAGTGTTTCTCTATGTTTGGAAAGTGTCTAACACCTTTTGGGTGCTTTTGTAGCCTCAATATTAAACAACAACAAAATTAAAATGGCGTGATTTAAAACAGTGATATGCACAGCTGTATTTTTTAAAAGGTTATAAAAAACTCTTACAGAGCACATTCAGTGTTTATCATCTTTTCCTGCGCAAGTACTTTAAAAATATGAATATAGTAATTATTTTAAATATTGTGCTTTATTTTATATCACATTTGTGCTTAGTCTAGAGCAGATGAATTTATAAAAACAAGAAAATTGAAAAATAAGCTTACAATTTTTAATGTCAGTGAAAACACTATTGTTTCTAGAGGACTAGGGTTGAAATAAACACCAGGTGGAGGAGCAGCACAAGGCCTAAATACTACTTAAATCCCGTTGTGAGGGCTTAAGAGAGACTTGAATCATTCTTACACATTGTGCTGTCTCTCTGGTGAATCTCACCCTATGAAATATATAAAATAAGATACTGCAAAAGAACTGCTGCCAGAACTCAGTTTATAGAAAGAAGTGTGAAACAATGTCAACCACACTTTGATTGGTTTGATTTTAGACACTAGATACACTTGTTCGGTTATGCTCTCTCTCTTTGTGTTTGTTACCTGAGTTCCACCAGGACCAATTCTGTCCAAAGCTCCAACAGTGCTATACAGGAATCCAATTATTTTATTGAAATTGTCATCTCCAATACTCCATGACCCATCCACTAGGAACACTAGGTCAGCTTTGGCAGCTTTGCAAACTGTTGAACAACAAATATTTTGGAAGTTACTTTTTGGTCACTGGTAACTTCTTTGTTAATACTCACTAAGGTCTCAGTCCGGCAACAGGATCTGCTGGCATGGACACCCGAGTGCATGCAGAATCAACAGGGATCTGCACGGGATGAAGCATCTACACTAGCAGATGTGATTACATATCAGAGGTTAAAGTCTTAAAGGTTATTAAATATTTTGCTAAACATTTTAATTTTAAAATAATGTAGCACACACATTTACATAACCCGAGAAGCTGGCAGAACATACTGAGCCACTGTACTAGGTAGCAGGGCGAGAAATCCTCCACTGCCAGGCTGTGGAGCTGCTCTTCAGAAGCTCCTCCAGCTGACATACTGGAGTAACCTCCATAACTCCTTATGTTCCTCTTCCAGCAGACTAGATACGGGTAGCCAGAGCAAGGGAATAAGGAGGAGCCTTACATCCTCTTGCAGCCCAGTGCAGGCATGCAGAATAGACAGCAGTCTGGACCTGTGAGGCTGGACCTCAGCCGCTCACCCCTGCATGCTGTTCAGTAGACAGTCCCCATGGAGCTGAGCTCCATCTCACTGAGGAGTTACTCCTGACAAGGCTCCTTGGAGTCTCCTCCCTAATTTGCACAGCAATTGCTTAGGGCAAGAAAGTGGGCATAAATTGAGGTTGGCCCTGAAAAAAATTTTTTACCCACTAAGGAAGAAATTCACTTAAGTGCCAAGGGTCAGAAGAGGAAGACACATAAATGTGACTATTCTTGCTGTTTTCAGCTGAAGTGTACTCAGCTTTGGGTATATTTGCTGCTGCACAGTTCTATGCAGTGCGTACGATCCCTTTCTTGCTGTATCTAAGGATGAGTTCCTCAGCTGGTTTGAAGTTGCACAGCTCCATTGACTTCAAGTTGAGGATCTGCCCTTAATCCCCAACAATAAAGCACTCTGAACAGAAACATTTATGAGACTCTATATGAGACTCAGGGAAGTTTATAGGAGATTGATAAGCCAGGGGAAGCCCTTATTTAAAGAGAAGAGTTGTGAGTATAGTAAATGCACATGGCCAATGCCTTCTGCATTAGAATATTTTTATGGACTAGAAAAATCATGTTGTTTTATAAGTCTAACAACTGCTAGGACAGTAGCTTTCAACCTGTGTGCATGTCTATGGAATCCACGAAAGGTTGTCGTCACCATAGAATAGTGGTTTTCAACTTGTGGTCCATTGAACTGTGGGGGTCTGCAGACTATGTCTAAGATTTCCAAAGAGGTCCGCACCTCCATTTGAAATTTTTTAGGGCTCTGAAAATGAAAAAAGGTTGAAAACCACGGTACTAGGCTATATATACACTGGTCTACAGTAAAATGTACCTATCTGTTTCCTTCTGTTGCAACATATTTAAAACGTGTTAATTATTTACCAATTGTATGCTTTGCATAAATTCACCAAAAAGGTCCGCCAAACAATAAAACACAATCCGGGGACAGTTCCTCAATGCATGTAAATCAGCCCAGACCCATTAGCTTCCATGGAGCAACATCAATTTATACGAACTGGAAATCTGGCCCTAGAAATCTATAATAGTGATCAAAACCAGAAAATGATCTACATAAGTTAAGACTATTTTAACCCATAAACACAGCACATGTTTACCTTCTTTTGCAGGAGGGATTGTAGGTGGTGGAGCTATTGTTGAAGGAGAAGTCGGTGGTTGAGTTGGAAATGGTACTAGAAATTAAAAGGAGAGAATACCAAGAAGAAATCTTATCTGAAGACACCTTCACACATTTTTAGTTATTTGGGGTAAGGCATTTTCTCCTTTTGTTTTGTTTGCATACCTATCTAGTTATACAACCCAAAGGCTAGCTTTGTGTGTGTGTACATACGCTTGTGATGTCTACCGCTATTGGCTGGATCTACTACTGCAACTACCAACTAAGGCCTAAATTGTGGCTTTGCCACAAGCCCCATGTATGATACATTTCAGAGTAGCAGCCGTGTTAGTCTGTATCCGCAAAAAGAAAAAGGAGGACTTGTGGCACCTTAGAGACTAACCAATTTATTTGAGCATAAGCTTTCGTGAGCTACAGCTCACTTCATCGGATGCATAAATTTGCTAGTCTCTAAGGTGCCACAAGTACTCCTTTTCTTTTTATGTATGATACAGCGTATTGTGCTGTCCCAGAAGTAGCTCGGGAAGCAGACTGTGACACAGACACTTTCCCCTGCTCTGGGGGGACATATCTTGCGCAGGCCCTAGAGTTGCAGTGTCCATACTCTGCTGTGCCAGGTATAATTCTCCTATCCCTTTCTGACCACTCCCTTGCCCACCTGCCCAGGAGGGGAAGTAACAACTCCTCAAAGGCTGGCTTCCCCAGCATACTGCTATACTTACCACAGGCAGCCAGCACAGGGAAATAAGGAGGGGCCTTCCATTTCCTTACAGCCCAGTGCAGGCATGCAGAAAAGACAATAGTCTGGCCCTAAAGGAACTCTCCCTTAGCTCAACTGGTAGAGGTTGGTATTTTTTTAATCTGGAGACCAGATTTGTAGCTCTCTGTGTAATATCGAGTCATTGTGCCTCTCGCTGCCTGCAGCGCATGATTTGTTACAAGGTTACTATGCACAGGTAATCTTAAAAAATTGGCTTCCTTGTCTTCTACTTCACATTAAGAGGAGTCTCTGAATGGCACTTTCCCAGAAATGAGGCTGAACAAATTATCAGCTCTGCTGTGGTTCTGACAGTGATTGAATAAAGCTTTGTTAGCAAATTTCAATATAGTTTTAGGCGGAGTTCACAGAGGTAACATGTACATGCTTGATTTCCACATTTATGACCGAGGAAAAGTTCCAAACCTTGTCAGACAACATTCTTTCCAGTATTCTCAACATGATTAAGGTAGGGAGCCACATGCGATGTAGTTAAAGGTTGTTCCTTGAGGGAAAAGTGTATTTGATATTCACCACAATGTACACATTGTATTTATGGTTACAGGTGATGAGGACAGTTGCATAAAACTATCCTTCAGAAAGGATTCCCAGAAAGACTGGCACATAAAGGGATTTGTGCCCACAGTTACATCTAGTGGGCCCAATCTCCCACTGAAATCAATGGGAGGTTTTTCATTGACTTTAAGAGGAAAAGGTTAGGGCCAAGTCTATGAATCACCTAAGGGGTAAATTATGCCTGGCATGAATGCAAGGTGGAGGCTAGGAGGAGCTCCCATCTGTAAGAGGGTCAGGCACAATTGCAGTCTCTGCACTCGGAAGAATGCAGGGGCTGCTCCCTCCTAATGTCCATGAGACACAAGCACACAAAATGGGACCTTGGGCAGTTCAGTTCTTTATTTGACATGCTTAACCTTCCATGTGGTAACTTGGCTTTGGAGAAAGGGTTTAATTTTACAGTCTATTCAGAGTAGTGCAGGGGGAGCATGAGAACCAGCTGAATTCCTCCTGATTCTCCCAAACACCCAGATTCCAGGACACCAGGCCCACAGCAAACCTTTCCCAATCCTCCCAAAGGCATCAGGATCTCAGACTGTTCATTATCCTCAGTGAGTTTCTAATGGGAAATGGGCCTGGACAATGTAGGAGGTGGAGGGATGGAATCTGGGAAGGGTTTTGCTGCGTAGAAGCCAGGAGGAAGACTCTGGGTGTGGTAGGGTGACCAGATGTCCCAATTTTATAGGGACAGTCCCGATTTTCGGGTCTTTTTCTTATATAGGCTCCTAATACCACCCACCCCCTGTCCTGATTTTTCACATTTGCCCTAAAGTGTGGTGTGGATTAAACTGAAAGGGGAGGTGATAAAAGTGTCTGCTGGGGGAGTGAGGCAGATGAAAGAAGGGAAAGGGGAGGGCATACCACTTAGGTGAGTGGTTAAACTAAATACACTGAAAGACTGGGTTGGAGGTGAGACAGGGAAAAGAGAGAGGCGAGGCTGGAAAAAGTGTTCCATTTCCTTCCCTTCATCCCTTTTTTTGTCTCACTACATTGTAAGCTCATCGGAGCTGGGACCTATCTTCTTATATGTTTGTGAGGCATCTAGCTCACTTTATGCCCCTTGAGAAATAATAATGGATACAATTTTCAAAAGTGCTCTGGTGATTTATGAGCCCAAGTCCCACTGACTTTCATCCACTGAGGCGCTTTTGAAAATTATTCCCAATGACAGCATCAAAGATCTGAATCTTTCACTGGTTCTCTGTATTTTGTGCCCTTTGGTTTTCAATGCTGTCCATGTTTTGAAATCCTCTTTGGAGAGTCATTGATTTTACAGCCAGAAGGGACCATTTGTGAACTGTGCTAAAACATCCTCCCCCTGTTTTGTAAGAGGGCTGCATTTGCCACCCCATTCCTGTGTGTGGTTATTAGCTCCCGGGAGAAATGCATAGCTATGTTTGAGAATGCTCTGGAGGAAGCAACCCTTTGAGCACTATCAGAGGAAGAACAATTAAAAAACCCCAATGAAAGAGAAAAAAAACTGTTAGTACCCAGGTGGTTACTGTACATTGGTTCTAGCCTCTTGCCCCAATGGGGACAACCAAGGGTTAGCCTGAGGTGGCTGACCTTTAAGAGACTTCACTTACATGTAGTTTCCATGATGCTTACACCAGGGCCTTCTATCTCCTGAAGCTGGGCATAGACACTGATTTTATACTCAGTGCCAGGCATGAGCTCAAAGAAGCAATGTCTAGATGTCCCTCCACCAAGGGTTACTTCTTTCTTCTTCCCATCTGGAATTATAAAAGGAATTATAAAAGGAACCATTAGAACAGAATTTTACCTACCATTTTCCTGAAAAAATGTGTCATATAATGGCCTGAAACTGGAAGGGAATATGACAGTAAATGAAGTGGCTATAAGAACTCTCTATTTATTAACCATTTTGAGCCACACGCTGCCTCCAATCTGGATTAAATTCATCTGTGTGCAGAGAGGCCCACCAAAAAGCCTGGGCACCATTTAATGCTCACCACTCCCAATAATTCTGACATAGGATTCAAGTGGTGCCTCTGCAAATTCACCCCCTGTGCATTAAAACCCTGATCCAAATGCCATTGAAGTTAATGGGAATACTCACATTGACTTCAATGGGCTTTGGATCAGGCCTTTCAGAGATGCCAATGAGAGCTGTGCTGTGTTCTGGAATCAAATTTCATTCCCAGTCAGGGCATCTTGCTCTCTGGATTTGCAGTGCATTCATTAATTGCTGGAAGGATTTAACCAGTAACCTCTTTAACCGATTAAGGATCACTATTCATTGGGCTCATAAGGGAATTCTGTTTAATTCTCAAATGGAAGAAAGAATAACTATATGGATAATGGAGAAAGCATGGGCACTGAAAACAGGGTGATGGATATTTTAATACTTAAAATAAAGCTTTCAAGAGAAGTAAACATCCGTAAAAGTAAGGAGCGTTGCAGGGAAATGAAAGACTATACTACACATTCTATATAGTATTTACTAAATGTGCCAATAGGTCCCATTTGTTGCCAAGTAAAAACCATTTTATGCATATCAAGTTGAGTAGCAATACTATGAAGATAATTGACAACTGGTTGAGTGAGATGCAGAACAAGCTGGACAATGAAAGTTCTTCATGACAGATGTTAATAAGGAGCTATTTGAACGGCTCTTTTGTTCGTTCTCAAATTAAGGCTCTCAGGCTAGGTTAAACACATGTCTGGCAGTCCTACATAATAATGAATAGGCACAGAGGAAGCAGAATTTAGGCTAACTCCCAGGTAAGAAGGAAATCTGCACTCCCTCGTGCCAACTAAGATCGTTGCTTTAAAATAGCTTCTCTGTATTTCAGGCCTTCAGATAAACCTTATCTGAATCCATCAATTGTAAAATACAAGGGTCATTATTTTACAATCAGATTAGCATCTACTGTTCATGTCGTCTTTGGTTAACTTGATTAGGTTTTACTAACTGCACTTCTCAAGTTATTCAAGCTTTTCAAGGGAGTCATTCTATGCAAGGTAATTGTTTTTCACCATAACAAGACAGCGAGCGTCTACCGGGGATGAGCAAATGAGCTTGCATACAGCTATAGCCCCCGTGAACCTCATCTGGATAAGGTAAAGCCCACTGAGCATTCACCATAGCTCCCTTCCCTCAATGGGCCTGGACATCTCCATTTATCAGATCTAAATGGACAGGAGGTTAACTCTCCCTTCTGGATCTTTATGAAGTAACCAACAGTACTGCTTTCCATCCTCCATTCTTTTGGGAGCCAGCCTGTACGTTCACGCCCACACAATCCAATGGGCTGGAAGCAGCAGATAAGGAACATAGAGGAGTGTTTCTTGATCTTTTTGCTGCAGGGTGGGAGGCTGAACAAACCCAAGCAGGCGACTTAGCTGGGAGCTGGAGACCAGTGGGTTTGACGAGATGAGATGGAGAAGGATGGGCGGCTGCACCCTGAAGATGCTGTGGGAGGGGGGAAAGGAGCAGGAGGCTGTTGGATCTCCTGCTAGATACAAGGCAGTATCAGGTAAGGGGGTGACCTGGAGCCTGTGTAGTCACAGATAACTAGTCAAGCTTTTATGTTAAGGGAACTCTAACTCCAAATTTTTTGTGGTTCATTCATTTCCAGTTTCTGTGTAGTTCTGCTCTCCTCCACTTATTTTAAACACTGTCATTCAATTACTTTTACAATTTTACTAATTTTAGGAGTGGAAATTTTGTTTGCAAATTTCATTTAGATCCAGTCCTGTGGTTCTCTACAAGCAGCATTCCTACAAACTATTAAGCCGAGTGGATATGTAACGATGTGCTAACTTACCAACAAGAGATTCTATAACTATCCTGTATGCAGTAGCATGTCTGTGAAGCTGCCACTGGGCACAAATACTAGTCATGCGCACTTGATATGCATCCAGATTTGTCACCCCCAAGTACACTGCAATTGAATATAAAAACAAATAGTCACTGCTACAATAAAAATGCCAGAACACAAGAAAATGCTGCAATATAATTATCCAAAAATCAGAAGAAAAAGGAAAAAAGTGAGTGACCACTTTTATTAATTAATTTTAAAGAAATAATTGTAATGCAAAAGCCTGCATAAAAAATAATCCCCAAAATAATATCTAATAAAGGACAGGAAGCAGAAAGAAGGCATCTACATCCTGAGTCCACAGAACTGGAATTTGAGAAGGACCAATAAACAGTGTTAATAATTCACTTAAAAGCAAAAATGTTATTGATATAACAATACTGTTGTCAAAGCTGAATTTAAGGTTAAGGTTTCCATGATGTAAAGCCTAACTCAAATGATTTCGAAGAATTGCCTGATCAGAAAAAGGAAAACAGACTTTCATTAAGCAAATGTATAGTTACTAGAGTTGAATGATAATAAATAATATCTGCTTTATGACCTGTCTTGTGTTAATTCCAGCAGGAAACATGTTAAAGCTCTATTCTGTCTGATGAAAAAAGGCTTTTCCTTTCAGCAAACAACTAGCTCAAAATACTTAGAAGAGGAAAAGAATTCGTGTGAGAATTCATTCAGGGAGTTGTGTGAAGCTAAAGTTACAATGGGAAAATGGTCCGTAGAGATCTGAACAGCATGAAATCATTCTTACATGTTTTGGCTGTGCCTGCTAGGGCATCACTGAAGCCTGTTGAGTATGAAGCAAATACTTTAATGCTATACTCAGTTCCACTGAATAGATTAAGAATGAGAATGGTGTTAATATCATCCCCCACGAAGGTCTCCAGTGCTGGTCCAGGGACTGAAAAAGAATAGAATACTTTGTAATTAAAGGAATTATCAGGCAGTAAAAAATATCATAATCTGTAGTCAAAAATAGGTTTATTCCTAAACACATTGCTTTATTATTACTTGCTTAGCCCCAGTGGTGCACTCAGTACTGTACACAGAACTGAAGACACTTCATAACCAGAGCAACTCACAGTCTAAGACAGACATGTGGAAACCAGCACACACTGAGGAATCCAGCAGTGACATTCATCTAAGGCTCGACGCTGGCACTTGCTAAGCCCCTTCTGTGCTGCTCCAGGGGAACAAAGGGGACTCAGCACTGCCCTAAATAGGCAGCTGAAGATTCCCTTGGCTTGGAGGCATAACAGGATCTGGGGATCCCCACTCACAAAACAAGTCCCTACAGGGCTATTGCAAACCTGCATCATTTAAAGCAGCTCTGAGTCTGGGATCAGGAACTGTGTAGAACTGGGACCAGGACAAAGAGCTGCAAACACTGCCATGTCTATCTTAACTGTAATCACTGCTTACGGCTTAGGATATAGCTTAGAATTCAGCCCTTGGCGTGTTTTTCTTTTTAATTTTTATTTCCTCCCCATTATAACAGTAAACTCAGTTCTTATGGTCATCATGAAAGAAATGTTTTTCAGAGGGATCTGAATGAGTGGGTGTGGCTTGGCTAACTGTGAATGAAGTCTACAGTTAGGTATTCTACATAGCTAGAGTTCGGTATCCAAAAATTAATGCATCTAAAATTACAGGGCACTTGGAAAAATTGGGTCTAAATCTCTCTGAACTACTTTGAAAATGTATTTCTATAGGCTCTCAGGTTTTTAGTTGCAATCAGTTATAGTTTTTTGTTTTAAGTGGGACTTTTAGCAATAGATGTGAAAACTGAAAAAGCAAAAACAGAAGCCAAAGCAACCAATTTTGAAAACTCACTTTTGATAGGTTTGTAGACAATCCTGTAACCCATTGTTGGTGATGGAGGGGCATCCCAGCTAATACGTAATCGGTTGTACCACTCATCTGAGACCCTTAAATTTCTGGGGGCAGAAAGAGGCACTAAAAGCAAAACAAATTGTGAGCTTCCATATCTGCATCTCTTACAAGCACTTGTATAAAAGATAGACATGAATATAAATAATAACCCAGATTACACATAACTCTAGATAAGGAGACCAGTTCTGCCCCCAAGTACACAGGCACAACTTCCAAAAGTCCAGAGGAGCCACAGCCATGTGTCTGAGAGAGGATCTGGGCCTGTTGAGTCAAATTCATCCCCAGCATTATGCCAGTGAATTAAAAAATATGGAGTTTCTAAAAGAGTTATAGCAAGGATTAATTTGGACTGTTGTGTCTATTGAACAAGTATTGTAATTTCAAATTAATACACAGCCTTAATGTAACCCCCCCCCAAGAATAGAGGAGTAAAAGGGAATTCTGTGATAATTATCTTTCATGTGTATATTTCCTTTCAACTCAAAGTATCCCAAGGTGCGTCATAAATTTGGGCCTTGATTCTGCAAATGCTTATGTATTTGCTAAACTGAAGTCAACGGGACTATTCATGTACTTAAAGTTAAGCATGCATGTAAGTGTTGCAGGATCAGGGACTGAAAGTGATACACAAATTATGCACAGAGATAATTTCAGCCACCATTGAAATACAGCCACTTATCAGGTGGAACATGCCAGCTGTTTAGCAGAGCGCAGTAGGTCTATCTTTTTCCATTTTATCCACAGGTTGAATTTGGTTAGAGAGAATGTAGTGACTTGTGTTGGTATGTTGTCTAGAACTAATATAACAATTCTGCTGAAAAGTTCAACAGGGTCTTTAACAACTGCAAATGGTCAGGAACTTTTTAAAAAATATCTCATCCAAAAGAAATCTCTCCAACAGCATTTTGGCTGGGGTATTGATTTGGCACTAACTAAAAATAGTTGAATGTCATAGAATCATAGAATATCAGGGTTGGAAGGGACCCCTGAAGGTCATCTAGTCCAACCCCCTGCTCGAAGCAGGACCAATTCCCAGTTAAATCATCCCAGCCAGGGCTTTGTCAAGCCTGACCTTAAAAACCTCTAAGGAAGGAGATTCTACCACCTCCCTAGGTAACGCATTCCAGTGTTTCACCACCCTCTTAGTGAAAAAGTTTTTCCTAATATCCAATCTAAACCTCCCCCACTGCAACTTGAGACCATTACTCCTCGTTCTGTCATCTGCTACCATTGAGAACAGTCTAGAGCCATCCTCTTTGGAACCCCCTTTCAGGTAGTTGAAAGCAGCTATCAAATCCCCCCTCATTCTTCTCTTCTGCAGGCTAAACAATCCCAGCTCCCTCAGCCTCTCCTCATAAGTCATGTGTTCTAGACCCCTAATCATTTTTGTTGCCCTTCGCTGGACTCTCTCCAATTTATCCACATCCTTCTTGTAGTGTGGGGCCCAAAACTGGACACAGTACTCCAGATGAGGCCTCACCAATGTCGAATAGAGGGGAACGATCACGTCCCTCGATCTGCTCGCTATGCCCCTACTTATACATCCCAAAATGCCATTGGCCTTCTTGGCAACAAGGGCACACTGCTGACTCATATCCAGCTTCTCGTCCACTGTCACCCCTAGGTCCTTTTCCGCAAAACTGCTGCCTAGCCATTCGGTCCCTAGTCTGTAGCGGTGCATTGGATTCTTCCATCCTAAGTGCAGGACCCTGCACTTATCCTTATTGAACCTCATCAGATTTCTTTTGGCCCAATCCTCCAATTTGTCTAGGTCCTTCTGTATCCTATCCCTCCCCTCCAGCGTATCTACCACTCCTCCCAGTTTAGTATCATCAGCAAATTTGCTGAGAGTGCAATCCACACCATCCTCCAGATCATTTATGAAGATATTGAACAAAACCGGCCCCAGGACCGACCCTTGGGGCACTCCACTTGATACCGGCTGCCAACTAGACATGGAGCCATTGATCACTACCCGTTGAGCCTGACAATCTAGCCAGCTTTCTACCCACCTTATAGTGCATTCATCCAGCCCATACTTCCTTAACTTGCTGACAAGAATACTGTGGGAGACCATGTCAAAAGCTTTGCTAAAGTCAAGAAACAATACATCCACTGCTTTCCCTTCATCCACAGAACCAGTAATCTCATCATAAAAGGCGATTAGATTAGTCAGGCATGACCTTCCCTTGGTGAATCCATGCTGGCTGTTCCTGATCACTTTCCTCTCATGCAAGTGCATCAGGATTGATTCTTTGAGGACCTGCTCCATGATTTTTCCAGGGACTGAGGTGAGGCTGACTGGCCTGTAGTTCCCAGGATCCTCCTTCTTCCCTTTTTTAAAGATTGGCACTACATTAGCCTTTTTCCAGTCATCCGGGACTTCCTCGGTTCGCCACGAGTTTTCAAAGATAATGGCCAATGGCTCTGCAATCACAGCCGCCAATTCCTTCAGCACTCTCGGATGCAACTCGTCCGGCCCCATGGACTTGTGCACGTCCAGCTTTTCTAAATAGTCCCTAACCACCTCTATCTCCACAGAGGGCTGGCCATCTCTTCCCCATTTTGTGATGCCCAGCGCAGCAGTCTGGGAGCTGACCTTGTTAGTGAAAACAGAGGCAACAAAAACATTGAGTACATTAGCTTTTTCCACATCCTCTGTCACTAGGTTGCCTCCCTCATTCAGTAAGGGGCCCACACTTTCCTTGGCTTTCTTCTTGTTGCCAACATACCTGAAAAAACCCTTCTTGTTACTCTTGACATCTCTCGCTAGCTGCAGCTCCAGGTGCGATTTGGCCCTCCTGATTTCATTCCTACATGCCCGAGCAATATTTTTATACTCTTCCCTGGTCATATGTCCAACCTTCCACTTCTTGTAAGCTTCTTTTTTATGTTTAAGATCCGCTAGGATTTCACCATTAAGCCAAGCTGGTCGCCTGCCATATTTACTATTCTTTCGACTCATTGGGATGGTTTGTCCCTGTAACCTCAACAGGGATTCCTTGAAATACAGCCAGCTCTCCTGGACTCCTTTCCCCTTCAAGTTAGTCCCCAGGGGATCCTGGCCATCCCTTCCCTGAGGGAGTCGAAGTCTGCTTTCCTGAAGTCCAGGGTCCGTATCCTGCTGCTTACCTTTCTTCCCTGCGTCAGGATCCTGAACTCAACCAACTCATGGTCACTGCCTCCCAGATTCCCATCCACTTTTGCTTCCCCCACTAATTCTACCTGGTTTGTGAGCAGCAGGTCAAGAAAAGCGCCCCCCCTAGTTGGCTCCTCTAGCACTTGCGCCAGGAAATTGTCCCCTACGCTTTCCAAAAACTTCCTGGATTGTCTATGCACCGCAGTATTGCTCTCCCAGCAGATATCAGGAAAATTAAAGTCACCCATGAGAATCAGGGCATGCGATCTAGTAGCTTCCGTGAGCTGCCGGAAGAAAGCCTCATCTACCTCATCCCCCTGGTCCGGTGGTCTATAGCAGACTCCCACCACTACATCACTCTTGTTGCACACACTTCTAAACTTAATCCAGAGACACTCAGGTTTTTCTACAGTTTCGTACCGGAGCTCTGAGCAGTCATACTGCTCCCTTACATACAGTGCTACTCCCCCACCTTTTCTGCCCTGCCTGTCCTTCCTAAACAGTTTATAACCATCCATGACAGTACTCCAGTCATGTGAGTTATCCCACCAAGTCTCTGTGATTCCAATCACATCATAGTTCCTTGACATCACCAGGACCTCCAGTTCTCCCTGCTTGTTTCCAAGGCTTTGTGCATTCGTATATAAGCACTTGAGATAACCTGTTGATCGCCCCTCATTCCCAGTATGAGGCAGGAGCCCTCCCCTCACAGACATTTCTGCCTGTGCTTCCTCCCGGTATCCCGCTTTCCCACTTACCTCAGGGCTTTGGTCTCCTTTCCCCCGGTGAACCTAGTTTAAAGCCCTCCTCACTAGATTAGCCAGCCTGCTGGCAAAGATGCTCTTCCCTCTCTTCGTAAGATGGAGCCCGTCTCTGCCCAGCACTCCTCCTTCATGGAACACCATCCCATGGTCAAAGAATCCAAAGCCTTCTCTCCGACACCACCTGCGTAGCCATTCGTTGACTTCCACGATTCGACGGTCCCTACCCAGGCCTTTTCCTTCCACGGGGAGGATGGACGAGAACACCACCTGCGCCTCAAACTCCTTTATCCTTCTTCCCAGAGCCACGTAGTCCGCAGTGATCCGCTCAAGGTCATTCTTGGCAGTATCATTGGTGCCCACGTGGAGAAGCAGGAAGGGGTAGCGATCCGAGGGCTTGATGAGTCTCGGCAGTCTCTCCGTCACATCGCGAATCTTAGCCCCCGGCAAGCAGCAGACTTCTCGGTTTTCCCGGTCAGGGCGGCAGATAGATGACTCAGTCCCCCGGAGGAGAGTCCCCGACTCATGGCATCATCATCACTTTCTACAGAACTTGGACTCCTTGGTGGACTCCCAAACCATAAGAACGGCCATACGGTTCAGACCAAAGGTCCATATAGCCCAGCATCCTGTCTTCTGCCAATGGCCAATGGCCAATGCCAGGTGCCCCAGAGGGAATGAACAGAACAGGTAATCATCAAGTGATCCATGTCCTGTCGCTCATTCCCAACTTCTGGCAAACAGAGGCTAGGGACACCATCCCTGTCCATCCTGGCTAATCGCCACTGATGGACCTATCCTCCATGAATTTATCTAGAATTTAATCAAAAACTGACCAGCCTTGCTCCCACTGAGTTTCTGATATTTGACAGTTCACAGCACAAGACATAGTCAAACTTGATTAAAAACAGTCACGTTTATCAGTCAGTGCAGTGGGATTTGTATAAAAGTCCTGATTCATACATTTCTTCATTCTTAATTTGAACCTATGTTTTAACCTGAACTCAAATGTTTGCATAGTATGAGAAAAAAACAAAACAAAACATCTCTTACTCAGACCTTTCCGTCTGCCTAAAACCAAATGTTTGTACTTACAGGTTTTTCCAGGAGCTGAGACACCGACTCCTTCCCCATCAGAATAGATGGGAGTGACAGTAACTTTGTATACGGTATCTGAGAGCAGCTGCTGAAGAAGAAGATTGTTTTGTCTTCCAGGTACCATTACCTGGATGGTCAGAACATCAGAAACAGACAAGGTTGATTATTAGCTTCTTAAATCCTTTTATAAACACATATGATCTCAGCCATCATATACCTTTCCCACTTCTGTACAGCAATTTATTCCTTATGAGCTGGTTTACATTTTAAATATGTTTGTGATGCTCTATTTTGACAATATTCGCCCTCCCTAAATAATCAGCAGACTTGTTCGCTATACGTATCTAAGATAGTAATGTACTAAGAGAACCTGCCTATGATAGACAGCTATCTCTGCATGTATGAACTATCACTCTGTACTAAATCTCTGAGCCAATACAACTTTCAAATATTCCTTAGATCAGTTATATTAACTGCATGATTACTATTCAAAGAGTGGTTTCACTATAGAGGGTGGGGGAATCTGTATATTTTGCTTACTCTTGGTCAGAAAGGGATTGCCCAACACTGTACCTGTTAACTAAGACCCATCTAGGAGTAATTTAGGGATTATTCCTTATTCCATGAAGCACTTAAGCACTTGTTTTAGTTTAACTTCAGTGGGACTAAAGCACTTGCTTAAGTGCTTTGCTGAATCGGAACCAAAATGCCAGGTCCTGCAGCTTTACCATTTACATTTATGGGCATGTGATCCAGCTCAAAAAGCATAAATCTTTCTAATAGCTAGAGTTTTAATAACTTTACTAAAATTTTATTTTAATTTTTTTAAAATAACAACCAATTATTGACTATTAAAAACAGAGACACATCTATATTATCTAATTGGCTTGGTTTAAGCTTTCACTGACCTGAAAAAAGTTAATCTGGGATTTGAAAATTTAAGAAACCTCTGGCTATATCAGATGAAACAGAAGAATATTGCCTATTAGGCTGTATATTTTTGCTATTGCCTTGTATCGTAGTGTCATATATGCTATGTAGATCTATAAAGCTTTTTGTACTGCCCCAAAAAGAAACCACTCTATTAAAAAGGTTCAGTTTAAGATTACTGTTTTGACATCAGCGAGATAGCTAAAAAGTAATTTTCTACCAAAGCCTCATAAAAGATGGATGAAACTGAAAAGAAACAATAACATGATTCATATCTCAGGAGAAAATATATTCAAGTAGTTCCTTTCTTTGCCGTTCTTACTGATATAGTCATCAAAGAAAAATAAAACAGAAAAAATGAAAAAAAAAAAGCAGACTGCAGGGAATATGAAAGAATATCCAGTATGTCCAATAACATTTCCTGTTAACATAAATAGGAGTGAGCTGCATGAATGAGAACTCCATCAGATTACAGAATGTGAGTGAAGGAAGCTTGTACATGAAAGAATGCTTTTATACTCTGAAGTAATAATTTGGAGATATAAGCCTGAATGATACTTTTTGCTCTATTTTATGTATACCATTAGGCCGAAATTTTAATTCTTGACTTCAGTAGGAAACTCGGGTATACATTATTGACAAACCCAAGTGTTCAAAAAGCATTAGTCAGGCCCCCAAAATTACAAAACTGGCTCAAAAATCATGAGATTTTAAAAATAATAAATTTGGGGTTCTTTTTGTATTCTAGTCTTTAAACTTTTAGCGTTCTCTCTTTCAAGCTTTTCCCCACAACCACGAGGGTTAGAAACTTACATTTTATTAAAAAATTAAAGATGAAAATCTGTTGTATTCACATGACTCCAGGAAATGAGGCTTTAAGAAAAATACCAAATATTGCACGACTTAGAGTTGACAACAGTAGGTGTAAAGCACAGCTTAAAATGAGGACTTTCTTACTGAGGTGTCCGAAAGAGATTCGCATGTATCTGTCTTAAGGCACTCAAATTTGGAAGTGTTATTCTTACTATGATCCCAATCCATGAGTAGTGTGACAGACTTGGAGTTCCTGCAATAGTTTAGGAATACTGTAGATCAACCTTATTATTGAAATGTTTACTATATGGATATATTGGTTTAGTTTAATAGGGGACTGTTGGAGGAAAACAAAGCCAGAAAAGAAAGAATGGCTCAAGTTTAGCCACTTTTCTGCAAATGTTTGAGGGTTGGTAAGGGACAAAACCAGGGCAGACAAAGGCCCAGGAACAGAGGAGATCCAAAGAACTCTGGCCGGTTTAAAAAAGGGACTCTCTCTCAAGAGAGAGAGGTAGTTGTTCAGGGGAACCAGACGGAGACACAGACGCCTGTGGATACCTGAAGATGTTAAGTCTGTAGGTTACCATAAGGGGATGGGCAGACCTTAGGTATGATAGACAGTCTATATGCATGTCTGTTGTTTAAAAATCCTCTTTCTCTATAAGCTTTGCCCCTCCTGCAAACTAAACAATACTTTGCATTTCAGAAGGCTGTTTTGGCACTATACTTGTCACGGGTGTCAGATACTCAGCTGCCTCTGGGCTCGGATCCCTAGCAACCCAATAAGCTCTGCTGGGCCCAACAATCCCTCACTGAGTGCTGTGCTCCCAGATTGCTCAGAAGGGTCAACAGATCACCATTTACATCCTGTAGCAACAAGAGCACGGTCAGTGGTGCTGGAACACTTTTAATAGTGGGCGTGCTGAAAGCCAGGGGTCGGGAACAGGACTGTGTCTCCTGCGGGGGGACACCCAGACAGGGGTAAGGAGGCCAAGGCTGGGGCCAGCAGCCCTGAGCGTGGGGCCGGGAGCCTGCATGCAGGGCAGGGAGGGGAGCCCTGGGAGCAGGGCCAGCAGCTGGGACCCTTCGTGAGGGGCCAGGAGCAGAGCCTCATGTAAAACCTGGGGGTGCTGCAGCACCCCCCGCACCCATACAGCTGCACCACACCCACAGCTGCACCAGACCTGCTTCCTGCCCAGCCCTTGCTCCAGTACTAGACACTGCCTACCTTTGAACTCCTGATTCCTTACTCCTGGCTCTGACCACTGGCTTTTCTCTTGGCCATGACCTCAGCTTTGCCCTTTGGTTCAATTCTGGCTCCTGGCTCTGACCATTGGCTTGCCTCCTGACCACACCCCCAATTCTCCCCTTTGATTCTCCTCTGACCATAGGCCAAACTCCTGCTCCAACCACTGGGTTACGCTGCCTATATGTCAGTGTGTGACAACAGGATCTCAAAGGGAAGAACCACAGGTACCTGAACTCAGGACTGCTAGGTAAACACAGTTACTACAGGGTCCCAGCCAAGGAGTGGGGGAATTGCAAAATTGCAGAAGAGGTGACGGAACAAGGCCTGAGACCTGAGGGGCTGCACTGAGAGAGACAAGAAAGGGAACAGAGATGCAGCCGTGAAAAGTACTTTCTTAAATATTTGTGTTACAAAGGTTGAGGCCTGCCACAGCACAAAGAAGAACAGCAGTTAAGCATCAATTAACCTAGAAGTTTAACCCAAAGTCCAAAATTTTTAGTCAGTTAGGCCTAATCCTATATTTGACAATGCACAGGTCGAGTGCTGCACCTGCATGGAGCAACTTGAACAGGGTTCTGCACAGACACAGCAGTCTGTCTGCACTGCATCAATTGCAGGATTAGAGACTTGGAGTCCAATTCTGCAGCTATTCCATACACAGATTGTCCGTTGACTTCGATGTAGGGCAGGTGCAGGATCGGGCCCTTTGTTAATACTAATAGGATCTCTGAACATTTGTTTAAGTCGTACCAAAAAAAAAAAAAAATCATGCAGACCAGTCTTACCACTTCCTCAGCACGATCACCTTTACTAATGAGGTAGGTCACTCTGAACTGGTGAATGTTGTAGTCTGAAACATCCCATGTCACTCTCAAGCTTGATGTGGTTTCATCATCTATAACAAGGTTTCGGATTCCTGTTCGAAAAACTCAAAACAAAAATAAAAGTAACTCAAAAGAATAGGTCATAGACCCGATTTAAAACAAGTCTTTGGAAGTGTGTCACTCAACAATATTTCATATTCATTGTCACCAAGCAACAACAGCCACACCCCCATTTCTATGGAAGTAATTATGGGGGTTTCAATAGGAACAGAAATGAGCCCCAAAAATGCTACCAGAAATGAATGGATACTGATCTTAAGGAGCAATAAATATTATATAAATGTCCCCTATTATTTCATTTATTTATATGACACCTATCCTTGGCTCTCTAGGGGTTTTTAACCTGTACAAAAGCTCAGTTTGCTATAGAAATCACTATTATAGACAGGCAACCTATATTTAGAAGCAAATTGTCTGATTCAAGAAAGCAATGAGGTCTTTTTTATTCTGTGTTTTGTACGGGGGCTACAACACTTTAGAGTACATTTTATTGACGTTCATTTCTTTTACCTGCTGTTGTGGGTCTGGAGGTTGCTGGACTAGTAGTAGCAATGCTGGTAGATATTGTAGTGGTCCTTGCAACTGAAAAATAATACTCATTCAGTGACATTTCAGAAAGATCTGGAAGCCATTTGTGTACTCTTTTAATGCCAGCTATGGAAATATTTTCCTCTGTTTAGAACTATGACCCTGAGCCAACTTACCCTCATGTACCCACTTCATTTTAAGTAAATGAGTCTATTTAGCACCTTTCAAGAGCACTACATTCAATGTATAAGATGATATTCTGAAGAGAATGAAACAGTGGAAGGCATTATGTACATCCTAGTTAAATTAGAAGCAAAAAAGATTCATATGTGTATCTGTGGGAAGAGGTGGGAAAGAGGCGGAAGGGGAGTGGGAAAAGGCGGGGCGCGGTGGGAAGAGGCAGGGTGGGGATGGGGACTTCAGAGACGGGTGTGGGGGCAGGGCCTGGGGAGGAGCAGGGGCAAGAAAAGGTGTGATGGGGTGGGGTCTTGGGGGAAAGGGGCAGGACCTTGGGTGGAGCAGAGGGTTGAACATCCCCTGGGCCCGGAGGAAGCCGGCGCCTATGCCCATGACTTCTCTTTAAACAACAGAAAGACATCCAGAAAGACAATGATTTAGAGACTTCTCCCCTTGCTAAATTGTTCCAATGGTTAATTACCCTCACTGTTAAAAATTGGCACCTTATTTCTAATCTGAATTTGTCTAGCTTCAGCTTCCAACCACCACTAGAATCACCCTTCAAGTGTTAGGAGGGTAGGCCAGGTTTCATGCCCATTCTTATATTTAATGTGTCTGCTGAGACAACTAACAAGGTTGCTAGCAAGGCCAACAAATTACATTGTTGTTGCTATACACAGTCATAGCCATGTCAGTCCCAGGACATTAGAGGGACAGACAAGCTTTCAAGCCACACAAAGCTAAACATAACAACAGCAGCACTACTGATGCAAGGGCTACATGCATGGGTATAGATTTCTTGCCTAAATAAGGGTTACAGGACCAAGCCAAAGTTTACTAAATATATATGTATGCCTCGATTTGAATCAAATAAATTTTCCTGTTTACAACTGAAAAAACAGTTTCAACTTAACCAAGTCACTGCCCAAAAAAGAAAATAAAATGTGTGTGAACTTCTAAAGAATGTTGTCTGATGATTTTTTATATTTTCTTACTTAATAGACAAAAGGGATACACACCAATTCACGCCTTACTGTGTGTAATGCAAGACTATCCTAAGCTAGTTTTCAGTAGTAATTCATAGTGCTAACACCTTTATACAGTTGGTCAAAAAATTAAATAATCTTGCCCGCTAATAAATTCATTTTATATTCAAGAAAAGAAATTGTTGTGCAAACTCCTTTACTCTTCTTTCCTAAGGGCTTTATTGAGCACAAAAGAACCACGTCCTCCCATTAAAACTACAGACGACCGTTTGTTAGAAACAAAGCACAGAGGCCCATGAATATTTATTTTTCATGTTCAGAGATGTCTGCTGCAAAGAAAAGGGACTTTGTTAGATGAGCATCATAATTTAGAGAATCTGCAGGGCTAAAAATAGCTTGTAGATTGCCTCAGAAGTCGAGTTTTAAACTTTCAGAATAAACCCATTTTAGAGATGGTTAAGAAAGGGAAGCACTGATTAGACACAAAGATGGGTGGGTAAAAGAAAGACAGACTGAAGAAAAGAAATATGGAAAAGATGGATGGAGACAGACAGGTAAGAAAAGAAAGAAATGGATGGAGACATGGACAGACAGACAGATGGAGGCTGTCAGGGCATCTTTTACATTTCAGAAAGGGAGTGTAGTAGAGATTTTTTCAGATACAGACAAGTACACCTAAATATGGATTTAGTGTAGGTGCTGGTTTGATTCAGTAATTCATCTCAGTTCAGCAAAGCACTTTAAGCACATGCTTAAAGTTAACCATGTCCTTCTTTGCTGCATAGGGATGTGCTTAAATGCCTACATGAAGTAGAGACTTTAAACACCCAAGCTGGAAACACTGGCCACAATGTCCACTATAAGCCATCTATGTTTTCTTCTGACTTCAGTGACCGTTGCACAGACAGTGATGTAAACATACAGGGCCAGATCCTCAGCTGGTGTAAAATCAGTGCAACTCCACTGATTTCAATTAAATGACAAATGTGTGGATGAGAAAGATACACAGTAAATGTCAAATATTTTTGAAAAGTGTTTACATTAAAATATTTTCATTCCAAAACTAAATCTAATATAGCTTTTAATTAAATATCCTTCCCCCAGACTAAATATTGATGCCTAGGATCAAAGAATGTTAAATAATCTGTGAGCCAAAGACGTGTAACCAGAGACAGTCTAATGCTATTTAAGCTGGGAGGGCAGCCAAACCTTTCCAGGTTGGATGCCTTCTACTACACAATATTAAATAAAAGCACAAAATATGTCTCCAAAGCCTTGATGATAAATCAGTATTAGAAGCAAGGGACAGGCTATATTTTAAACATAAGCTTCATACATTATACTTTAAAGTATATAAAGCTCTTTAAAACAATACAACCATTAGTTTTTGTCTTACGTGTAGTTCCAAGAACAGCAACAACATCACTTTCACTTTCATCACTGTAAACTGCCAGCAAAGAAACTTCATACTCCGTATCGGATAACAAACCCTCAACAACATGCGTGTCCTTGTCTCCGTCTAAGACAACCTAAAAAACAGAGCAATATCTAGAGAGACCATTCCCCACTTTTTACTGTTGTATTTGATTAACTTTATAAAAACTTTATCGAATTATAGGAAAGACAGATTTCAGCACCTAAAATATACAGTCCGATATACCAAACTACTCACTAATAATTTGTTCAGTTCATAGATCGAGATTAGAGTTAATCTATTGCCAGTTTTATTGCTCTGCCATGTAACCTTACACTATGTCCCACACAAATAATGTTAGCTTACAGTTAAGGCTAATCAAGTTTGTTTAATTTGAAAGCAATCACTAAAACTCAAGGAACTGATCCCCAGAGGCCTAACTCAAACATCATGATACCAAAACACATTAGTCAACTCAGCAGCCTTGGACCCTTTCGACCTCAAAGTACAAGTACCTACAAAACACACATCCATTTCCTCAATGTTTCACTTAATCACAAAACTTTAGCTCTAAGCTCTGCAAAATTAAGGTAATTTACCAATACATATACCTGTAGTTGAAAAACCAAGAATGTGTTATTACAATCTAAGAAATTATAAGGTCAGAGTTCAGATTCTGTATTTGAATGTGAATTTGGGGAATTGAGTGTTTTGTAGGAGGGAACTGAAAGGTAGTGTTTGTTGCTGAGCTGAAGACTATGGGCACTTGTGTGGATATGACGATGTGTGGTTGGGAAAGCATGGATTGTCTTACGCGGTGATCTTTATTTTTAGTGATTGCATTGGCAGGAAATGCATTTGAGCAACATTAACTGTATGATAAAGTTTTTGTGTGAGGATTTCCCTGTTTCTTCATGTTTAAAAATGGAATTGGGCAGTTCAGCGGCTAACAGTGGATACAGGGGGACTCAGAGATGGAGAGGGCTGTGCAAGACTGACCCCAGGATGGGGGGAAGTGAGGAGTGGTTCTGGTGAACTGGGTTGGCAGGTGGGTTTGGGACAGTGCGTTTAGGCCACACTGCAAATATTGATATGACTCCCTGAGGCAACACTGGCAGGCTTTTAGGGATGGACACTCATCTTATCATCTGAAGGGAAACAAAACCACCCCAGTAATGAGAACCAAGCAAAGTGGGAAGCTATTTGTTCAGTATACAGTGGCTTTGAAGCACTCAGTCAGTATAAGTAGCACAATATCTTTATTCTGTGCATAAAGACATGCTGCAGTGTGAATGTTTCTTAATAAACAAAGAGGCGCAAATCCAGGAAAAATTTCCTGTGGTGGCGGCTTATGGCCCACGAAAGCATTACAGGGCTCTGCAGATACAGAGACTGTTCCCAATTCAGCGAGGAGCGGGTCTGGTCTTCTGAAGGTACAGAACTTTGAACTAGCACCCTGCACAAAACACTTTTTGGCATAGATATTTTTAGGCAAAATTCAGATGCAAGTCTGAGTGAGTCTACGTGGAATCTAAGCTGGTATAACTAACACCTTCTTCCAGCTTCCCCCACCCACCCATAATGCATGTCAAACCATCTTAGACACCCAAGACTCACCAGGACTTGCTAACTTACATATGACTCACATCACTTACCAATGTGTAATTTACACCACCCGTACACCCACACCCACACGCACCCGTACCCACTCTGGACCATTGAGCCTAAAAGAACCTCAGGCAGTCTATGCTGGTGCAACTAACAAGCCAAAGGACCATAAGAGAGGAGTGTAACAAGCAAATCAACCAAATTGAGGGTATAATAATGTGCACCCCCTATGCTAACATACACAAAGAGCTATCCTTGATCATGCACATTTTAAAATCTTATTCCAGCTCTTTGGGTAAGTTACACCAGCCTAGACTCTGCTACACATTGGCAGAGTTGGTGTAAGTAGGCCTCACTTACAAACCCTTTCGCATCACTCTCAGAATTTGGCTCCCTAACTCTACCCAGTTAAATGGCAACCGCTCTTGGGAGCGATGGTGAGTACGCTGTATTACCGCCTGGCTGATAAGGCAGCTGGGAAAGAAGTTTAAAGAGGCAGCAGCCTGGAGGTATTGTGCTATCCGTAGCCTGACCACATTACAAAGGTCAACTGAGGAGAACAATGAAGGAGCCAGGGTATTTTTTATATTTTAAAATGTAAAAATATCGGCACTCTGCAGCATTTTCCAATGAGTGAACCATTCTCCCTGATAAGAGAGGGACCCCATATCAGCAGATATTTCATGATAATTTTATAAATATAGACTAACACAAAGTGATTTCAAAAACACCACAAGGACAATAATAAGCTCCAATCCAAAATACACACCAGTCAAAGAGACTCATTGGCAACCACATTTTCAGAGTAAGGAACTTGAAATAAACGTAGTAAAAAGTAAGTCCAGGAAAAGGGGAACCCTAACCCATCTCATGAGCAGGGGAACTCCAGTGCGTGACAGGCCCATCAACCAGCTCACTTATAAATTCCTCCTTTTGCTTGCTTACCCTTGAAATTCATCTCATCATACGAGCATCTCCGTCCAGGTGTGGGAAGACAGAAATAGGGCAAGGCTATTTTCCAGAAAAGCTCCAGCTTCACTGCACTAGTAGGATTGAGTCCTACTCATACGGCTTCTTCTCTGCTACAGAGGAGGAGGAAATGCCGCCAAAAACCCAAATCTGGCAGTGCTTCCTCTACCCCCGCAGATGGCATTGTGCATAGGGAGATGCTCTCCCCTTCCACAGTGGAGTCGCTAGCAGAAAGAGGAGAGGAACTAAGGTGGGGTGGGACAGTAGAGGATCATATCACTGAGTAGAAAAATGTGGGCACAGGATGAATGAGAAAAGAGTAAGCGGTGAGAGACTGGGCAAACAGTGAATAGAGAAAAAGGGGTGGAGAGAGAATGGGACAAAGAGAGATGAAAGGTAGACAAGCAAAGGTTAAAAATATGAGCAGAAATGATAAATAAAGAAAAAAATCTTGAACTAGAGAACAAAACAAAACAAAACCTTTTAAAAGGATGAAACATTTAAAAATGTTGCCTGAGGACAAGCACAGCTATAGAGAAAGAGATGCATGATGATGATCTAGAGTGAAAAGTAGAGCACAGAGAGAGAAAGGGGAAAGAGGAGAAACACAAACACAGGATACCACTGTAATTTATTAATTGTGTGTAAACTTTGTCAAATGTTTTGAATCTATGGTTTTATAGGAAGTTTTACTGTTTCCAATTGATTAAACAAACCTAGAACATATGCTCATCCCTTTGCTGGGCACATCACCCACCCGCCCCTGGAGTGATCATCTTGTTTACCTTCATCTTTTTCACTGGAAAGCGGAAGAATTTGAGCATTCCAAGAATTGGGAGTAACAGAGAATGGAAGGCAGATTCTACGGGAATTGGCTCATTAGAGATTAGGTAGCTAATTTCCATGAGTTCTCTTCCCTCAGGGTTTATCTACAAAGAGACGCTGAAACATTGGTTCAGTTTAATTTTGGAGGGCTTCATGGTAAGCCAGGCTGTCCTCTGAATAAGTCAAACTGCCATGCATCAGATTACTGGGATTTTGCTTTGCTTAGCTGGCAATATATTTTCAACAGCACTGGGCCTCTCAAAGTGGAATGTATTTCCTCTTCCTTTTGTGTAGCATCCATACCAGGACCTACGAGAGTCAAGAAAACTCACCTCTTCAGATGCACCCCCATTCAGTGGGGTCCATGCCAATCTGTAGCGAGCAATATCAGAGGAGATGGGCTTCCAATTGACTCTAAAACTATCTGTTGATACTTCATCTATTTCCACATACTGTGGGGCTGGAACTTTTTCTGCAGAACAATGTTATGCAAAAGAAAGAAGAAGAAGAAGAAGTTAAAATTTGTAAAAATCTTAAAACTACACAAAACGGTGATGTTCAACAAGCCCTTTGTGGGCTGTAATACTTTGGTCTCATTTCAGTTGTTGGGTTTGGTGTGCAGGTGCTGGGGTGGCCTGTGATATAAAGGAGGTCAGACTAGATGATCTGCTGGGTCCTTCTGGCCTTAAACTCTATAATTTTCTGTGACTTTTTTAGCTATAGCTACCTACACAAAATAGAACATAGGGGATAGCTATCAAAGGTACCTCTGGTTATACTCACACTTGGTGATTCTCAAGGAGGCTCGGTATTTTCATCCTGATATACTTACTTAGCCATAGAGTGAGCAACATTATTATCACCCTGTTATTAATTATATTACGATATTGTCTCTAAGCCTCAACCAAGATCAAGATGCCACTGTGCTAAGTATCATACAAACACAACACAGTTCCTTCCCCGAAATGGCTCACAGTCTAAATAGGCAGGGAGGCAAAGGGTAGGAGAAAGGAAATGTTATTGGTTTATTGTTTTATGAAAACAATACTTTGCTCAGAAAAACTGTACTTAAGCGACATCCACACAGCAAAAATAAATAAATAAATAAAAATCCCCACAGGAATGAGTCTCAGAGCTTGGATTGCCAGACGTAGGCTGGCGCTGGAGGGCTAAAAATAACCAT
Source organism: Eretmochelys imbricata (assembly GCF_965152235.1). Lineage (NCBI taxonomy): Eukaryota > Metazoa > Chordata > Testudines > Cheloniidae > Eretmochelys > Eretmochelys imbricata. The sequence continues at coordinate 24,604,332 of NC_135573.1, forward strand.
GTCGACGTTCAGGCTCAGGCAGGAACCTGAGCTCTGAAACCCAGCCATCGGTGAGGGTCTCAGAGCCTAGGCCCCAGCCCAAGTGGGAATATGTACACTGCTATTTTTCACCCCGCAGTGTGAGTCCCCCCAGCCGAGTCAGTTGACTCAGGCTCTCTGCTGTAAATCTTTTTTTTTTTTCTTGCTGTGTAGACATCTCTTAGTTAACAGTGCCAGCAACACTGGATTTTCTAGCCCTGTAACTTGATTCCTGATAGTACTACAGTTTAGGGGCAACATTTCTGCATCACAGCATGTGGAGAGAGCAGACAAATTGATGGAAGAGTAAAATCCTTCTACATCTTAAGTCATAAATGCAAATCCTGGATAGATTAATAAATGTCAGTCTGGTTCTAAACCTCCTTCTGAGATTTGAGGCTTGACTCATAAAACAAATGAGAGCTTATTACATGAGGTATGTATGTTCTTTGTGAATATAAAATGTGGTTATATACTTTTGCAATTCGTTACATCCATACTTCCTGTGGGCAAATGGAAACACCTTCATGTTATGAATGCACAGGAATGGAGGGCGTTCAGCACCCCTCCAAAACTGCTCAGCACCTCGCTGGATCAGGCCCTTTATCTTATTTTTAACAAGGGTGTCGCTATTTGGCAGCATGGCCAGCAGGTGAAGCTTCCCCTGTGGGAGGCTAGCTCCCTAACCCGCCTCTTCTTCCTGTGGCCCTGCCCACACTCCACCCCCGCTCAGCACCAGGCCCCGCCCCATCCCGCTCAGCCCTCCCACTGCCATTCACTATATCCCTTCTCTCCTCCCACCTCCTCCGCCAGGCTCCCACTGCCCGCCATGTCCCTCCTCTCCTCCACCCTGCTCCCCCACGGGGGTGGGGGTGTGAGGGGGTCTCGCAGGAAAGAAGGGACACGGTAAGCAACTCCAGAGAGGGAGGCATTGGAGGAGAGGAGGGACTCACCAGGCAGCGGTGGGGACCTCGGGGAAGGGGCAGAGCAGGGATGAGAAGAGGTGGAGCGAAGGCAGGGCCACCACAGCCTGGGCATCCAGCGGCGGGGCAGCAGTGGCTGTGCCAGGGAAGGCTTAGCCTCCCCTGGCCTATTATACCCACCGCCCATGCTGGGTAACTTGTGTAGGCCGAGTTCATTACACACACCAGCAGCTCCTTGCATCCCTCCATTTCACCTCACAAGCTCACTGTGTGCCACCCTCCCATCCCCCTCTATTTCAGGGACTCCCCGCAATCTCCTCCAATCTTCCCCGTATCAGAGGTTCTGTGTGCCCCCTCATTCCTCCCACTTCCCGCATACCTAGGCTCCCCATTTTACCCACCTGCCATGGCAAAGGCTGTGTGTGCACCCATTTCTCTTCATCTGTCCCTTTTCCCTATGCCAGGGTCTTCCATTCTTACACACACACAAACACAGGTTGCATGTGCATGCCAGGCACCATTTCCCCTGCCCCTCAGTTATTTTTTGCTTTGGAGATGAGTAGTTCAGGGTGTCAATATTTTAAACTCCATTGGGAGGAGGAGCAGTGATGAGTGAGGGGTATTGTTATGCTAGACAGTAATGGGTGCCATCAACCAGTTATTTGATTTACAGACAGTTGCAGAGACACTTGAATCTGTGGCTGTGCTAAACAGATGACAGGGCTTGACTATGCCTCCTCTTTTCCCTCCTTTTCGTTTTCTAATTTTCCCAAAAATCAATAGAGTTCTGGCCACTGATGCCTAGAACATTCATTGAAATCTTGGAATTGACCTGATGTAGCATTCAAATGTCATAATGTTACACAAAGACATATGGAGAAATGCCATAAAAGTGAGTGCATGACCTGGCAAGCTCCGCCAAAAAATTATTTTACTACTTTACTAGAAATAAAGGATACAAAATATCGCTGCTCCTGCAACCTTTACATCCTTGGTCACATGAGTATTTTAATGATGTCATGGATTACTCACATAAGCAAGGATTGCAGCTTTGGTCCCATAGTCAGGACATAATAAAGCTGAAGGACTAAAAAGTTTCTCATGAGAGAAGAATGCAGATGCTCATTTCCAGGGAATGAGTGCAAACTTCCAACTACTTTACACTGCTAGATGAGAGATTGCAAAACGGGTACTACATTGCAGATTCTGCAAAGAAATTTACAGGGTCTAAAAGAGCAAAAAAAAGTTTAGTTCAGTAATTTTAGATTTACTAAGCCTTCCAGTCCTTAAATTTTTACTTTTTATAAACACCGAGTAATCTGACAGTGGAGATGCTATTTGCTACATTTTAGTGGTATAGTGCTCCCAAAACGAATAAAAAAGCAAAAACACCCCAATATTTTGTAATCATGGTTGGAAACTGTCACAGTTACTGGTCTTGCTTTCCAAAAAAGTAAGTGAATATCAAAGGTGTTCTTGGAAAGCCTTCAAATATGCAGTTAGACTTACTTGTAGTAAAGCTGCCAGTCAGCGGCTCAGACTGTCCTTCATCATAGAGGGAAAAAATGGCAACAGTATATTCTGTAAGGGATGTCAGCCTTTTCAGGGTGTATGTTGAAACACGATCAGCTTCCACCTGCAGAATTTGTAATAGATACTGTCATGTGCTAGGAATACAGGAAACAAAACCCCTTTACGTTATCAGTGCCTGCAAGTCAGCTGGCTACTAATGGATATGGACAGAGAATGCCATGCAATTATGAAAAGAGCCACGAATTATATAATTATATGCAACATTTACATTATGAATGAAGGTAAAATCCAGGTCATCAAAACCTATTAAAATTAGATAGTCTAGATTGTAGCAAACTGGAGGAAGGGAGAATTAGAGAAGCCACAAGTATAAAGACATTTCTGACATATGAGTATTTTATGTTTAATATTTGTCATAAAAAGATGTTCACAGGGTTGTTGTAGCCATGTTGGTCCCAGGATATTAAAGTTAAAAGGTAGGTGAGATAATATCTTTTATGGGACCAATTTCTGTTGGTGAGAGCTTGTCTCTTTCACCAACAGATGTTGGTCCTATAAAAGATGTTACCTCACAGACACACCCCTTCTCCCTCTAATAAAAAATGATGACAGTTTTCTTTGGTCTTCAGCCAGAGTACATTTAATGTGGCATTAAAGGAGGCATAAACCTCAGAAAGCTGCATAAGCTAGCTGTATATCAGGGCATTCAATGTCAAGTCAGATCAGGGCACAAAGAACAAGACACAAAACCAAAGCAAACTGGAAAAAATATGGGACCTATTTTATGAGCAAGAAAACTGAAGAATATATATCACCAACACATTACATATCAAGCTCTCACTATATAAAGTATGCATATTACATTACTATGTATCTGAGATGTTCACATACCATGGTGATGGTTTAGACAGACATTAAAAACCTCAGAGATGCCCAGATTATAAATCAACTACAGAATAGGATTAAGTGAAGCTTAATTTATTGACAAATGTTAAAAGACATGGAAAAACTACTTATAGCTTTGCCAACCATGAGGTACATTGTCTTCCAAACTTGGGGGTAACCTGTCTCAGTTTAATATGGATATTTATCCCATTTGTAAGAAAGAACTGATAACTCTTAATAGTCATAGCCACAGGCTAATGTCAGAGGCTTTTATACCATATTTTATTTGTACAGGATATGGTCTGTTTATATGATTGGCTCCATTTACTGCAACTATTTATTTAAACGTTTTTCATATATTTTGTCTGATTTTTGTATTATGATGTTTCATTCCATTTAGAGAGGCTGCTAATGGTGCATAGGCTGGTGAAAGCTATAAGGAAAGTTCTTCTAGTTACAATGCAGATGTCAGATTGATAAACTAAGTATTATAACTAAGGGAACGTCTACACTGCAATTCAAAACCCATGGCTGCCCCTGGGCCTGTTGATTCAGGCTCACTTTACAGGGTCCTACAGCCTGGGCTCCAGGCTGGGCCCGGAAGTCTACACTGCAGTTAAACAGCCCTGTAGCCCACGCCCCATGAACCCGAGTCAGCTGGCATGGGCCAGTCCACGGTTATCTGACTGTAGTGTAGACATACCCTGAGAGTCCAAGTCTGAAATAGGTTGTTAAAGTCAAGTGATATCCTGCCTAAAGAAAACACTCATTCCTATTCTGAGCCAAATCCTACTTCTGTTGGAAGTCAGTTTTTCCTCTTATATGTAACTATAGCAATAAAATTAACAAAACGTAGTAAAATCCCAGGCAGCCAAGTTTTTGGGTAAATTTCTTTTAAAAATTAGCTTAAACTCAGAGCTCACAGAAGTCTGAGAGCTTCATTATCTGGTCTGATCCACAGTAGGTATTTTGGATACTGTCCACTTAGGTCAGGGGTTCTCAAACTGGGGGCTTGGGACCCCTCAGGGGGTTGCGAGATTATTACGTGGGGGTTCGCGAGCTGTCAGCCTCCACATCAAACCCCGTTTTGCCTCCAGCATTTATAATAGCGTTAAACATAAAAAAGTGTTTTAAATTTATAAAGGGTGGGGGGTCGCACTCAGACGCTAGCTGTGTGAAAGGGGTCACCCGTACAAAAGTTTGAGAACCACTGACTTAGGTCAAAGGTTAGATCCTACAAACACTTACTTACCTGAATAGTTCCATTCACTTTACTATGAGCATAAGGAAGGAGTGCTCATACAAGTAAGGTTTTTCAGGATCAGATCCCACATGGGTGTGACGCACTCTGAATACATTCCCTGTATTAAGCATAATGTTCCATGCACAGAGTTTGAAAATTATAAGTAAATCTTTTGTTACAGCTTGAAAGATCTGATTTGTTTACAGAAATTACACTTAAAAGTAAGACTATGGTACATTATTAACTGCTTACCTCATTGGTTTCTGTCCCATCAGTTTTAACATACATAATACGATAACCATTTACGTTTTCGGAAGCAGGATCCCATGTTATCCTAGAAGTGCTGTGTCCGATGTCTGAAAATCTCAAGTTCCTGGGTGGACTTAAAGGCACTTGAAAAATAAATAGTTACAGTCATGAAAATAGTTCTGTCTTTTATTTCATCCACAAAGCACATTCTCTCTTGACAATGAACATGAAACACTGTTTTAAAAGTGATAATATTAAGCAATATGACTGACAGTTTTGTTTCTATACCCTTTTCAGTTTAGACTACTAGTCAGGAAAGTACTTAAGCACATCTTGAAATTTAATAGCTGTGTAGTGCCATTGATTTCAATGGGACTGCATTTGTGGTTAAAGTTAAGTATGTGGTTAACTGCTTTGCTGAATCAGAGGCTAAAAGCATTGGCAAGTATAAGTGCCATCATCACTGTTGAATATTGAAATTGAAAGAAATGGAAGTGGGGATCCTGCTTGCTGCTGGATAGCAGAGTTGGATTTATACCATACAACATTTTCCTCACCTGTGCATTTGGATTTGTAAATTGATTTGTGTTAACTGTATCTGTGCTCCATGTGTTTGTTAGTGGAAATGGCACCTTTTAAATGATTATATGGTAGTTTCAAAAGTCATCTAATAAAGAAACAGACAATGCTGGGTGATGTTTATAGCTAACCACAAAGGGAATTGCAAGTGTTAAATGCAAATACACCATAACAATTCATATATGGAGAATATTTGACATCAAAATTCATTTTTCACATCTTTTTATGCTAGTGAAGCTCAGTCAAATATTTGCAGAAAGTGAAAACAAAAGGATGGAAAACATGGTAAATTCAAATGAATATTAGTGAAAACATTTCTATTATTAGTTCAGCTTTAGTTAACACCAAACTTCATTCACAAATCCATTACGTTACCTTCATATTTTCCTAATCCAAGTTCAGCAGAAGGGTAAATGCACACTGTATATGTTCACAGAATACTTAACTTATTGTGGAAGTTTCAGGACTGACAAAAACCAGTTTGTTTTTTAAAGACCTTAGCAAAGGGAAAAAGGTTTCTAAGATAAGAAGTTAAGTGAATTCAGGATGGTTTCTCTTCAGCATATAAGAAAGTTAGGTGAAAGTTAGCCTTCCATAAGTCTAATGGAACATCTGACCAGAGATTTCTCCAGTTCTTGGGCAAAGGGAACTGACAAGATCGATAGAGCTGCTAGCTGTTCAACACTTATTACATTTGTCCCTGATTACATAGGCGATTCCTCTGTAGGCAAGATTACATATGAATGGAGTGTTCTCCAAGCAGTTAAGGCCTTCTTCCCGCTGTATACTGATTGGCTGGTGTAAAGGGGTGGAAGAGGGGACTATGCTACATATACAGTCACAGTCTGCTTCCTGGTTTCCCCTCCCCTGTGGGGGAGGGCGCGGGTACTGTCGCCGTTTCTGGGTTCCATTCTGTCCCATGGGTAGAAGCTGTGCAGGGAGCAGGCATACAGATCTATGCAGATCCAGTAAAGCAAGGAGAGAACAGAACCTGGACTGCCTGGCATTTACTGCCTATTAAAAACATGCTACCTATCATAAATGAGGGTGCTCTCCAACCCTTAGTTCTGCAGGAGGCTCCTCCTGCTCCTTTTTCCAAAAGGGGTTCTGTCCCGCACTAGGGCTACTGTTGCCTTCTCTCCCAGATATAGCAGCGTTCAGCTGGAAGATGCTGTTCTTGGTGACGGGGAGCCCTCATCCCCCCATTGAACTTTGGCAGGTTCTGACCCTTAATTAGCAACTAAATACCAGCACTGGCCAAAGACCACCCTGGTGCTTGTACTGAGAGCTAGCGATACCTGTGGCTGAAAGGAAAAAGTAAGTGATAGGATCAGAAAACAGAATGGGACCATGCACCCTGAAGCCCACATTTCAACAACCTGTTATAAATGTGATCTGTTGTAAACAGAAAAAACAGAAGGACCTACAGGAAGTTACCTGGGGGCACATGTGCTCTTTTTAATCCCATCAACCAATCTCCCACCTACAAAGGAGAAACAACAATGGTCCAAGAACAGCCACCTGGCCTCTCACAGGTCCCTTCCTGGTGCCTCAAGTATTATTAATTCTGGATCTCTTTGGTTTGCAGTCCTCTGTTATGATCCAAGTGAACTTTACTCTCTTATCAGAGGGCTTCCCTGCCTTCTCCATCTTCTCACTGTATTATTCCCTTACATCCCCAACCATCTGATGTCTTAATTTGCTGTGTTAGCTACCTGTTCTAGATTGTACAGTTGTCTGTGAAGAGCTATGTGCCCCAACGGTAATACGTAAATAATAACTAAGTATATTAATTGAAGAAGAAAAGTAAATAGCTGATACTAATAATGTCCTCACAGCAAACGAAGTCTAATCAGATCATTAGTTTTCATTTTAAAAGGTGGCCGGTCAGAATCTGGTATCATGTGTCAGATTGAGAGCAACCCTTCCCAAGGGGAAAGCAAGACACTTCCCTTCCCACTTGTACAGCTGCACAAAGACTGCTCTCAATAGTGGTGCTTGTGAGCGAGGAAGAGCTGGTGCTACTCATTCCTGGACCCCCTGGGGAACAAGATGCTAAAAAGGGAGAGAGAAAAAAGGGAGGGAAAAGGCAGGGCAGCGCCACAAAACCACAAGGTAGTCCTAGGTAATAAAATAAAATAATAATATATGGCCAGCTTCTGCCACCCTCACTCATGCTAAGTAGTATCTTCCTGTGCAATTAGTTCCACTGAAATCAATAGGGCTATCAGCAGCACAAGACACTACCCAAATAAGTAAAGGTATTAGAATCTGGTCTATGGAAAACATGCTCTTTTGTGGAGAATTATATACTGTACCTGGTCCTATAATATACAGTACTCTGTCTAAATTAAATAGCAGCAGCAGGAAACTGAACTCATCCAAACCATAATGCACAGTATGATCTCCTCTCAGTTACTCCTCTATACAGATTTTAAAATCTGAGATCTATTTTCATACATACAAAGACCTCCTGGAGTTTTATTACTGCTGTATAGTGAATACAGATGTGTCTGACCTACATGTTGTTTCTTGTCCTGTCAGGGGGTCACTAGCTTCTTCTCCAAACATCGCATAAACTGTGACTGTATATTCTGTGTTAGGCAATAATCCATCCAGTTCAATATCTGTCAAGGCCTCTCCAATTTTCATCTAAAGGTAATATGAATAATAGACACATTATTTCTAAACTAGCTCATGAGTGGAGAAAAACAAGCCAGGAGCATTTTTGTATAGGAGAAAAGTATATTCAATAGGGACAGAGCATATTTTTATAGAGCTGGTAAATGCCATAAAACTGAATAAAAGTAAAGGGCTACAATATGCCCATTTAGGCTCCAATTCAGCAGAGCACTTAACTTTCGGCACACAACTAATCCTTTGAGAGTCAATGGCACTATTCATGTGCTTAAAGTTAGGCATGTGCTCAAGTGCTTTGCTCAACAGGGGCTTCTGAGCACTGTAGTTAAACAGGAAATTGGTAGAGTCAAATCTTGCTCTGTGTTGACTCAAAGAAATTGATCAGCTGTACCTGAACACGGAACTTGGGCCAGTGAACAGTTTTGTTATTGCATAGAGCAATGAAATACCTAAAATTGTCTAAAAGGCAAACACCCCAAGGAAATGCCTAACATGAAGGTGGAGCGGATATAAAGGTAACATAAGCAATAACACAATAGCCCTCTGTTGCAGCAGAACAAACGGCCCTCAACCTCTCTTCAATATGCATCTATGCCTAAGAGACTGTTGAATCTTTATACCAGCTCAGTGGAAACTAATGGCCTCCAAATGACTGCTGAAGTGAGAATATTGCAATGAGGGGAAAGGACTCTGCCTCATTAATCAGAAGTCTGTCTACAGGCTGAGGCTTGGTTTTGCTTTTTGCTATTTCAGGTGTGTACCATTTTCCCCTTGAGCTCCTTCAGTAGGTGCCGCATTAACAGGGCTGATTTATTGATTGAAAGATCTTTCGACAGGGTGAGGCTCAGTTTTGCTGATGTCAGCTAGCTTTCAATGAGGCCCCATTTTCAAGAGGGCTACCTGATCATAGCTACTCATTCTGCAAAGAACACAAGTCTATTCGAGCTCTCAGTGGCTTCCTACACCCTTTCCAGAATGTTGCATGCATTTGCCTGCTGTCAGTGAGTCCTTATATAAAATACTCTTAATTTCATATACAGTCAATGGAGCATAAAACAATTTTAAATCTTAGCCCTAAGACTGCACTAACACTATATTAGCGATTTCCAAAAATCCAGTGATATTTCTAGTGACAGCACAATATTCTGCCTATCATTTTATCTACTCGAGAACTGTACCTTACTCTGTCATTCTTGTTCTACTCAGAGTTATTCACATTTAAAATTAATGGTTTTATTCTTTCTAAAGCTAACTTTAAAAACAAAACAAACAAAACCTTAGACATTTATTAAACATAAAAGTTAGAATGAAAACAAAACGTAGAAATGTCAAATTTACTAATTTAAGTTGATTTACTTTTTTAAAAGTCCAACTGTAAGCAAAAAGACTAAAACTTCATGATCTTCTAAATCCATTTTTCAGAAAGATCAAGTCATTTGTGTTTTGCTTTCTTTTTTTCTGTGTTTGCATTTTTGCCTTCATGCTATGATACAATATTGCCTCATGAGTCCAAGAGACTCCCTTTATCTCAGCTATAACTTGTGGCATTTCTTCTGTTCTAATGAGGACAAATTTGAAAGTACTGAAAATTAAAAATAACTACTTGGCATGCAGTTTGCATAGAAAGTCAGTAACATGTATGGTACTTTAAAAGCTAGGAAATAGACAAGATTTGAAGCTAAGGACCATCTGACATTTTGTTCTTTAAATGTTATGTTTTTGAATAGCTAGAATCCAAATGAAAGCTAAATACATCACCTCCTTTTCATCTGCTGCCAGTCCCTCTGTGAGGGGAGCATATAGGATCATATAACCAGTGGCACCCACTACTCCATTCCACTTTGCTCTCATGCTGCTCTGTGACACATCATACAATTGCAGATTTGATGCTGTAGGCAAAGCAACTGTGACAGAAAGAGGTACATGTTTTTCAATTGCATCTAAAAAAACTTGCTTAACATTTCATAAAATTTTGTTTGACTATCGGAAACACAAAGAAATCCAGCAGAGTAAACACTGGAAACACTGTTTGACGTAATAACAAAGAGCTATAAAAAGATCTCTGAATTAGAGAGCTGGGAAAAGGGCTTTGTCATCTATCCAAGTCCCCAGACAGGGTTGGGTTGTTCTTACAGAACATTTCTAGTATTTTGCCCCAGTCAGATTTTCAATCCTACAAGAGCAAGGACTTCTACCCTTTCCCTTGGGAGAATCCTCAACAGTTTAACAAATATAGTTGGACCAAACTGCTCCATGCACAGGTCCCACCCCACCTCTCTTCTAGATCTGCATGGGGGAGAGGATTGGCGGTGGAGAGTGAGTAGAGCCACCATTAGGGGTAAGCCACATAGGTAGCCACATGGGCACTGAATTTTTAGGGGGTAAATTCTGCCTGGCAATAACCTCTTCACCCCCGCAATGTGTGGGAGGCATGTTCACGGTGAGGGGACAAGGTCAAGAGGAGCAACAGAAGGCTGGACTGTGTTCTAATATGGGGTTGTGCCTAGGGTCCTGGGTTGCCTTAATTAGCCCTGCACATCAGTCAGGAGTGTGTGACTAAGTAGGCTGAACTAAGTCCTTAAAGGGGATGAACATGTTGACACATTAAATTATGGCGGTGCCATTGGAGCATAGAACTAATCTGGGTTTCTTTTTTAAAGAAAAGTTCCCTTTAACTTTTAAGAATAGCCCTCTATTTTGCCAGGTTTCAGAGTAATAGCCGTGTTAGTCTGTATTCGCAAAAAGAAAAGGAGTACTTGTGGCACCTTAGAGACTAACCAATTTATTTGAGCATAAGCTTTCGTGAGCTACAGCTCACTTCATCGGATGCATGCTGTGGAAAGTATAGAAGATCTTTTTATACACACAAAGCATGAAAAAATGGGTGTTTACCACTACAAAAGGTTTTCTCTCCCCCCACCCCACTCTCCTGCTGGTAATAGCTTATCTAAAGTGATCACTCTCCTTACAATGTGTATGATAATCAAGTTGGGCCATTTCCAGCAATGGCTCACATCTCAACTATTGCAACATCCTTCTCTCTGGCCTTGACAAATACAATCTTGCCCAGCTCATATCCATTCTAAATGCTGCTGCTAAGATCATTTTCCTAGCCTGTTGCTTTGACCATGTCATCCCTTTCTTTGACTCCCTCCACTGGCTCTACCTTTTCTATTGTATCAAACATAAGCTACTTGTCTTCACTTTCAAGGCCCTTCATGCCCTATCCTCACCCTCCCTACCATCTCTCAATCACTATCGAGCCATTGACTCCTGCCTCCAATTTGCCCATGACACCAGTCTTCATTGGCCACTTGTTAAGTTTTCAAACAAGCACTTTCATCCTTTCCCCCATGCTGCGCCTCATGCTTGGGAGGAGGTCCCCATAAACAACTGCAAAGCTACCTCATTATCCTTCCATGCCCTCCTTAAAACTCTCCTTTCTGGTGATGCCTACAAAAAGTTTGATAATAGATAGGGTACTGGTGTGCTGGAACCATTGTCCATCATGAAGACCAATATTATCTCATTGCTTCCTTGTACTACCTTGTCTGTCCATTTCTGTCTGTTGTCTCTTGGTTTATACTTATCTGTAAGCTCTCTGGGGTAAGGACAATCTTTTTGTTCTGGGTTTGTACAGAACCTAGCACAATGGGGTCCTGGTCCATGACTAAGTTTCCTAGGTGCTCCAATAAAACAAGTAATAAATAATAAGGAGAGAGAGAGAGAAGGGGGACAAAAAGATGGGAAGAAGGAGAGAGCGCTTCTGCTACAATTTTCAAATTAAAATTAATTGCAAATGTAAAAACTTTAAGAGCATATTAGACAAAGTTAATCTGCAGCTGGGGTAGACACCCAATAATGCCGATAACTGAAAAAAATTACATTAAGAGGAAATTTGAAAGTAGCTAGAATAAATATAGGTATAAGAAATTTTCAAGAATTTCAAATAAATATACATTTGATAATTATTTTGCATTTTTCAAAGTGATTAAAAGATAGGCTCCTCTCTTACTTTTCTGTATTTTATGCATTTATGGCACTGAATATATTTATCTAAACAGCATACTACTGTAAGGTCATTTTTAATGTACTATATACACAAATATGATAGTTTTCACATTTGTGGTTAATTTTGTCAGTGTCACAAAAGGTAAAAAATGTAAAGTATAATTTTTCACAGATTTCAACTGGCATCGTGAAAAATACTTCCAAACTGCAAATATTTTATAACCTGGAGTGATTAATACTTACACATTTCAGACTGTTACTTATGACACTCAAAGATTTGTTTATATAACGCTTGCAGCCACACCACCTTGGGCTGTGATCTGATCGGATCTCAGAAAATAAGCAGGACTGGGCTTAGTCAGAACTTGAATAGGGTGACTTCAAAGGAATACCAGGTGCAACAGGAAATGATGCTATTGACTCAGTATGTGACACTCTTCCCGCTGAATCAGAAATTAACCTATTCCTAACAAGGTGTTATAGAACTACTTATTGAATACTTCACAGTGTTAAATGTAATTATCCTTACAACATCCCTGAGGTAGGGAAGTACAATTATCACAGATGGGAAACTGAGGCACAGAAAGTCAGAGTCACTTCCCAAGGAAATGTAGGCAGTCTGTGGGAGAGCAGGAAATTAAACACTTGTCTCTCCAGTCACAAACAGTCCCCTATCCACTGAACCTCCCATCATCACTTAAGGAACTAAGGCCAAAAAGTGGAAATAAGGCTGTATGCCTAAGCCATAAAGTTTAGATCCAGCCGCAGATCCAAACTGCTCCAAAGTCTAGGAGTGTTATGATTTAGAGCAGTGCTTCTCAAGCTATCTGAGGTGGGGGACCGGCGATTTTTTTTTCCAATGTGCGCGCAGACTGGCAGCCGATGCCTCGCAGACTGGCATCGGTCCACGGACCACCACTTTGAGTAGCACTGATTTAGAGGCTTGGTTTGGCCCATTACAGAGAGAATGTAACTGGCTCAAAGTTTGGGAAAATTTGGACCCAAGTCTTTAGTTCAGGCCCAAATCTAATAAATAAATGTCAGACATTACTAATAAAAAGAGCTGAAGAGAAAAAAAGACTTGATTCTGCATCCCTTACTCACACTGAGCAGTGCCTACTCACGCAGCGTTCAGTATTACTGAGTCAGGTCCATAACAAATTGAGTGAGGATACTTACGTGTAGTTTCACTACCACGGAGGCCCTCACTTGCAGCACTTATATATATAGCAAACACAGCTATCTGATATTCAGTTAGAGACATCAGGTTTTTCAGAACTGCTGTTGATACACTTCCATCCACCACTACCTGTTTGGGGAAAAATGCAATGAAATAAGTATAAAATAAATTAATTTTATTACTATTTAATCCATCTTATCAGTTTGTTTTATCTGTCATATTTCTAAGACAGTCCTTGGCATGATACATAAATGTTAATCTATCTATGTTTAACAGGGCAAAAATGACATTTGTATCTTAGTATACAGTACAGTAGCCAGGAAACAGAATGGCAAAAATATGCATAACGAGGAGTCTTAAGGCAATACAAAGCAGCACTTTGGATCAAAGGAAATGTTAAAAATACAATTAACATAATGGAAATTAATGGACACTTTCTGATACATTTCAGAGTAGCAGCCGTGTTAGTCTGTATTCGCAAAAAGAAAAGGAGGACTTGTGGCACCTTCGAGACTAACCAATTTATTTGAGCATAAGCTTTCGTGAGCCTCACTTCATCGGATGCATCATGAAAGCTTATGCTCAAATAAATTTGTTAGTCTCTGAGGTGTCACTTTCTGATATATTTATTATGTAATTCAAAATTTCATTATAGTACTGCATGCACATACCTGTGTAAACACACACATACACACACACACACACACCACGACAACAAAATCCCCAAAATAAAACAAAATATCTTCAAAAAATAAAACGCATTTAACCTCACCCTTTCATTATATTGCTTTTGTTGTCCTGTCTCCACTCTCCAACCCTTCCCATCCTGTTCTGAAAGTTGTCTGATTAAGTTGTAAACTTTTTCATGCAGTGTCCTTGTTTTCACACTACCTCCAAAGCACTTAGTGAACTGTTGGTGCTACACAAATAATAAATATCCATCTGGCCCCCGTACTGGTCAGCTTTAGCCAGATTCCCAACTCTACATCCGTGGGTTTTTTTAAAATAAGTTATGTTTCCAAAGCTCAAACTCTATCCCTTCTGCCCCTTTCTGGTCCTGCATCCTTTGAAATAGCATCATACAGAGTTGGTCCAACAAGGAAAGCTGATGTATAAATAAAAACACAGTTTACCTATTGGATTTTAGGTCCTATCCTTGAACAATGTAATCACAGACTGTGGTGCATGTTTACACAGCCTGTGGTAGCAAGCCTCCAAGCCTGAGTTAATGTGCTTGGGTTCATGGACTCACGCTACCGAGCTAAAAATAGCAGTGTACACGTTGTGGCTTGAAATGGAGCTCAGGCTCTGAAGCGGGCCTCAGAGCCTGTGCTTCAGCCCAAGTTGCATTTTAAAGTTCTGTCTACACAGCTACTTTTAGTGCAGTAGTGCAAGTCCCACCAGTCTGAGTCTGTCGACCTGGGCTCAGAGACTTGCTGTCATGGGCTACCACTGACTGTGTAGATGTACCCTTAAATGGAAGCAGCATCAGGCCTGTGATCAAGTGCTCTCATTCCCAACTGGTGAATTCTTTCTATTATGTCTACTAGAAGTTTTCACAATCATGTAACTGAAAATTTTCCCCTCCATTACCTCCTCTGGTTGGCCTCCTCTAGTGGGATAGTACACAACTCTGTATTTTTCCACCTTGCCAGGTGCATGGGTCCAGCTAACACGGAATCCTCTGGCTGTTACCTCAGATGTGACCAAATTAGTAGGAGCTCCAAGAGTGGCAACAAATGTTCCTATATATGAGATAATATAAAGAAATTATTTTTACTCCTGTAAAATAATGATTTGTTTTTGCTCTCATTGCTGAGTTCCCAAAGATCTCTCATCATTAGAAACTGAATTAATTGGAGAGGGCATGTTTATTTAGGCAGTTTTTAATATTAACTAACTAAATAATAAAAATAATAATACATATACAATTCTCAGTGGGACCAGGCCTCATTGGTTTAGGTGGAAAACTTTACATGCAGCACACACAAAGGTTTCAGCACAAATGCTATTACAACTGCAATGGTTCTCCCAAGCTTCCCTGGTTGCCTGGCCTTCCATGTATTCACTCCCTCCCCAGGTGCTTCCAAACACCCTCTCCCCAAGTTCCAGAATCAGCCAGGAATCTCCATAGCTGTGAACCTGCTAAAGAACTCAGTAAGAGAGCCCGTCCCCTGTACTCCTTGGAAGGTCTGCAGGTGGGATGGTATCTGACAAGGCACCCTGGAGCTACACTCAGCAGACATTGCCCCCCCACACCCCTCGAGATACTTCACTGGTTCATGAGTCCTTTGATGGCCATGTCTTCCCCCCACATACAGACCATGGCCAGTCACAGATCCCCCTACCACCTGTGTAATTCTTAGGGGATCCAGGAGGAAGAGAGAAGCCTACTAATGCAATATCTTTTCAGAAGACAGCTTCAGATTCATGTGCAATGTAACCTTCCTCAGTGAGGCACTCCATAAGCTTAGGGAAATGCATCTGGCATTTGCATCTGCTGCATACGATTTTAAAGGGTCACAGCTCAGCCAATTCAAATCAATTTCTCTGGAACATTTCTAAAGGTACTTTCTCAAGGAGGGCTATTTCTCTGATGAACTTCAACATTCTACCCCTAGCATTTTCAGCTGCTCAAAAGGTCCTAAGATTCAGCAGAATTTTTATGTACTTGTAATTTTTCCATCCCCACAACCTTTCCTCATACTCCAAAATGCTGGGTTGGTTTTTTTTTGCTCAGAGATTAAAAAATAAAAATAAAAAAGTTCAACTTCATGTAGAGACCAAGCCTGGGAAACTTCAAATTGAAGGGTGAACATTTGGCAAAGTTATGAGACTAAGAAAACAAGGGATTAGAATGGAAACCAGGGCACAGCCTTAACTAGCTTTATTCCTTCTCTGATTCATCCCCAAACCTGTACACCGAAAAATACCCTCTTTTTACCTGTTCACTGGTGATAGCTACAGCAGAATGAATGCACTTTTTTTTGTGTACCTAACACTATAACAACAAAAGACAAACTGCTATCATGGAACTAAGCAAAAGATATTAGTATACGCATGAAATACACATAAAAAAAAATACCTTCTCTGATAATGTGGTATCCTGGTAGCAAAATATACGTAAAAAGAGTAAAATGTCAGAAACCAGTTCAAAACTGTCTCTATTCTAAAATTGGATTTGCTGGTATAATATCAAGATCAAACAAAGTTTCTTATTTACCTTTGATTTCCTTTTCCTGTTCCTCCACTCTTGAACACACTGTTCTCGTAAGACTTTCTACAATGGTGTGCATGAAGTTAAAGTCAGCAACGTTGTAGACATGAGTACTGTCCGGTTCAGAGGCAATCTCTTTGAGTTCATTTATATCTGCATTCTTCACACCTTACAGTGGAGAGACAAAATAGGAAAATGTTTGCAACAAAAGAAATCGGTGTAACGTTTAAGCCATGCAGCCTGGCCAAAGCCTACTGATGTCTATGGAGTCTTTCCCCATTTCACTGGCTTCAGTGTGCTTTGGATCAGGCCTACAGTCAAGCTGTTAATTACAGGTAGTTATAATTAATCACAAGGGTTAATTTCCAGTATTACAAGTGTTACTGACATCTTTGCAATATTCTGATGATAACTAGCATATGTTTATCCTCCTAAAATGCCAGTTACATTAATAGTCAGAGGATACTGAAAAAAGTTAAAATTTTCCAAAGTATTTTTGATGCTTAATCCAGATAGAAACACGATAGGACCCTTATAAATATACTAGATAGTGTGACAAAGTTCCTCCTCTACCTTGGTGGGTCTTGCACTTATTGGCAGATTTGCTCGCCTTGGAGCTTCACAACGGCCCCCAGTTTGGCCGTTTTCATGAACCCACAGTCCAGGTCAACTCCTCCTGTGCCTGACCTGGAGTTGGGAGGTTTGGGGGGAACCCGGGCCCGCCCTCTACTCTGGGTTACAGCCCAGGGCCCTGTGGAATGCAGCTGTCTAGAGTGCCTCCCGGAACAGCTGTGTGATAGCTACAACTCCCTGGGCTACTTCCCCATGGCCTCCTCCCAACACCTTCTTTATCTTCACCATAGGACCTTCCTCCTGGTGTCTGATAATGCTCGTACTCTTCTGTCTTCCAACAGTCTGCGTTCTCACTCTCAGCTCCTAGCACCTCTTGCTCCCAGCTCCTTACACATGCACCACAAACTGAAATGAGCTCCTTTTTAAACCCAGGTGCCCCAATTAGCCTGCCTTAATTGATTCTAGCAGCTTCTTGATTGGCTGCAGGTGTTCTAATCAGCCTGTCTGTCTTAATTGTCTCCAGAAGGTTCCTGATTGTTCCTGATTGTAACCTTCCCTGTTACCTTACCCAGTGAAAAGGGACCTACTTAACCTGGGGCTAATATATCTGCCTTCTATTACTCTCCTGTAGCCATCTGGCCCGACCCTGTCACAATAGATAGAACAGATCAGAGACTTATAAAAAATAAAATGCAATAAATAGATACGTTAGAATACATACCAATAGCAAACAATTCAACACCAGCATCACGCAGATTTTTAGCAGGTGGGATGACATCATCTTGGGATTTTCCATCTGTGACCAATATACCAATTTTGGACACACTGGGTCTTGCACCTGCTTCAGGCTTAAAGTTGTTCTCCAAAATAAAAGTTAAGGCAAGACCTAAAAAAAATAAAAAATAAAAAAAATGGTTTGGCTAATAAAATTGGCTATGTAACACGGATATTTTTATTGATTTTTGAAGTTTAATTTTCTATGCAAAGTAAAGAATGCTGAGAAACCTCCTACTGAATAATAACTTATAAAAGAGAACAAACTTTTACTTAAAAATATACTGTTCCAAGCAGGCAGCTTGAATTAAAGGCAGGGCAAAAATGGGAGCAGTCCTCAGCAACCTTCCAATCTATAAAATTATTTACAACAGAGAATAGAAACTTGTTTGAAACTAAACTGGGCTACTGAGCTACTCACATACCTTACCCCACCAGAGAGACAAGGTGGGTGAGGTAATATATTTTAGTGGACCAATTTTTGTTGGTGAAAGAGACAAGTTTTCGAGCCACCAGAGCTCTTCTTTTATTGGAGAGAAGTTTGGTCCAATAACAATATTACCTCACCGACCTAGTCTCTCTAATATCCTGGGGCTGATATGGCTACAACTACACTGCATATTACCCCACAAGGGAAGTTAGAGGATTTCATCTATTAGTAAATTTGGGTTCCAATTCAGCAAAGGACTAAAAACATGCTTACCATTAACACTGACTTCTCAAGATTGAAAGCATCAGGACTATTCACATGCTTAAAGTTAAGCACATGCTGAAGTCATTTGCTGAACTGGTATTTCAAAGAGTAACATATACATCCTGTTTAACACACATTTTTAGAAATGCTGGTCAAATTACAGATGATATTTCTGTAACGAAACTGCCTTTTGTTGGTTTGTCAGGAGAAGTCACTGAAACAGGAAATCAGATTGCTAATTTCAGGCCTGAACCTGAAACCCCTCCCAGGAGTGGTTCTTCAAGTTCCACTGAATACGGAACTGATCCTGAGCAGCTTTCATTGCCCTCAGTTCCCACTGGAGTCTCTGAGAGCCGACAGTGCTAAGTTTTATGGGAGAAATTTACCCCCTGCAGAAATGTTGCATAGAAACCCATTTACCACTTAACTTAGGCCATTAAAATCTAGTTGCTGAGTACAATCTTTTATTTTAAAGCTTTTTACACTCATAAGCTGAGGAAAAGCTTAAATTAAGCTATTGGAGAATGTAACGTCAAAAACTGATTATTACTGATTTGGGAGAGGCAACTTGGCTCTAATTTGAAAGTTAAAAGGAAGCCATATAAAAAGAGGTTAGGCAAAAGCCACCTCTAATGTCAGAATATAATCATCGCACTGGATTTATTACTTGCTTCTTGGTATTTCTATCAAGCATCAGTTCAGCTATGGTACCGCAGTATATCCCTTCTGTTCCCAGTCCAACCATAATAATTCCTTCCACCAAAATAGCGATTGGTGGAGGAGAAAAGGGAGAACTTCTAAGCCTCTCTGGAAAAAATAGTTTGGCAATAATTTACTCTTTCAGTCCATTATCCTCCAGACAAGAGAGCCAAGACTATTAAGTGTTGCACTGATGCTATGGGATTCCTCTCCAGAGGATATATATTTTATCATATTGACAAGTATCCCACAGCTATCCACCACTAAATTTCCAAAAAGCCATGCAGGGTTTCAATACCATGAAAGTTAATGGGAGTCTAAAACCCCCAGGTGGTTCTTTGAAAATTTACCACCACCAACAGTCAGATGTTAAAACAACACACTTTCTTTCTCCAACTGAATGAGGTTTTGTGTATGAACAGCGTCAATGGCTTTTGCTGCTCTATCCTCTTTCCAGAATGTAAAAGTGAACTTCCTTTGCTGTTAGTTTTGGCATAGATAGATCATACACACTCAGATTTTGCAGATTGAAGCCTGAGTCAAAGCTCACTAAAGACATGAAGATTCCCATTGACTGCAGCTACTTCAGATCAAGCTCTTAGGCAAACTTCAAAAATAAACAGCACATTCACCTTTAAGAAACAGAACAAACCCCAATACTCTAAGCCAATGCAGCATGGCATATTTTGGAGCATGTGGCTAATGCAAAAATACATACTGTACCTGTTAATGTATTCCCTCCCTTATATGGCAGATTACGGACTGCATCCAAAACAGCATCCTTTGTGCTAAAGGCATTCAGATGCCATTCAATTCGGGGATCCCCACTGTACTGAGCAAGACCTAGTGAACCAGAAATAAATACATTGCATGAGATTCATTTTTTCAAGTATATACACACTAGGCTATCAGTAGTTTGCTACCATAACAGGGCTCTTTTGAACTCTTTAATCTAAAGAAGAATTTATTACTCCCTAAATTGTTCTGGATGCCAACTCCACTATGTATTTTCTAGGTTTTTCTTTCAAGTGCTAAGGAATTTAAGTAAAAGGTAATGTGCATTTTTTTTCAGGCTTTAGTAAGATTCCAAGAACACATTTCATGAAAGAGAACAATTTTATTAAATGCCTCTTTGAACAGGCTAAAATGTAAGTAGCAAAACAGATATGATATATTGTTCAAATCAGTTTTAAACATGATAGAAACCGTCTGTTGGCACTTTCTTCATTTAAAAATTCCACTGTAAGGGCCTGATCTAATGCCAATTGAAGTCAATATGAGTCTTTCTGTTGATTTCAAAAGGCACTAGCTTAGAACCTGAGATGAATATATAGCTATATGTCATCTCAGGAAGAGATGCAGAGATAAAATTTCTAGACACAATAAATGACTGCTTCTTGGAGCAGCTTGTCCTGGAACTCAGAAGGGGAGAGTTAATTCTTGATTTAGTCCTAAGGAGAGCACAGGATCTCATCCAGGAAGCAAATATAGCTGAACCAATCAGTCATAATGACCATAATGTAATTAAATTTAACATCCTTGTAGGGGCAAAAGTAGCATTTAACTTCAAAAATGGGAACTACACAAAAGCGAGGAAGCTAGTTAAATGGAAATGAAAAGGAACAGTTGGAAAGAAGAAATGCTTGCAGACTGCGGGAGCCTACTCACAAACACCATAGTAGAGGTTCAAATTAAATGTATACCCCAAATAAAAAAAACAAACAGCAAGAGGACCAAAAAATGCCATCTTCAGTAACAGGCAAAAAGGCATCCTTTAAAAATTGGAAGTCAAATCCTACTGAGGAAAATAGAAAGGAACATAAACTCTGGCAAGTCAAGTGTAAAAATATAATAGAGTATGTCAAGAAAAAAATTGAAGAGCAACTAGCTAAAGACACAAAAACTAAAACAGCAAAAAAAAAATTAAGCACATCAGAATCAGGAAGCCTCACAAACTATCAGTGGGGTCACTGGCTGCTTGAGGTTCTAAAGGAGACTCAAAGAAGACAAGGCCATTATGGAGTATCTAAATGAATTCTTTGCATTGGTCTTCACTGAGGAGGATGTGGGGAAGATCCCCACACCCAAGCCATTATTTTTAGGTGACTAATCCGAGGAACTGTCCCAGATTGAGGTGTCAATAGAGAAGGTTTTGGAACAAATTGATAAACAGTATTAAGTCACCAGGGCCAGATGTACCTTGAGAGTTCTGGAGAGTTCTGAAGGAACTCAAATATGAAATTGAAGAACTAACAACTACAGGATGTAACCTATTACTTAAATCAACCTATGAATGAAATGACTAGAGGGTAACTAATGTAATGCCAATTTTAAAAAATGCTCCAGGGGGCAATCCTGGCAATTACAAGGCAGTAAGCCTAACTTCAGTACCAGGCAAATTGCTTGAAACTATAGTAAGGCACAGAATTATTAGATTCATATGTGATATGGTTGGGGAAAAGTCAACACAGCTTTTGTAAAGGGAAATCATGCCTCACCAATCTATTAGAATGTTATGAGGGGGTCAACAAATGTGGACAAAAGTGATCCAGTCGATACAGTGTACTTGGACTTTCAAACAGCCTTTAGCAATGTTCCTCACCAGGGGCTTTTAAGCTAACTAAGCTGTCATGGGATAATAGGGAAAGTCCTCTTCTGGATCAGTCGCAGATAGGAATCAGAGGGTATGAATAAATGGTCAGTTTTCACAGTGGAGAGAGGCAAATAGCAGGGTCCTCACAGGATATGTATTAGAGCCTGTGCTGTTCAACATATTCATAAATAATCTAGAAAAAGAGGGGAACAGTGTGGTGGCAAAATTTGCAGAAAGTACAAAATTACTCAAAATTGTAGTCAGCTTTGTACTTAACTAAGACATACAAAGGGATCTCACAAAACTAGATGACTTGTCCCCCTCCCAGTCATCTAGTTTTGTGAGATCGGTTAGTATGTCTTTACAGATGACAAATGAAATTCAATGTTGGTAAATGCAAAGTAATGCACATTGGAAAAAAATAATCCCATTTATACATACAAAAATATGGTTTCTAAATTAGCTGTTACCACTCAAAAAAAGAGATCTTGGAATCATCATGGATAGTTCTCTGAAAACATCTACTCAATGTGCAGCAGCAATCAAAAGAACAGATACTCAGAATGGGATATAAGACAGAAAATATCATAATGCCATGGTACATATAAATCCATGGTACACCCACATCTTGAATATTGCATACAGTTCTGGTTGCCTCATCTCAAAAAAGATGTATTAGAATTGGAAAAGGGTACAGAGAAGGGTAATAAAAATTATTAGTGGTCTGGAACACTTCCATATGAAGACAGATTATAAAAACTGGGAGTGCTCAATTTAGAAAAAGAGACAAAATATGGTAGAAGTATGTAAAAATCATGAATGGTATGAAGAAAAAAAAATTTTGTTTCCCCTCCGCATAAGATCACACTGGGTGTCATCCAATGACATTAATAGGCATCAGGTTTAAAACAAGCATAAAGAAGCACTTCTTCACAAAACGCACAGTCAGCTTGTGGAACTTGTTGCCAGGGGATGTTGTGAAGGACAAAACTATAATTAGATAAGTTAATTGAGGATAGGTCCATCAATGGCTATTAGCCAAGATGGTCAGGGATGCAACTCTGTGCTCCTGATGTTCCTAAACCTCCAACTGCCAGAAGCTGGGACTAGACAAAAGGGGATGGATCATGCAAAATTGCTGTTCTGTTCATTCCTGCTGAAGCATCTGGCAGCGGTCACTGTCAGAAGACAGGATACTGGGCTACATAGACCATTGGTCTAACCTCGCATGGCCATTTTTATGTTCTTATGAATATCACAGTTCATTATGAGAAATATCTTGTGTACAACGATCGGATCCAAATTTACAAGCTTTTCATTCATGTTACTCCCATTGATTTAAATGGAAATTCCGTGTGTACAGTGCTTTCAGGATCAGGTACTAATATTTTTATTCATGACAAATAAAGAGGATGATGTACGTTGTACAGCTATGTAGGGATTAAGTTCATTAATCACTACCTTGGAAATCAAAGGTTTATTGTTGTTTTCTTTTTTGTTTGTTTTAATTCAACTGTGAATTTACATAATTTTCTTTAGAAACCTTACCTATTCTTGTTTTCTCAGAACCCACATTGAAGGCACCAACCAGATTTTCCAGGAAAAGCCGGACAAGTCTGAAGTTGTATCTGCCAATACTCCATGAGCCATCTATCAGGATCACAATGTCTGCAATTGCTGGAGTTTTACATGTAAACTGACTTTCTGTAAATCATAAAATGGAAAATAAATTTAATCACAATGATACTGGAGCAATTAAAAGTTTCCGGGATTTTTCCTTTTAAGTTTAATACTCAAGAGACAATATAGTCTTTTACAGACCATAAAAATGATGGTGAGCTAAGGTATTAAAAATAAATACATTAATAAGATATTATCAATATGTTCTAGACTCTTATTTGGTTGTGTAAAATTAATTTTAGAAAAAGTATTGATTACTTAAAAACACAGTGAAGACAAAAGCATAAACTGCTATATTGGTAGACTAGCATCAAATGGCAGCTCATGTTTACATTTTAATTCCTGGGGATATATGCACTCGGCTTCTAGAATGCAATAGACCATAGATTTTGTTTTAATTTACAGTGAAAGGCTCTGTCAGCAGAGAAAGGCTCAAGCACAGAGGAGGAAGTGGGGATGCTGCTGGAGCTTTTCACTAGAGATACTACACGTGTAGCTACCCAAGCACCCTGTACTCTACATGCCACCATGAGTGTAGACATAGCCATTGATAAAAGAACCTGTGTCTTTGCACTTGGGAGAGAGGCTAGGTAGACAGAAAGATGAGTGTTCACTTGGCTTGATAGACAATAAGCTCTGATTTGCATCACCTGTTTCCCCAGGAGCCGCAAGCTGAACTTGAGATCACAAAGAGTATTCAAACATCAGAATGAGTAGTGCAGAAAGAGATATGAGTGGAGAGGGATGCA